>NW_024412421.1:25338304-25434796 GCF_014898765.1 Herpailurus yagouaroundi | reverse complement strand
GTGTGTGTGTGTGTGTGTGTGTGTGTGTGTGTGTGTGTGTGTGTGTAAGACGGAATATTACTCAGCCATAAAAAAGAATGAGTTCTTGACATTTGCAACAACATGGATGGAGCTAGAGAGTGTAATGTTAAGTGAAATAAGTCACAGTAAAACAAATAGCCCATGACTTCACTCATGTGGAATTTAAGAAACCAACAAGCAAAGGGTAAAAAGAGAGAGAGGCAAACCAAGAAACAGACTCTTAACTATAGAGAACAAACTGATGGTTACCAGAGGGGAAGGGGATGGGAGGATGGGTCAAATAGGTGATTAAGGAATACACCTGTCCTCATGAGCACTGAGTGATGTATAGACTTGTTGAATCACTATATTGTACACCTGAAACTAATTTAACACTATATGTCAACTAACTGAAATTAAAATAAAAACTTTAAAAGACATTGCTCTGTGGCTTTTCTGTCAGATTCTTCTTTCTCAGTCACCTCCTTATTTATAATCAGGTGGTTAAATGTCATGATTCTATTCTTACTTGGTTGAGGTAATTTCATACCCACCTAAATGTCGTGATCCCCATATCTCTGTCACAGGCCTAAACCTTTTTCCTAAGCTCCAGAAACATAACTGTATGCGGAGGAACTCCAGAAATATAATTCTTGATAACCTTTTTCTTCCCTGTCCTAGTGCTTTTCCATCAAGAAACCAAAATAGTGAACTTAATTTTTTAAGAGTAGTGCTCTTTGATCTCTTTATTTAGTAATTTTTTTGTCCTGTCCAGCTTAAAGTCATTGCATAGTTTTGGTTTTACTTTGGGGCTGTATTTGCTTCAGATTCTGTCTCCCTCTCTTTCTGCCCCTCCCCTGCTCGTTCTCTATCGCTCTCTGTTTCTCAAAAATAAATAAACGTTAAAAAAAATTAATTTGGGGCTGTGTTAGAGAATTAGTGTTGAAATTAAAAGACCTGAGGGGCGCCCTGGTGGCTCAGTCGGTTAAGCCTCCGACTTCAGCTCAGGTCATGCTTTCATGGTGAAGTCAGGCCCTGTGTCAGGCTCTGTGCTGACAGCTCAGAGCCTGGAGCCTGCTTCGGATTCTGTGCTTCCCTCTCTCTCTGCCCCTCCCTTACTTGCACTCTGTCTTTCTCTCTCTCAAGAATAAATAAACATTAGGGGGCACCTGGGTGGCTCAGTTGGTTAGGCGGCCTAATTTGGCTCAGGTCATGATCTCACAGTTGATGGGTTGGATTCCCATGTCTGGCTTTGTGCTGACAGCTCAGAGCCTGGAGCCTCTTTGGATTCTGTCTTCCTCTCTCTCTGCCCCTCCCCTCCTCATGCTCTGTCTCTCTCTCGCAAAAATAAATAATCATTAAAAAAAGTTAAAAAAAAAAAAAAAGAATGAACAACAAAAAAAATTTTTTTAATTAAAGACCTCAAAAATAGACCCAAAAGGAAGAAATTTCAGAGAAGTTTATTTCATTGTGATGCCATTGTCAGACAGCTTGCCTTTGGAAGCCTAGAGATCAGATAGGATTTCTGTCAACCAAATAACAAATGTATATGGAATGCCACAAATGTATATGGAATGCCATTGTATGCCTGGTATTGTGGTGGCCCAAACTGTGATCACTGCCTTCCCGGAACTGCCCTCAGTTATCTTAAAAAGAAAAACACTGCCAGAGACCGGGGGGTGGGGTGGGGGGGGGTGATCAACCAAAAGTTTATTGCATTAGGATTTTAATACTTTCAGGAAGAATTTCAAGATAGATATAACTTGTAGCCAAATTATTGCAGCACAGTTATTTGTGCCACTGCCTGCTCTGTGATGTCATGGTTGCACCAAGTAAGAATTAGAGCATAGCTTTGAAATTCTTATTCAGTTCAGAATGAATAAGGTGCCCTGTGGCAGATATTTTTAGAATGGAGGAGCAGCTCCAGGGCTTGCTGTGAGTCAGGTTCTCATTCAGAAACTGATCCTGAATATCGACTTTAAAACTTGGAATCTTTCATCCTGAATTAGTTATTCTTCTGTTCTGAAAATTCAAGTTTAAGCTGTCCTCAGTATATCTCACAAGAATGCAACTTTTGGATCAGAGACCTTTAAATGATCCCTCTTATTGGAAGTGGATATTTTTCACAGGTACAAGCTGTTGTGAGTTGGTAATTATACTACCAAAATTGTCAGAGGGCTTCAGAAAGGTATGGCTCTATTTTTTGTAGGGAAAAGGTTTGAAAAATGTGTTTTTCTCTTTTCACTGTAGTTCAAAATCAAAGCATTCTGTGGCAGAGGATGAGATTAATAATTGGCTTTGCCCAGATCATAGCATAAATTAACTGGTAGAATAAGAATGTGAATTAACAAGTTCATAGTCTTACCCGGTCAGTTGCTTTCCTCGCTATGCAAAAAGAAAGCTTAAATATGAAAAAACCCTGCATTTTGTCATGAGTAGAAACTGTAGCCTTAAGCCATTACATAGATGGAAGATACTTTTGTCTGATCTCTTTTGGTCGCAATTAATGATGTAAGCTAGAGCTACTTAAATTCTAAGGCAAGGGTGATTAGTCATCTTTGGAAGAAGAATGTTTATTTTTTTTTGTTTTTTATTTCTGACGTTTTTAGAGAAGATAGATAATTATATTAATTAAGGTATTGGTGAAATAGGGAAAAGGTTGAAAAGAAAGTTTACATTTATAGGATTTTTTGTGTGTGCTTGCTTTTAATTGAGGCACTACCCCCGAGCGGGCAGGAGAACAAAATAAAACCAGAAAAACTTAGGAATTTTTAGTGGCCCCAAGGTGAACTAATAAGAGATTGTTTTAAACCAGAGAAGTCAATTTCCTATTCTTATGCACTGTTTCTTCATCTGGAAGCAGGGACAATTTTAGTAACCAGTTGAATAAATTATCTTGGTAAGTCGTGTATATTGAGGTCATTTATATAGTGGCAGACCTTTTGGAAAGGAGGTATTAATGCATTCACTTTTCTTTTGAAACTTCATTAACTTGCTCTTAGGCCAAAATTATTCCATATTATTTTATGTTTTAAAACATGTATTTGTTAATTAAAAAAATTTTTTTAAAATGTTTCTTTATTGAGAGACAGAGTGTGAGTGGGGGAGGGGCAGAGGGAGACACAGAATGTGAAGCAGGCTCCAGGCTCTGACCTGTAGCACAGAGCCTGACGTGGGGCTCAGACTCACAAACCGCGAGATCATGACCTGAGCTGAAGTCAGATGCCACCCAGGCATGCCTGTTTGTTCTTTCTTTCTTTTAAGATTTTATTTTTAAGCAATCTCTACACACACGTGGGTAGATCAAGATCACCCAGCCCCAAGATCAAGAGTTGCACACTCCACTGACAGAGCCAGCCAGGCGCCTCTGTGTATTTGTTAATCTGAGATAAAGTTTTAAAATTAAAGTTATATCGGGGCGCCTGGGTGGCGCAGTCGGTTAAGCGTCCGACTTCAGCCAGGTCACGATCTCGCGGTCCGTGAGTTCGAGCCCCGCGTCGGGCTCTGGGCTGATGGCTCAGAGCCTGGAGCCTGTTTCTGATTCTGTGTCTCCCTCTCTCTCTGCCCCTCCCCCGTTCATGCTCTGTCTCTCTCTGTCCCAAAAAAATAAATAAACGTTAAAAAAAAAAAATTAAAATTAAAGTTATAGCCAAACGTTTTTGGTACATTACTTAATTAGTACTTAATGTGCTTCTTGAATTCCTTAGGTTAATGGCATAACTAGGTAACAACATTTATAACGTTGTAAGATTCTTTTTTTTTTTTTTTTAATGTTTATTCATTTTTGAGAGACTGAGAGCACATGAGTGGGGAAGGGATAGAGGGAGGGAGGCACAGAATCTGAAGCAGGCTCCAGGCTCTGAGCTGTCAGCACAGAGCCCGACGCGGGGCTTGAACGCACAAACTGTGAGATCATGACCTGAGCCGAAGTCGGACGCTCAACTGACTGAGCCACCCAGGCGCCCCAAGTGTTGTAAGATTCTTAACCAGACAAATGACTCAGAGTAGACATATACTAGTGTACAACACCGTTTACATCTGAAGTGTATATTTTAAATGTCAGAATGTTTCATTTTGTGGATTTTATTTATAGTACGTATTACAGAGAAGGTAAGTATCAACTAAATTTATTTATTTATTTATTTATTTATTTATTTATTTATTTATTTATGAATGAGAGGGAGAGCACATGCATGTGTGGGAGAGGGGCAGGGAGAGAGAGAGGGAGAGAGAGAGCGAGAGAGAGGGAGAAAGAGAGAGAATATGAATCCCAAGCAGGCTCCAGGTCCAGCTCAGAGCCCGACTGGGGGCTGGATCTCACAAACCGTGAGATCATGACCTGAGCTGAATCAAGAGTCACACACCTCACCAACTGAGCCATCCAGGTGCCCCAGTTCCTCTCATTTAAATCTTAAAACTTTTGGGGCGCCTGGGTGGCTCAGTCGGTGAGGCATGTGACTCTTGATTAGGCTCAGGTCATGATATCACGGTTTGTGAGATCCAGCCCCCAGTCGGGCTCTGAGTGGACCTGGAGCCTGCTTGGGATTCATATTCTCTCTCTCTCTCCCTCTCTCTCGCTCTCTCTCCCTCTCTCTCTGCCCCTATCATGCTCACTCTCTTTCTCTCTCAAAATCAATAAATAAACATTACAAAAAAATAAATGCTTGAAGGTTTTTTCCTTGCATACTAAAATAAATAAAAATAAATAACATGGAGAATCTAGGTAGCAGGTTAAAAACATTCTTCTTGGCACCAGAATCAAGACTTTCAGTGAGAGCAGTCCAAGATTGACTTTCTGCTATCCATCCCACCCTGGTCTTTTTTTTTTTTTTTTTTTTTTTTTTTTTTTTAACTAAAATGTGTTTTGGTTTGGGGGGGGAATCTATCTATCTATATGGATGTATATGTATATGTTCTGGGTTATTAGATATCACCTCTTGCTTCTGAGTAGGTATATTTTCCCTGATACAGAGAGCCTTTCCCCAGACAAATTCTGTATTGTGGATTATTTAGTAAGATTTCAGTTAGGAAAATGTTTGCGTGCTTTTTGTAGCTCACTTATGTTGTTTATAAGGTCTGTCCTTTTTCTCTGGTCCATGAGGCATTTCATTTGTATCACATGTTAGCATTTAAAATATTATCTTTGAAATACCAAACTTCACTCCAGTCATCGATTCTTATCTTCTCTATTTCTTGTGTAGACTAAAGATCTAAAGACCTTTAATCTAAGCCCCGTATTTTTTAAAGTTTGTTTATTTATTTTGAGGGAGACAGACAGACAGACAAAACAAGGGGGAGGGGCAGAGAGAATGGAAGAGAGAAGATCCCAAATAGGCTCTGCGCTCAGTGCGGAGTCTTATGAAGGTTTCAGTCCCATGAACTGTGAAATCATATGGGGCTCGATCCCACAAAATGAAATTATGACCTGAGCTGAAATCAAGAGTTGGACACTTAACTGACTGAGCCACCTAGGCGCCCCCAGAGCCCCATATTTTAGACATTAGATTTCCCATACTCTTCGGAAGAATAATAATTGTGATGATCAAAGTTTTAAAGATACTGTTGTAAGATCTGAGTGTATTTGAAAGAATTATGGTATAGTCCTAGACCTCGTTTGCACTGTTTTATATTTATTACCTGTTTATAGGTGGCTGTCAAATGATTTGAAATAACACAGACAGATGCATGACATTTAAACTGAATTGTCAGTCATTGATCTTGCCTATTAAACTGACCACAAGTAGTATTTACTTGCACAGAAGGAGTCCACTTGAGTTTGGTGTGAGGAGAGAAGTGCATTGAATGCCAATGGTAGGCTAAAAACATTTCCCAAGTAAAATTTAGAAAAGTGATTTTACTTGAGTAATAGCCTTAGTTTGTTTGCACATTTAAAGAGAACTGCATCTGAACAGTTGGATTTAAATACAAAGGCTGTTTGGAGCCTTAAAATATATGAGTGAACAAAACCAAAACTGTTTAAACCTCTCATGTTTACATAGAAGCAACCTAAATGAAGTTCAAAATAGGTATCACATCTGGATTTGTATATGGGTATTAGATTGAGAGATAAGGGTGGAGGCAGGCAGAAATTCCACACACACATAATTGTGCTAAGCAACTTGATGAAGTCACTTAAAGATTGTTCTTTCCATTGGCATAAGATTTTTCTACCATAATTTCCTGTTAATTTATTCCTTTACTCCAGTTTATCCTGATGTAATTTGGATAATTACATTAATAAATAGTTACATAAATAATGTAGCTATTATCACTTTTGTAATTGAACTATATGTGTGTGTGTGTGTGTGTGTATAACTTATTGTCAAATTCGTTCCCATACAACACCCAGTGCTCATCCCAACAGGTGCCCTCCTCAATGCCCATCACCCACTTTCCCTTCTCCCCCACCCCTATCAACCCTCAGTTTGTTGTCAGTATTTAAGAGTCTCTTACGGTTTGCCTTCTTCCCTGTCTGTAACTTTTTTCCCCCCTTCCCCTCCCCCCTGGTCTTCTACTGAATTTCTCAGGATCCACATATGAGTGAAAACATATCATATCTGTCTTTCTCTGCCTGACTTATTTCACTTAGCATACCACTCTCCATTTCTGTCCACGTTGCTACAAATGGCCAGATTTCATTCTTATTGCCAAGTAGTATTCCATTGTGTGTGTGTGTGTGTGTACATATATATATATGTATACACATATATATGTGTGTGTGTGTGTGTGTATATACACACACACACACACACACACATATCACATCTTCTTTATCCATTTGTCAGTGGATGGACATTTAGGCTCTTTACGTAATTTGGCTATTGTTGAAAGTGCTGCTATAAACATTGGGGTACAAGTGCCCCTATGCATCAGCACTCCTGTATCCCTTGGGTGAATTCCTAGCAGTGCTATTGCTGGGTCATAGTGAGGACCCTTCACACTGTTTTCCAGAGCGGCTGCACCAGTTTGCATTCCCACCAACAGTGCAAGAGGGTTCCTGTTTCTCCACATCCTTGGCAGCATCTATAGTCTCCTGATTTGTTCATTTTGGCCACTATCTTTTATTCATTTTTTGAGAGAGTGTGGGTGGGGTAGGGGTAGAGAGGGAGGGAGACACGGAATCTGAAGCAGGCTCTAGGCTCTGAACTGACAACACAGCCTGACGCGGGACTTGAACTCACGGACCGTGAGATCATGACCTGAGCTGAAGTCAGACGCTTAACCAACTGAGCCACCCAGGCGCCCCTGTAATTGAACTGTTAAAACTGAAGTTGCCAGGGGCGCCTGGGTGGCGCAGTCGGTTGGGCGTCCGACTTCAGCCAGGTCACGATCTCGCGGTCCGTGAGTTCGAGCCCCGCGTCAGGCTCTGGGCTGATGGCTCAGAGCCTGGAGCCTGTTTCCGATTCTGTGTCTCCCTCTCTCTCTGCCCCTCCCCCGTTCATGCTCTGTCTCTCTCTGTCCCAAAAATAAATAAACGTTGAAAAAAAAAAATTTAAAAAAAAAAAAAAAAAAACTGAAGTTGCCTTCCTCTAGCTAAGAATCTATAGATCTACAAACTTACTCCTGAAGTTGAGGCTTAAAAGAAAACCTCTTTTTACTTACTTTTTTCCTTATTTCTGAGATTGATTTATTGCTGTGTTTTGGAGTTAGGGCAGTACAAAATTAATAATCTTCTAGAAGTATACTATAATAATATTATAGATAATATTTATTGTATGCTTATTGTGAGTACTCATAGGTGCTTTATGTGCTTTGCCTAATTTATTCCTGCATATGTAATAAATACTCATCCCCATTTATAGATAAGGAAATTTAGGTTTATAAGAGTTAAATAAGTAGTCCAGCTAGTACTTGGAAGAACCTAAATTTGATCCTAGTTCTCGCAAGTCTATGCTGCATAACCAGTGGTGTAGACTATATAGTAATGAGTGCTTAGAAATACCTGGAGCATCTTTATTTATTTATTTTTTTTTAAATTTTTTTTTTCAACGTTTATTTATTTTTGGGACAGAGAGAGACAGAGCATGAACGGGGGAGGGGCAGAGAGAGAGGGAGACACAGAATCGGAAACAGACTCCAGGCTCCGAGCCATCAGCCCAGAGCCTGACGCGGGGCTCGAACTCACGGACCGCGAGATCGTGACCTGGCTGAAGTCGGACGCTTAACCGACTGCGCCACCCAGGCGCCCCTTCATCTTTAGTTTCCATTATTTGAGGTGAATGTTCTTTACCCAGAAAGTAATGCGTACTTGAACCATCGGCATACTTTATAAAGTATTTAAAATAGTAAATCTAAACGCATCTGGAACTGTTCTACCTTTGTCCTTTCACCTTCTCCCCGTGAACTACACCTTTTCTATACTTTGACTATTCCCTTTCTGTAACAATATTTTCCCTTCCTCAGAAAGGTAGTATTGGTTTATGGAATCATAGTAGATACGCAACTAGTTGGAGTCAGAATGTCTCACTTTTTATGTAGTTTTCCGCCAATTCCAATTGAAGTGTTGAGAGTTAAGATCTATTTAGGTTATACAATGAGCACTGGCTCAGTTGGAGTACCATTAAAGGATCCTCCTGGTCTTTTGTTCTTTACATTTTGATTTCAAAATCCATTAATTTTATAACAGAAAAATATCACTTTAAAAGGCAAAGATATGGTTTGGAGATTGTGGATAATTCTTGTAAAATATTGCATCTTTATTGTTTACATTAATCTATCAATATTTCCCAAAGTAAGTGTTTAATTTACATCACTTCAGCATTTGATATAGTGGTGATTATTGATGTATACTTGGTAGTATCTTGTTCTGTCAACTGTAGATTGATGTTATCTAAAGAAAAACGTGGGAAACTTGAGAAGATTTCATTGGATTATTCATGTTACTGATGTTTCTAAACTTCAGAAGATTCAGTTTTTAAAATATATCAATTGAGGTTTTTCCAATTCAGCCCCAGAGTCCTTCTTTGAGCTAGATATTGAAGGATCAGTTGGTATGGACCCCAATATACTTTACTGAATTACGCCAATCTGTTAATAAAGCAAACCTGAATTTATTAGCACTTACTACAGATAGGAGGATACCACCTTGACAGGAAGAAGTCAAAATTGGGATATTTAAATGCCTTTGAGATCTGACATAAAGTGGTTTCAAAGGGTCTTTTAAAGAAGGGAACTGATTGTGATTGGACAAAATTTGCAATACAACAATTTAGAATTGGTGGACACTTCGAGTTAGAGGTCTTAAAGCAATTCTTCTTAATGTTTTTTTTTTAATTAATTTATTTATTTTGAGAGAGAGAGAAAGAGAATGACCTGAGGAGGGGCAGAGAGAGAGGAGACAGAGTATCCAAAGCGGGCTCCAAGCCGAAGACAGCAGAGAGCCCAATGTGGGACTCGCACTCATGAACTCTGAGATCATGAACTGAAGGCGGATGCTTAACCAACTGAGCCACCCAGGCACCCCTAAAGCAGTTCTTAATGCATAAATATGTTAGTTAGATAAGGAAGTCATTTGCTCAGATGAGAAGATTCTTGTCTCTGGTAAATTGATCTATTAGGAATTCCCTGAATCAAATGGTAAAGTTATTGATTTGCAGTCTGTCTTTCTTGGGCAGAGATTCCCTGAAACAACTATGTCATGTTTAACATAGGTGGTCTACAGTCTTATGTTAACAGAATTGGTCTTGGTTATCTGTCCCCTCTTATCCTTCTT
Source organism: Herpailurus yagouaroundi (assembly GCF_014898765.1). Taxonomy (NCBI): domain Eukaryota; kingdom Metazoa; phylum Chordata; class Mammalia; order Carnivora; family Felidae; genus Herpailurus; species Herpailurus yagouaroundi. The sequence goes on along the minus strand of NW_024412421.1, from coordinate 25,425,084 downwards.
CAGCCCAGACTGAAAAATGGAACATTATCATCTGGGGATATGATCAATCTGGATGTAGACCACTGTTTTAAAGAATTGTGGTTGCATATCCAGTTTCAGGTAGTAGTCATGTCATCCACTACATATATCAACTTTTCCTGTTTGTATTGTAGGATGATCATTTGTTTGTTGTATCATCTGATCCATCATTTAAGACTGGAGATGATGCGTTTGAACACTGCACCTCAAACAGGAGAGAGATTATGCTCAGAGTTTGTAGTCCATTTCTAAGCCAGGAGCCTAGAGTGCCCAAATTAAAACAAGAGAACACATCTCATCCACAGTCCAAAGAGATTTTGTCCCCATAATCCAAAGAGCCTGTACATCTACATGTGGGGCTATCAGCCAGATTACTTAATTTCATAATTTCTTTGATTGTCTAGTTCCCATTTCAATCTGTGAACCATAGCATATAAGATTTCCCTAACTTTGTCAGTTATAAAGTGTGTTTGAAGAAGTTTGAGGGTAGAATGAAACAGTCCAGAATTCTTGTTGAGTAGTTCAGTCTTCAGATTTCAAATTGAGGCCCACTTCTTTATTTTACTGGTATTTTATGGTAAATACTCATAACATAAAATTTACCATTTTAAAGCATACAATTCACCACAGAGGCCCACATTTTCTCTTTCTTGAGGGAAGTTATCTGGTCTCATTTTTTTTGGAGAAAGAAGGGGACTGGTGGACCAGAATGGACCCTGACTCACCATCAGTTTACCAAGCTAAACCTGTCCAGTTTGTTGGCAGTAACCAATAGGCTTTTGTACCACAAATTAGGATCGGTCATTAGGGTCTACCCAATGATCAGTTCTTGACCAGAATATTCCTATAGGATTGCCAAAATTTAAGGTATAGTGTTGCCATTCAAAAGAAGTTAGATGCCAGGTAGGAGACTATAAAGTGGAGATATCTCAAGTAGATAAAGGGCTAGATTTGATAGGGAATCAGAAGAGTTACTTACAGAGTAAAAGGCCTATAAATATGAGACAGGTATTAAATACACACCATCTTTTTCATGTGACAGTTTGGTTATAGACTAGCTCCTGAAAATAATCATTAAGTGTTGTTTCAGTGGAGGCTGAAACCTCTTTCCTAGGTGTGACATGACAGGAGGTTTTAAATTTAGGGTTTTAGAATGGAGGTTTTTTTTTTTTTTTTTTTTTTAATTTTTTTTTTTCAACGTTTTTTATTTATTTTTGGGACAGAGAGAGACAGAGCATGAACGGGGGAGGGGCAGAGAGAGAGGGAGACACAGAATCGGAAACAGGCTCCAGGCTCCCAGCCATCAGCCCAGAGCCTGACGCGGGGCTCGAACTCACAGACCGCGAGATCGTGACCTGGCTGAAGTCGGACGCTTAACCGACTGCACCACCCAGGCGCCCCTAGAATGGAGGTTTAAAGTAAAGGAAAAGGTGGCGTTTTCCCTTGAGTTTGGGTTTTTGTGTTGTGGTGCTGGCTTTGCTTTTTGATTTTTGAAGGAATATATATATTTTTTTTACAGCCGTGTTTTCAAATCTCAAAACAATGCTCAAGTATGCTAGGTTTCCCAGTTCAGTTTTCAGACAGATTGAGTTTTCTTATGTACTTAATAGCATTTATATGGAACCTTAAGGTTTTCATTCAGCCGTCAATTGATTCAGTGACATTGAGCAAACACCATCCCCATTTTGGACTTAAGTGGAGGGGTAGAGTGGTACAGGGGTGGTTGGGGAAGTGGTTTGGGACTACCTCAGTTGTGTTGAGTCTGTGGTGCCTTAGATAGTCATGAGGAGTAAGGAGGAGGTCCCAAAAGTTTGAAAATTTCTTGGATAAGTTATCTCTAAATTACGCTTTTAATTCTCTGACCTTCTGATGATTCTCTAAGCTTCAGGACATAATATCTTTTAAAGCTTTTGATCAGAATTATTTGCAGCAATGTCTGTAGGTTCTGATAGCTATATTTGTCATTATCTTTAACTGTATTCAATTTTTTTTAATTTCTCTGTTACATTTATCTTTCTCCATATCTACTGTTGTTCAGTGGTGATTACTTTTCCTCATATAGTTTCTTTTTTAAAAAAAAAATTTTTTTTTTCCAACGTTTATTTATTTTTGGGACAGAGAGAGACAGAGCATGAACGGGGGAGGGGCAGAGAGAGAGGGAGACACAGAATCGGAAACAGGCTCCAGGCTCTGAGCCATCAGCCCAGAGCCCGACGTGGGGCTCGAACTCACAGACTGCGAGATCGTGACCTGGTTGAAGTCGGACGCTTAACCGACTGCGCCACCCAGGCGCCCCTCCTCATATAGTTTCTTGATGTGACTCCCTTTCCAGGAGACACTATTTGTATAAAACTATTTGCTGTTTCTCTGACACTTTTTGAGTCCATTTAAGCATCTATTGATGCTAAGGTACCAGGTACCCTTCTTCCCCCATTTCAGCTTAGCATTTCCCAGTATTCAGATGGCCTTTATGTCTCTCATCTAACCTAAGATTTGTCCCTCTGAGGCTCCTGCTTCAAAGCCTACACATGCTTCAGAATTATGCAGTTGCTCTGTTATTCAGATGGAAGGCTAGTCCCTGAGTCAAAGCTGTTCTCTTCAGAAGCACCAGTCATAGCGGGACCTGGGTGGCTCAGTCGGTTAAGTGGCCGACTTTAGCTCAGGTCATGACCTCGCGGTTCGTGAGTTGGGGTGCCACATCGGATTCTCTGCTGTCAGCACAGAGCCTGCTTTGGACCCTCTGTCCTCCTTTCTCTGCCCCTTCCCCCTGGTTTCTCTCTTTCTCTGTCTCTCAAAATAAATAAATAAACTTAAAAGAGAAGAGCAAGAAGCACCAATCATTTGCGCTGGGTTATACAGAAAGGGTTCTGCACATTCTGGCAGCTCTGTGCTCTTTGCCTCTCTTTAGGCCAGTTAAAGTAAGTAGTGCACTAACCCCTGGTCAGTATGGAAGAGATGTCGTATTTTTAGATACTTGAGTATGGTTCATGAGAAATTATATTTCATTTTGGGACTTTTTTTGCATCTTGTAATTTTATACGCCTTTTTTGTTTTTATCTTCTCACAATTACAGAAGTAACATAGTCGGATTGGAGGTACTGAGCTGCATTGACAGAATCAGTCCAGATTTACTGGCCGTAATCCCTAATAGTATTGTCACATGCCTGGAAAACTTCTCTCTCTTTTCATTTCCCACTTTGCATTTGGCTCAGTAGCTCCTGCTTTGACAAATTTGGCCCTGTATATTCAGCTGTTCCAAATCAACTGAGATGGCAAATTAAATAAAACATATAAAGGATGCCATATAAAAATTGACCTTTTGTTCCTTATTCATACTATGTCCTTCAGAGAATTTTGTTTTCACTTCTCATTCTCAAACTCCCACATAGAAGTGCTTGGGTGGCTCAGCTGGTTGAGCGTCCGATTCTTGATTTCAACTCAGGTCACGATCCCAGGGTTGTGGGATCAAGCCCCACATCGGGCTCCTCACTGAGCACAGAGCCTGCTTGAGATCCCCCTGTCAACTCAGGCCCTCTTCCCACCTCCCTGTGTGTGCATGCACTCTTTCTCTCTCTCTCCCCCCTAAATAAAATGGAAAAATAAATAAATAAATAAATAAATAAATAAATAAATAAATAAATAAATAAATATCTCACCTAAAAGTTGAGCATATCGACACAACTAAACCATAAAATGGTTAATGTGCTTTTCTTAGAACTACTAATCTAGGACTCTTAAGAGGACCAGATTGCTACTTGCCATGTTCTAGAAAGTGTGGATTTCCCATATTTCCCTGCCCCAACCATCCCCTTTGAAATACACACTGAAAGAGAAAGAAAATAGAAAAATATGGACTGCAAAGAGTGTACCGTCAGATTCCCTTAGGTGCCTTACCTATGATGTATTCCATATATTTTCACAAGTGTCTCTGTTTGTCTTTTTTGTTTATTTTTGAGAGAGAGAGAGAGAGAGAGAGAACAAGCAGGGGCGGGGCAAAGAGAGAGGGACAGAGGATACTAAGCTGGCTCCATGCTGACAGTAGGAAGCTGGATGTGGGACTTGAATTCACAAACCATGAGATCATGACCTGAGCGGACGTCTGAAGCTTAACCGACTGAGCCATGCAGGTGCCCCGCTCTGACTTCTTTCTGTTATCCTACCCATAGTGGGTAAGGGGGACTTTCTTCATTCTTTAAAGTATCAGGCCCTCTTCCCACCCCAGACTCCACTTTTTGTATAATGGTTAGGTGTAGACTCATGTTTTGTTCTTCCCTACCACACTAATTGATTTACTTGAAAGCCAGCATCTATAATCTGTGTCTCATACCCTTTTTAAAAATAAATCTCCCACTGGACCTTTATAGTAAATTCATTCTGAAAAGTTGGTTGAATGTTAAAGAATCACACAAAAGCACAACTCTTTAGTGAATCAGAAAAACATTGTTGGAGGGCACAAAGCCTATGCTGGTCACTGTCCTTTTGGAAAAACAATACTTAGCAGCAATCCCTGGGTACAAATAAGAAAAGTTAATTCTCATTGGCTAGAATAATGTACTGAAAAGAACTTGGTTATGAATCTGACAGAAGATTAAAATTCAGTTTATACTTGCTCACGGAAAGTTCACCAAGACTAGAAAACTGACTTTAATCATTACCAACTGTATTATATTGAGTTTGCTTTTTTTTTGGTGGGCAGGAGGCAGGTGGATTGGGTCATGTTAATAAATGAATTGTTCATATGATTGGCACTTTACTGGGTTCTTAATGAACAAACTCCCAGAAGAAGAATCTCCTTACTATTGTAGGAGAATGTTTCTAATCACAGGGAGACATCAGGTTGTTGCCCAGTCTTCAGATTTGTGCAAGGCTATAAAAGCACTGATACTGTTGACATTTTTTCTTTGTTTTCTCCCAGGTGATTAATAAAGAGCACTTTATCTATTATCTATATAATATATATATAATAGCGTCTATTATCACTTAATTTAGTACCAGGTGTGATCTGGTGGGTAGTTGAACTTCAGTCTGTCTAACTGTAGAATGTTCCAAATTTTAGACACAGTCCAGCTCCCAAGCATTTCTATTTCAGAAACTGGGACAACTTCCAAGTAAGTTTTGTGAATCCTTCAATTTCTCCTGCCAGACTCATTAACTCAGCCTGTTCACCTTGGGGAAATCAGAGTTCAGACTTGTACTTTCTGTAAAAACCATCCTTTTAAGTGAATGTGATGGTTGATTTAATTGAGAATATTCAGACTCAGGCTTTTCAGTAGTTTGTTCTGAAACCTGTTGTGCTTTGGCCAGCAGAGAATGATTAAGATGAAGCACTGGGAAACTGTAGTCATAATATGCAAATTACCCACATTAAAAGACATGGAAATCAATAAATACTTCTATTTCTATTTTCCACATCTCACATCTTATAGCCTCCTACAGCTGCAAAGAATCTCAACCATCTTAGACCACTGTTTCTTAATTTTTTGGTGCCTTATGGTTCTTTGTGAGATTTATCATGACAGCTATGAATTCTCAGAAAAATATACTTCCGCACAAAGTTTGTATTCAGTTTCAAGAGAGTCTCCCCCCTAAAGTCAGTTCATGATCCTAGGTGAAGAAATCCCTGTTCTGTCCTCAGGGGTCTGGAGAAGTTAAGTGACACACCAAAATCACACAGCTTCTATAGCTGAATATTTTCATGAATCCGTTGTCTTTTTTCTGTCATTGTATCCCTTTAGTTAAAACCCATTTTGAATTCACAGAGCTTAGAGGAAGGACAAGTAGTTTTAAGCCTTAAAGTGAACTACATCATCTTTTGCTTACCCAACAAGGAGACTGGAGTACAGTAATACCCAAAACATTTAAATCATTGATTTAGAAAGGCCAAGTGAACTAAGCAAAGTTTTTTTTTATAATTTGTTTTAGTTACCATAGGGCTACTCTGGATTCATAGTTGGTCTAATTACGCCAGTCTTTACTTACCTGTGCTTCCTGCATGTAAATTCATCATGTGGCTGTCAGATCATTCTGGAGTACTTGTTCTGTTTATTCATGCTGTCTGCCTTTCTTTTTCTTGCACCTCCTGAAGACCCTCCACCCCATCCCCCACCGGTCATTGTGCTCAACCTGACCTTACGGAGCCTTTTTTGGGAGGCATCACGCTGAAAGCATCACAGTGAGCATTAGTTGCCATTTATTAGCATTATTTAAATTCCTGTTGTGCTGTCTCCTAGAAGTGTACTTTGATCACATTACTCAGTTTTTCTGGATTTTGAGATCTTCATCTGTAAAATTGGACACAAAACTATTTATCTTGCAGTCCATCATGTCAGAAATGAATTTGACATCTAGCTCAGTTAAGTGACACTTTTACCTTTTCCTGCTATCCATGACATTCTTTATTGGAGTCAGGCCGATGTCTCCAAGCACTCAGTGCTTATCTCCTTTATGGTGTTATTGCCACATTGTTCATTCAGCATTATTTGAGCTCTTTCTCTGTTTCAGTCACTGCCGTGTTGGGTTGAGGGGATGTGTCACACTCTCCTTTTCTCTTTCCTCTGTTCCTAAATTTTTTTTATTGATACTAATACATGTAATTTCAGCAGTCTCTTCTACAAAGTTTGGTCATTAAATTAACAGCTATTTATGAGGCTTATCATAAATTTTTCTCCTCCCAGATCCATTGCCAAGAGGACAATTATTTATTTTCCATGAGGAAACACTTGATGGAAGACACTTATTTCTTCTTTTGTTTTTAATGTTTATTTATTTTTGTGAGAGAGAGTGCCCAGGTGAGAGTGCATGTACAAGTTGGGGAGGGGCAAAGGGACAGAGACAGAGAATCCCAAGCAGGCTCCACACTATCAAGGGCAGAGCCCGACGCAGGGCTCGAACTTGTAACAAAGAGATAGTGACCTGAACCGAAATTAAGAGTGTGATGCTTAACCCACTGAGCCACCACAGCACCCCAGAGACACTTCTTTTGAAGTCCTGTCTCTAGAATGTCTGTCTCTAGAATGATGGAGAGCAGCTAATAATATAGCAAAGCTCAGCTTCTCATTTGATAGTTCCACAGGCTAGGAACCTGCTCTTTGCCTCTGATTTAATGGGGAGAGAGTGAGGATAGGACTCCTAAACTGGTTACAAGGAAGGTTTCAGTTCTTAATCCTCTAATTTGATCATGTTCTTCTTTATCATTTGAAAAAATTACTACATATACCACAATATTTTATAGTTACTTATAAAATATTAATTCTTTTTTTTTTTATTTTTAAAATTTTATTTTTGAGAGAGAGAGATAGAGCACGAATAGGGAAGGGGCAGAGAGAGAGGGAGACACAGAATCCAAAGCAGGCTCCAGGCTCTGAGCTGTCGGCACAGAGCCTGACATGGAACTCGAACCCACAAACCGCAAAATCAAGACCTTAGCTGAAGTTGGATGCTTAACTGACTGAACCACCCAGGTGCCCATTAAGTATTCTAATATATGCATTATAAAACCTTAAAATGTAAATTAAAAGATGATTTTTTTTTAAGAAGAGGTTCTCTGGGCGCCTGATTGGCTAAGTCGATTGGGCACCTGACTCTTGATTTCAGCTCAGATCACGGTCTCGCGGGTTCATAGGTTTGAGCCCTGCGTGGGGCTCTGCACTGACAGCATGGAGTCTGCTTCGGTTCCTCAGTCTCTTTCTCTCTCTGCCCCTCTCCCACGTGCTCTCTCTCTCAAAAATAAATAAAACATTAAAAAAGTAAAGAGAGATTCTCTTATTTTCTTCTTGAGCTCTAGGGGATCATCTACCCTGCGTATTCCATGGAAATCATTCCTTTGTCTCATCTTTCAGGCCTAGCTCAAGTCCCAGTTCTTGCTTAATTGCATGACTTCACCATTTTATCTCTTCAACTGGATTGTAAACCACCTGAGGTTAGAGACAGTGGCTTATCTTTCTTCTGTATCCCACAACAATCCCTCACACAATTTTGGGTCCATCATAATTATCCAGTATTTACTTGTTGCTTCATTTCTTGGGATCATTTCAGAGTATTATTTCATTGATAACAAAGTAAACAAAAAATCCTCGGCCTTATTCTACCTTAGTAATTCTGGGTTTTATTCTCTATGCGATTCATCTTCTTAGGTTAAAGGTAATCAAGCCTATCTGCATTTATAGTTTTGCAGAAGTAGATACATACTATGTCTGATGAAGTGATTTGACTGGGACATCATGGGAGTGGTACAGTCTGAGAATCAAACCTGCATCCGCACCCACATCTCTTTTTGGTCCCTGATATTTTTGCCTTTTAGAGTCTTATCAAATGGTCGTGCTAAACCATAGCATTTTCTTTTTATACTTCCTCTGGAGTTACTTTGTGCTGGCATTCATGTTCCCACTGTTTGGGTATACTACTTTATTTTTTATATTTTGCAGATAGGTCTCTGTTCACTTCCTCTGAACCATCTCTATGACCTTTGATTCTACAGACCCTTTTAAATTTCTGAAATTATTTGCAATTATACATAGAAAATCTTCATAGCTGTTTAGTTCTGTTGGTCTCAATGGCCTAACATCATAACCTGGTTCTTTTTTTTTTTTTTTTCATGTTTATTTTTGAAAGAGAGAGAGACAGAGCATGAGTGGAGGAGGGGCAGAGAGAGACAGACAGACAGACAGAATCTGAAGCAGGCTCCAGGCTTTAAGCTGTTAACATAGAGCCCCATGTGGGGCCTGAACTCAAGGACTGAGAGAGAGATCATGACCTAAGCCAGAGTCGGGTGCTCAACTGACTGAGCCACCCATGCGCCCAAATCATAGCCTGGTTCTTATAGCCTTCCTATGTTGTCATCGTCTCTTTCTTGGAAGAGATACTAAATCTAAAAAGAAAAAAAAATAAGTTTATTGCCTATTACAAATTAAGATGACAAAAGAGACGAAAACGAAACACTGGGCTCCCAATGTGCAGTTCATTTGTGTCTCCGTGGCTCACGTGTTTCTTTCATAAAAAGCTATAGTACTCTGTATTTACTAACATAATTCACTAAATTAGATTGTAGCTATTATCAATTGTGGCTTAATGGATTTCAGATTTTTATTATTCCATTTGCTTGATAGGGATATTATTCATTTTTTTTCTTCATAACAATCTCCCTCAATTTCAAGTTCTCATAATGACAGATACTTACTTTTCTTGCCCGTGGCTCTGCAAGTCATTTAGGATGGCTCTGCTCTGGGCTATAGGTAGGGTTTAAGTCTGCTGCACATGTCTCTTTTCCTTGTACTAGCAGCTGCCTGGACGTGTTCTTCTCTTGGGAAATGGCAGGAGTGTGAGAGTGAAAAGCACATTTAAAACTTCTTCTATTGGGGCGCTTGGGTGGCTCAGTCGGTTAAGCGTCTGATTTGGCTCAGGTCATGATCTCCTAGTTCCTGAGTTTGAGCCCCGCTTGCCAGCCGGCTCTGTGCTGACATCTCAGAGCCTGGAGCCTGCTTTGGATTCTGTCTCCCTCACTCTGCCCCTCCCTTGCTCATGCTCTCTTTCTCTCTCTCACTCAAAAAATGAATAAACATTTTAAAAAGTAAATAAAATCTCTTCTATTGTGTCTATTTAAAATCCCATTGGCCAAAGCAAGTCAGTAGTAGCCTAGCCTATATCATTGGAGCAGGGTGTATACTCATTGCGCAGCAGGAGGCTGTGCAGAGTTACAGAGCAAAGGTTGTGGATATCAGATGCTATTCAAGAGGAGTAAAAAACTAGGGGAAATAATCCAGTCTACCAATGTAGGGAAGCAAGCCATTAAAACTGTCAATTTGCTCGTATAGGTCCTGTGAACTATAAACATAACGCTTTTTCCATGAGCAACTTGCATATTATTTAAATAAATTATTTTGAAAATGCTCCAATGCTCTGGATTTCTTTCAAGAATTCTCCTTTTTTAGGGGCGCCTGGGTGGCTCAGTCGGTTGAGCGTGACTTCGGCTCAGGTCATGATCTCACGGTCCGTGGGTTTGAGCCCCACGTCGGGCTCTGTGCTGACAGCTCAGAGCCTGGAGCCTGTTTCAGATTCTGTGTCTCCCTCTTTCTCTGACCCTCCCCTGTTCATGCTCTCTCTCTCTCTCTGTCTCAAAAATAAATAAACGTTAAAAAAATTTTTTTTTTTTTTTTTAAAAAGAAAGCTCCTTTTTTAAAGTAAGCTGCGCGCTCAGCATGGGGCATGAACTCACAACCCCTGAGATAAAGAGTCTTATGCTTTACTAACTGAGCCAGCTGGCTGGCCCCCCTCAAGAATGCCCCTTTAATCCAAAGTTATTGTGTAGTAGAAATGAATACTAGTTGAAATGATAGTGTTACTCATTGGCTTTGTGCTTTGTTTGAGAAAGAGCAAGAATTGCTGATTAATTGGAAAATATTTAAGGGATAGATTAAAACAGGATAAGGCAGAAAGCTGCCTAAACAAAATAAAGCTTTCTTGCTAATAATAAACTGTTAAGAGATGTAAGACAAGCACTTGGGATTGAAGTGGAGGGAGCAGAGTTAAGCTAGTTTCAGTCATAGTATAGAGGCTGATTTCTGAGAATAGAAAGCCCCCCCAAAAAGGCATTACCTGTTTTTATGTAGACAAGTGGGGGAACAGTCCAAAGATGGTATGTTGTAATTTTATGATTACCTAGGAATCTAATTAAAGTCACTTTTCCTTGTGTGTGTGTGTGTGTGTGTGTGTCTGTTGATTTTGAGAGACAGTATATGTACGTGGAGATGAGGGTCAGAGAGAGAGGGAGATAGAGACCCCCAAGCAGGCTCTGCGCTGACAGCACACCTCGGGGCTCAATCCCAGTGAGATCATGACCTAAGCCAAAATCAAGAGTCGTACGCTTAACCGACTGAGCTACCCAGGCACACCTAATTAAAGTCAGTTATAATATTTTATGAATAAGTACAAAAACAAGTTTTTAAATCTTTTTTTTTTTTTTTTAATTTTTGGGACAGAGAGAGACAGAGCATGAACGGGGGAGGGGCAGAGAGAGAGGGAGACACAGAATCGGAAACAGGCTCCAGGCTCTGAGCCATCAGCCCAGAGCCCGACGCGGGGCTCGAACTCACGGACCGCGAGATCGTGACCTGGCTGAAGTCGGACGCTTAACTGACTGCACCACCCAGGCGCCCCCAAAAACAAGTTTTTATATTAGTGTCAATGCCTATTAAATTCTACAGTGAATTAGTAGTTCCCTAGAAAACTTTTTCTTTCTGAAGTGATTGATGCTAGTTGTGGCTGCTTAACTTGTTAATATTTACTGTTTATTGCCTTATCTCTATCCGTGAATAGAAAGAATCTTTTTATTTTGAAAATGGCATCTTTTAGGACCTGCTTTGGTGATATTTCATAGAAGGTGCACAGAATTCCCTTCCTTTGAACAGGTTGGAATGCTATGGAAACTCAAATGAAATGGTATTGTCTTACAATTGTATCTTTTTCAAAGGCATGGACAAGGAAACTAAGTATGTGTATTGCTGTTATGTAACATTAAGCAATCTAGCTTACTTTTTAAATTATGGAATAGAAAGTTCATTTTACTTCTGGTACATGTACCTGGCTTTGCAGAGCACATATAGTCATGAGACTGTATATATAATTTCTATTTTTTAAAAAAAACTTTCTATTTTAAATGATATACTTGCAAGATTATAGGCTCCTAAGAAGTTACATAGAGGTCCTATGTACCCATGACCTCACTTCACCTAGTGGTGGCATAAGACTAGTTTTTAAATCATTTGATGGACCTTCTTTGTCCTCTTTAAAAATTTTTTTCTTAATATGTATTTATTTTTGAGAGAGAGACAGACAGTGATCGGGGTAGGGGAGCAGAGAGAGGGAATCACAGAATCGGAAGCATGCTCCAGGGTCTGAGTTGTCAGCACAGAGCCTGATGCGGGGCTCAAACTCACAAACTGCAAAGTCATGACCTGATCCACAGTTGGATGCTTAACCGACTGAACCACCCAGGTGCCCCTGCCCTCTTTAATAAGTCTGTTTTGTTTTGTGTTGTTTTTTTAAGATATCTAACTTTAGAAAGGACACCTGTATTGTGCCTGATTTTCTTTAGCTTTCAGAATTATGAAGTGTTCTGTAAGGATCCTGATGTCCCTATAGCTTTGTTTCTTTAGTACTTTATTCTCCCCTGTCCCTATTTTCAGATCAAACCATTGATTACAAAGGGGTTATGTCTCATCTCCTTTTCTGGTATATTTCTCCCCAGCTATCTAAAAGGTATATAAGCCCCTTTTTCCTTCTTAAATTGAAGAAGCATATTCAGTTAAATATTCACATTTCTTGTTTTGAGTTTATTTTGGTGGTGTTTGAAAACTTGAGCTTTTTTTTTTTAACATTGTCTTTTTTTCCCCCCTTTTAGCCTGAAAATGAGATTTCTTCAGACTGCAATCATGTAAGTATGGATTTTCCAGAGTTCACTGTATATGCTTTATATGTGTGACAGGTTCAGGATGCTTTTCCTGTTATTCTGAGAAATATTATGTCTTCTTAGATTCCCTCCATCTTAACCACGATGATCGGCCTTATTTAAGGATCATGGTAAATCTGCAAATACCCTTCCATTCTAGAAACCAGCAGGTTTTGTCAAATAATATTTACGTACTTAAGTTTAAATTTTACTTCAGTTATAGCTACCATATGAAAATAATTGTTTCTCTGCTTATCAAGTTTACAACTTTAGAATTCCATATTTTAAAGTTGTTTTATTCTGTCATAATACAGTCACATACTATGTACCGTACACTGTGATAGAAACTACAGGCACCTACAAGTGAATACCTTGAAGACAGAGGCCTGTATTAGAGTTAGCGGAAAGAAAAGTGAATTTTGCTCCGGGGGGATTGATGTCAAGAAAGACTTAAAAGTGGAAATGAGACTTGAGTTGGGTCTTAAAAGAGGAGTGAGTAGTCCTATATCTGACAGTGCTGGAAGAAATCACTGTCACAGTGTAGAAGGCAGTTTGGAGGGCAGATGTAAGAGCAGAGAAGCAGGCTAACTGCTTAAATTGACTGCTTATTCTAAAGAATGTGTAGATAGGTCAGAGATTCAAAGTAAAAATAAAACCACAGGAGTACTAGAAGAAAACATGAACACGAGGAAGGTGTTTTAAAACATGACAGAACATTAAGAACTATATTTGTAAAAAAAAGATTGGTAAATTTGATTGCATTAAACAAACTCAAAAGATTTTATTTTTCCTTCAAAAATGTTTGGTATATTATGAAAAAGTATTTGCAACACCGATAAAAAGGCCTATATTCTTTACTAGAAAGCGCTGTTAATAGACACAGGCAACAGATATTTATATACTATTCACAGGTAAAGAAAAAGATGTCCAGTAAATAATGAAAAAGTTGATTCTCTCTTATAGTTAAAAGTGTGAAAATTAAAAGACAAATGAGTGCATTGTTTTCACCCATCTGATTAGCAAATATAAAAAAATTAATAAATACACAGTATTGATGGGAATATGGGGATTTAAGCTCTCTAGCCCACTAATCAGCAAACTGCTACCCATTGGCCAAATCCAAACCACTGTTACACATAAAGTTTTATGGGAATGCTCCCACGCACATTCAGTTACATATACTGTCTTTGGTTGCCTTCCACGCCATAATGGAAAGGTTGAATAGTTTCTACAGAGACTTTAGGTCCCTTGAAGTATAAAAGAAAAAGTGGCTAAACACCTCTCTAGCCTATGGATAGGAATATAAATATGAAAAACTTCTTTATAAAGCAGTCAACTTAAAATGTGTATATTCTTTGGCCCAGCATTTTTACTTCTAAGAATTTATGGATAGTTATACTTAAAAGAATGGATTCAGATGTGTCTATAAGATAATATTTGTTGTGGCATTATTTATAAAGCATAAGATTGGGAATAAAATATCTGCCATAGGGGAAATCCCAGAAAGCAGCTTATCTGTGCCCTAGAACCCCAAAAGGCTTTGGGGGTTAGGAAGGATTTGACACTACTGAATAGGGGCCAAATAGTATACAGAAAACAGGAGAATTGATGTCCTTATAAAAAGAGAAGATTAGGACATAGACACAGAGGGAAGACCATGTGAAGATACAAAAAGATGATGGCCATCTACAAGCCAAGGAGAGAAGTCTCAGAAGAAATCAGTACTGCCAACACCTTGATCTCAGACCTCCAGACTCCAGAGTTGTGAGAAAATAAATCGCTGTTGTTTAAGACACCAAGTCTGTGGTATTTTGATGGCAGTACTAGCAAAGTAATAACTTTTGGGTCAGAATAGGATGCATTATAATTTTTCCCATTAAAGTTAATGGAATAAATTTTAAAAATTAAACAACTTTCCACCTAATAGGGAGTTCTGGAATGAGTTAGTGTTGTCAAGCAAGAGATAAGATTAGTTATGAACAGTTTTTAGGCCAATGCATTTGAAAATGTTTACCCAATGGACAAATTCCTAAAAAAACAAACTTAACCAAAACTAACACAGGAAGAAGTAGAAAATCTGAGTAACCTGTATTTACTTTAAAAAAATGAATCTGGAGGTAAAAATCTTCCCATAAAACTCCAAGACCAGATGGATTTATTGTTTTGTTTTTGTTTTGTGTTTTTAAATAAACATTTAAGGAAAAAATAATACCAGTCAGTATTTAGAGATTACAATCACACCTGTCAGAATGGCTGTTATCAAAAAGACTACAAATACCAAGTGCTGGTGAGGATGTGGAGCAAAGGGAATCCCCATGAACTGTTGGGGGGAATGTAAATTGGTGCAGTCACTATGAAAAATAGCATAGAGTTTCTCAAAAAATTAAAAATAGAGCTACCATACGATCCAGCAATTTCACTTTTGGGTGTTTATTCCAAGAAAATGAAAACACTGACTTGAAAAGATATGTGTACCTTCATGTTCATTACGGCATTACAGTAGCCAAGACATGGAAACAACTTAAGTGTCCATTGATGGATGAATGAATAAAGAAAATGTGATATATATACAGTGGAATATTATTCAGCTATAAAAAAGTATGAAATCTTGCCATTTGTGACAACATGGTGGGACCTTTGAAAGGCATTATGCTAAAGTGAAATAATGCTAAACATTAAGGGTTTTTTTGTTGTGTTTTTTTTTTTTTAACGTTATGTTAAAGTGAAACCCAGTGAGCTCTGCTGAGTGCCTGGCGAGGCCTCCTGTCCCTGCCTCTTCTTTCCTGCTGGAGGTGGGGATCAGGCCAGGCAGGCTAGTTGTGGGTGTTTGGGACAGGGGCTGTCTTTTAAATTTTTATATTGTTGGGGTGCCTGGGTGGCTCAGTCAGTTAAGCATCCAGCTTTGGCTAGGGTCATGATCTCATGGTTTGTGGGTTTGAGCCCCATGTTGGGCTTTGTGCTGACAGCTCAGAGCCTGGATCTTGCTTAGGGTTCTGTGTCTCCTTCTCTCTCTGCTCCTCCCCCACTCGTGCGCTATCTCTGTCTCAAATATTAAATTTTTTTTTTAAATTTTATATTGTTGTTTTTATTATTTGTAATTTGAACCCAGGGACTTGCACAGTTGTCGTCTTCACCCAGAGGAGGAAGACCCGGGCGCTGCCTTCCCTCTTGTTGGCGGGGAGTTGGGGGACCTGGCACCTCAGCAGCCACCAAGACTGAGAGCCCATCCTGGCCTGGGCCAGAGCCGGGGAACTGGTACCCCCCAAACCCACCTGGACTCTGTGACCTCTGGGAGCCAAGCCGGCTCCTGTGTCAGCCCTCAGGGTCTCGCTTTCCAGACCCTGCCCCACAAGGCCTACTGGCCTCTGGACTGTTCCTCCAGGAGCCCCACCCTCCCCCAAGGGCTGTCTGCAAAGGCCTGTAGCCCCAGTAGTGCCCTGACCCCTTCTCCTCCACCCTTGGGCAGGAATAGAGTAAATGTTTGTATGGATTTTTTTTTAAAAAGGAACAAAAACAAAAACACTGGATGCTCCCTCTTCTGTGCTGAATCTAAATAAATTTAAAAATTAAATAAACTAAGCTCATAGTTACAGAGAACAGATTGGTGGTTGTTAGGGGAGTGGGACAAAGGATGAGAGAAATGAGTGAACTGTTTTTTGGTGGTTCAGTTTGTTTTTTCTTTTTAATTTAAGTGACTTTTAAAATAGAAATTATGCCATAAGATACAACATAACTATTGGATGGATAAATTTGAGATAAGCCATTTAAAAAAAAAAAGGAAAAAGGAAGGGTACTTGCCTGGCTCAGTTGGAAGAGCATGCGACTTTTGATTTCCAAATTCATGAGTTTGAGCCCCACATTGAGTGTAGAGATTACTTAGATACATAAATCTTTAAAAAAGGAAAAAAAAGAAAAATGGGTAAGATAGTTGAACATCCATTTCCTAAAGATGATGGTTGAATGACCTATAAATACATGAAAAGGTACTCAACCTCATTAGTAATCAGGGAAATGGAAATTAAAACCTCAGTGATTCACCATTAGATAAATTGCCAGAATTGTAAAGACTGATGGTATCAGTACCAAGTATTGATGTGACTATGGAATAAGGAAATTTTCATGCATTGATAGTGATAATGTAAATTAGTATAACTACTTTTGAAGCTGCTTAGCATTTACGTACTAAAGCTGAACATAAGCATAATACATGATACAACCATTTCACTTCCAGATATTTATTAACTCAACAGGAATGTTTGTGTGTCATTTCAAGAATGTTTATAGCAGCTTATTTTAATAGTCCTGTGAGTGAAAGGTTAATAAAACCCTTTCCCTTTCCTCATGAGACTTTGAATTCTACTCACTATGTAACTCAGATCTCTGGTGGTCTGGTAGTAGTAAAATGCTGACTAAGCTTCAAGGCAGTATAGGTCATGATGAAAATGATCCTAAATGGTACATTCTGTTTGGACCTGAAAGAACTGTAAGTGAATTGTAATTACTCGATAGGGGTGCCATAGTTGGGGCTTCCCTGATGCGGTGACTCATACCTGAGTGTGTCCCTTGCAGAGACCCTGAAAGCTTTGCCCAGAGGGTTGTTATAAGAGATAGTGGTTCCCACGGGGCATGAGTCTTCTAAGCCAGGGCTCCTCCCTGTGCCTATTGTGAGTCTTTTCTTCTCACACCTGAGCTGTTATCTGGAGAGAACACACAGATGACTAAGCAGACTGCCACCAGGGTTTCCCTGGCGCAATTGATGACAGTGTGTGGTTCCTGTCTGGTTCCTGTCCTGTCACCTGTGTTCTCTGGTGACAGTGTGTGGTTCCTGTCTTTTATCTAGCCTATTCCTTTCCACAGAACTCCACGCTCCAACTGCTGACTTCACATTTTTACTCTGCCTCATAGTCCTTTCTAGAACCAAACTCTCTACTTTTCCAGTTAGAGATTGGGGATTAATTGGTAATGACCATGGAGAAAAATAGGCCCATGAAATAAATGACTGTTAACTCTGTGACAGACTATAAGTGGAAGGAATGAAATAATAATGTTCTATATAGCTCAGCATGTATACTTTTGTATAGCATCACTAATGTAAATGCTCACCATCTGACATTATGATTTAACTATATTGGGAGAATTGGGATCAGGAAGAAGCATATAAAAGTTCATTCCTTCTCTTTTACCATATAAAGTTTTATAGAATATTACAGAATATCTAAAACTAACAAATCAAGAAATAGCAGTTAATTAGGTAGTTTAAAATTGTAGAGGTAATTTCTTTAAAAAAAAAATCAGCAAAAGTAATTTGAAATATTTGTCTCTGGGGAGTTGGTAGGACTTCAGAAAAGGACTTGTCTGTTTTGATTTTTAACTACTTATTCAACTAAACAAGATTTAAAAGTTGTAAGATGAATGGAAGAGGAAGTGGATAAAATGAGCCATACTTTTCAAGGAGCTTGGCTGTGAAGGAAGCTTTTTGCTCCACCCTCCACACCCAAAACTTGTCATTATCCCAAATACCTCAGATACATCGCATCTTCTCCCAGCCAGCAGTACATGGCTTTTAACTGGTCTGCTAACCTCCCCTCGTCTTGCCCTTCTCTGCACTGTGACCAGAGTTAAGCTTTTGAGTTCTCTGGTTAAAATTGTTGATTAGCTTCCCATTTCTTGTGAGGTAAAATACGCATTCTTTAATGTGAGCTCTAATACACAGTGTGATCTGACCCCTGCCTGCAACCTGCCAGCCCCAGCTTTCATCCCTCAGCTGCAGCCGTTCTGAACTGTGGATGTCCCCAGAAGTTATTATTGCGCTCTCTGTGCTCTCTAGCTTTGTACTCCTAGAACCCCAATCTCCCACCTGACAAAATTCCTTCTTATTCTTGGGGATCAAGCCCAGTATAACTTGGTCTTTGCTTCCCACACCTGCCCTTCCTCCACATTCACTGAGCTGTATTCTTCCTTTGTATTCCCATAACATCTTCTGCATGCATCTGGTATCAGATTTATCACACTGTATTTTTATTGCTTATTTTCTTCTCAGTCTGACTCTTTCAAATCTTTTGGCTCCTATGGTTGAGCTCCTTGAATGCCGAGACGGTGGCTTTTTTCCTTCACTCTTCTCAATTTTGTCACCTAGCTGGATTCCAGATTATAGCAGTTACTCAATATGTGTCTGGGTGAGGGAGATGGGTATGTAGATGAATTAAAAGTGAACATCTTATGTTTAAGAAAGTTGAAGCTGAAATGCATTCTCCTAACTGATAGCACTTATTGTCAGTTGCACTTATTTTTCTTAGTTGATTATAACCACTCAGGAGAGGACATTTATCAAGTATGGTATGAGTAATCCACTGTCAGTAATGAAGTGTGCAATGTGTGTTTTCTAGAGGAAAAGATACTGGTGGCTTCGTGTGCTGAATTCCCTTTCTTTTTTTTTTTTTTTATTTTTTATTTATTTATTTTTTAAATTTTTTTTTTAACGTTTTATTTATTTTTGAGACAGAGCATGAATGGGGGAGGAGCAGAGAGAGAGGGAGACACAGAATCAGAAACAGGCTCCAGGCTCTGAGCCATCAGCCCAGAGCCCGAACCGGGGCTCGAACTCACGGACTGCGAGATCGTGACCTGGGCTGAAGTCGGACGCTTAACCGACTGAGCCACCCAGGTGCCCCCGAATTCCCTTTCTACTTAGAGTAATAATCATTACTAGGTCATGTTAAAAATAAAAGAGCAGGGGGTGCCTGGGTGGTTCATTTGGTTAAATGACTCTTGATTTTGGCTCAGGTCCTTATCTCACGATTCGTGGATTCATGCCCCAAGGCGGGCTCTGTGCTGACAGGTTGGAACCTGCTTGGGATTCTCTCTATCCCACCCCCCCATCTCTCTCTGCCCCTCCCCCCCAATAAATTAACTTTTTTTTCTAAATGTTTGTTTCTTTTTGAAAGAGCACGAGTAAGGGAGGGGCAGAGAGAGAGGGGGGTGGGGACAGAGGATCCAAAAGTGGGTTTCATGCTGACAGTAGCAAGTCCCTTGTGGGGATTGAACTCAATCTCATTGAACCATGAGATCATGATGTAAGCCAGAGTCATGCTCAACTGATAGAGCCACCCAGGTGCCCCAATAAATAAACTTTAAAATATAAAAGAGCAGGAAATAGATTAATGGTTGCCAAAGAATGGGAGCAGGAAGGATGAGGAGTGACAAAGTGAGTGTAGGGTTTCTGTTTGGGGTGATGGGCATGTCCTAGAATTAGAAAATGGTGATGTTGTACCACCTCTGAATACACTGAAAACCACTGAATTGTACACTGTAAAGTGGTGGCTTTTATAGTATGTGAATTCTATCTCAAAGTAAAAGAAAGAAAAATAAAGGATGAGGGGTGCCAAATTAAAAGTTAAAGACATTTCAGAAGATCTAAGTGATTATTTAAATGGCTTTGACAAAAAATCAGTTTCTAGCCCATCATAGCACATCTGAGTTTGCATAAAAGTAAGGAAGCAATCTGTGGTTTGTATTTTATAATTTTTCTGTCATTTCTTGCTGTTTACTCTAAATCCTTGAGCTATCAGACAGCTTTTCTTGCTTGCTTGTTCCTTCCTTCCTTCCTTCCTTCCTTCCTTCCTTCCTTCCTTCCTTCCTCTCTTTGTCTTTCTGTTTTCTTCTTTGTCTTTCTCTCTTTCTTTCTTTCTTTCTTTCTTTCTTTCTTTCCCTCTTTCTCATTCTTTCTTTCTTTCTGAAAGAAATGGCATTGAGTCAGCTACAAGTCACTCAATAAGGAGGGAAATTTTTAATCTATCTTTGGTTAGATATACATACAGAATATTAGAATGTTCTTAATTTTAAAAGAAGAATGTTGCTTTAATTTTAAAATATAAAATTTAATGACCAAGTAGTATGGACTGAATTAATAGATAATTGTAAAATGTGTTTGTCTAAATTCTGACCTTGTCTTTTGATTCACTGGATTCATCTTTGCTTGTGAGGAACCAGGAGGCCCAAGATTTCTTCAGTTAGAGCTAAGCTTCTGTTATACCCCTTCTCAGTTTGGCCTCATATGTCCTGTTGTTTGAACTTGTCACTCATAATGGTATAAGTTTGTTCTTTTGTATGTCTATTAAACAAATATTTGTTGATACCTATGTGTTCCATCATTCCCTCTTCAGGGCACTTGGCATACACTGTGCTGAACAAGACAGAAGTTCGTCCTCTTAGAGATTTTGTTATAGATGGTGGCCAGATTATGCTCCTTTTTTTTCTAAAAACTCACTTATTGATGAGAGTCGAGAGATTAGAGCTTTTTGCTGGCTTTTTTTTTTTTTTTTTTTTTTGCGAGAAGAGGAGCAGAAATCCCACTCATTTTTCATGTGTTATTTATTCACAAAATTTTCTTTAGTACTCCTGTACAGAATTAACTGCTTATTTCTGTATTGTTCCTAACACAGGTTATATAAGACTGTTCTCCTTCTAAAAAGCAGATCTGGTCATGTCATTCCCTTTCCCTTTAGTGACTCCCTGTTATTCTCAGGTTGGAGCTCAGACATAGCTTACTAGGGGTTTATGACCTGGCCTTGGGCTGCCTCTCCAGAGTCAGTCTTCCATTGGACTCGCGTTCCTCTGGCATGCCCTGCATCACTTTCAGTGAGCTTCTGTGCATCCTGTTTCGTTTACCTAATAAAATAGTCTTCTCCTTACCCCTTTACTATGGCTAACTGCTTGTCTTTCAGGTTTTATCTTAGATAGCACTTTCTATGGTAAACTTTACTGGACCAAATGCCCCAACGCAGTCTCGGGTACTCCTTCCCTGTACTGTTGTGGTACCTTGTGTTGCTGTTGATCAAATACTTGCAATACTTTGCCATTGACCATAGCCACCACTGGACAGTCTTTGTCTTTCTTCTGTTTTAACTCCCAGCTCCTAAAACAGTACATACTCAGAACATTTTTTTCTATTTCCTGTAATAGCCTATGAAGACCTTGAGTTTAGACTTGCGTGGTAGATCATAAGTGCTAACCAGATGTTTGAGTGAATCAGTGAGTGAGTGATTGCATTGTTTAGTCTTGGAGTATAGGAGAAAGACTTGTGAACTGCTTCTCCCTCCCCCAATCTCTCCATTTTCAGCATCATACAAAGTCCCTGCTCTGTCTCTCCAGCTGAGCCTAGAATAAGGGCTCCTTTGGGCTACTTTTCAGAAAATGAATCATATATTGGAAAAATTTTAAGTAAAGCTGCAAAGCTAAGGTAATATTAAGCCCTCACCTGTGAACAGTAATGGCTTTAGATATTTTGCAGTTTAAAACATGTTAAAACAGTTGTGTAAAGTAGACCTTATGGTGTATATGTCAAGACAAGGGAGAATTTTAAAGGAATAAAGATAGGAAAGGAATTTTAAAGGAATAAAGGAAACTAGATTCTGGGCATCTCTCCTTCATAAAACTGATCTATGAAAGCACTGTGGATTGTGAAATCTGCAACTAAAGCTACCAAATCTGAGCTTCAGGGTTATACTTTTAATAGGCTTAATAAAATTTAGCTTGTACAACTTTATTAATGTTTTCTCTGAAAACCTTACCAGAGATTTTAATTGCAGTTTTTTCTTGACTTAAAAAAAATTGTTCTTAAGTGAAAAAATAAACAAGTATGTCTGAGTGGTAATATTTTATTTTGTCTGCACATTTTTTTAAATGTTTATTTATTTTGAGTGAGAGGGTGAGCAGGGGAGGGGCAGAGAGAGAGGGAGACACAGAATCTGAAGCAAGCTCCAGGCTCTGACCTGTCAGCACAGAGCCCGACATGGGGCTTGAACTCTCAAGTCGAGCTATGAGCTCATGACCTGAGCTAAAGTCGGACCAACTGAGCCATCCAGGTGCCCTTGTCTGCACATTTTTTTAAAGAGAGAGAGCATGTGTGCATGTGCCTACGTGAACCGGGGAGGCCCAGAGAAGAGAGACAGAAAACCAAGCAGGCTCTAAGCCATCAGCACAGAGCCTGATGAGGGGCTCAGACTCACCAACTGTGAGATCATGACCTGAACCAAAAGTAAGAGCAGGACACTTAAGCAACTGAGCCACCCAGGTGCCCTCATTTTTTTTTCCTTTTATCTGTAAACAAAATGACATTTTTATCTTACTTTTCTTTTTCTTTTTTTTTAAATACTTAATTTTTTTAAGTCATCTCTACCCAACGTGGGCTCAAAGTCACAACCCCAAGACCAAGAGTTGCATGCTCTACTGACTGAGCCAGCCAGGCACCCCTCTTACTTTACTTTTCATTAACTGAATATGCTTTTATCTGACTCTGTGTAATGGACTTTTGTCACTTACGGTAACCATTGATGGAAAATTTCATACTATTTTAACTGCAGTGTTTTGTTTGTTTTTTTTCTCTTATACCTAGTTGTTGTGGAATTACAAGCTGAATCTAACTACAGACCCCAAATTTGAATCTGTGGCCAGAGAGGTTTGCAAATCTACCATATCAGAGGTAGGTTGTGACAGACTTTTGTGGGTATTTAATGGCTTAGAAGAGAAAATTACATCTGTTGTCCAGACCAGTCATTAAGGGAGGAATAACTGACTCAGTTACTTTACTTTTCTTGGAATTCACATCTACATTGTCTGAGAGAGGCCACTGCAGTGGGGAGTATAACTAGCCTCCTGTAGTCACCTACAGTTACAGTAGGACGCTATTGATTCAGACACATTGGAAATCAGGCTCCGTTGGTCCCCAGATGGAGGACACAACTGCTTCTGTCATCAGTGCTGCAGTCACACTTTTTACAATCTGCTGATGTCTAAAGCATATCAAAATGGTCTCCCCAAGAGGCTTATCAACGTTTCTGAGTTACACGTTTGGATCAATTGGACCACAGAGGCATATGCTTCAAATAATAGGAGTTAGCATTAAAAAGGTTTGTGGAAGGATTGTGTATGTTGTTATAGTTAGATGTTGAGTATAAAAATAAAAATAATGAAAATAGTATAGCACTGTATGGGTGCTAATTGGGGAAACTTTTCAACTGTCTTGGTTCAACAAATGATATTAGTGAAAATTGTGGTATTGAAATTTTTATTTTATTTTTTGGAATCAATGATAAGAATTTCAAAAAGCCAGAGATTTCTGCATACTGAAGTATAAGAATCACAAAGAACAGTTGCTGTTTTTCCACCTCAGAGTTAATAATTGTACATTTTGCAACATCTAGATCTGCCCTCAAACTACCCTACTGATGACTCAATTCAGGACCACTTTCTTAGCTCTAAGGGTTCTTAGCAGGACCACCCTCTTCCAACCAGATAAGGCCTCAGCTCTGTTCCTCAATTACATCATTACGGGACCCTGTTTAGAACCTGTTTGCTTCCTTACACCTTCTAATACTGGATCTGATATGTTTTATTCTTTTAAAGCAGTTACCCTTCTTCATAGTTACCTTGGGGCTTCAGAACAGAATAGCGTATCTTTGAAAACATTGGGCTTCGGCTTTAGTATTGCACACCTCATAGTCCCTTAGCTAGCTATATGGTTAGCTGTTTATAGCACTTTGATTGCCTTGTGGAAATTTTGCCCAGAGTCTCTGCATATTCATCAGGAAAATTTCACTCTTGGCTGGCTTATAAAAGATATATATACGTATAATTGGTTTTCTTATAATGGGTATGTAATGATGGTTCTCTTGTAACCTTTTGGGTGTTGTGGTTTTGTCAAAGATTTCAAGTAAAAACCAGAATTTATCCCTCCCTAGGAGGGAGATTATACTGGAATCAGGAAAATTAAAATCAGGAAGAACCTAATTGCCCACAAAATGTTTTATTCTACATCTCTCTCCTATCTTCTTTCTTGCAATCCTATTTGCAAGGAAAAAAACCGCATCACAAGAATACCTGCAAATTGCAAACCAAACTTATTTACTGTCTGTAGTTGAAGCAAATACTGCTCGCTTCCTGCTTTCCTCCTGCTTCCCTCCTGCTTCACGTCAAAAACAGAGTGACAGCAGCATTTTTCTAATGGCACCTTATGAATCTGCTCCCCAGCCACTTCAGAGTTTACTCCCATTCATAAATATGTTGATGATTTATTGCGGTTCTTGCTGTTAATCTTAGAAATTTTCTTTCTGTCTTATTAAACTTCTAGCCAATGGAATGGCTGAAGGAAAGCATAATCTTCTGAATCAAACACCATGCCCTATTGTAACTGGTGGTGAACTAAAATACAAATAGGTACTCAGTCTCTGTGCTTCAGTAAAATCTCAAGTGATTGAAGCTAAATACACATTTATTTTCTTATTGGGGCTCCAATTCAAAATGTGCTCCTGGCTTTTCTTCAGATTTATAAACTTGATTGCCCAGTATAAGGGCTGTATTGAACTCTTGCACTTTATTAAGTTTTAAAACCCAGGTGTCTGCCACTAGTTTTGTGTTCTTGCACAGGCTTTTCATTGGTTGGATTACAAATGCCTTCCTTTCACTTTTGAAACTTTTGTTTTACTCAAAACAAAACAAGCCTTTTCCTGGAAATACATTCATGACCCTCTTTTTTAGGCATCTCCAAAAAAACAAAAAAAAAAACCTCAGGGTTAAGTTGAAAGAGTTGCATTCATCTTGATTGTTGAAGGTCTCTGCTGCCTCTTGAAGCCAGAGTGAGACTATTTACTTAAATTCTCAAGTTTGCTTCTTTAAAAGTAAACAGTCTTCTGTCTTGAACAGAGTGTCTGACTTGATCTGGATTTGATACAAGAATTAGACATGAAGAGACCTAGTGGGCTATAGGATGATGTGTGTGTGGTGTATTTGTTTTGCCCTCTATACATATTTACGATAAGTGTGATAGTAGAGAATGGTCTCTATTGGTTTCAAAAAACCAGTAAAACATTCTCTTCTCATTTATAGTAAAAATAAACATTTACATTTGGGCCCCTTACTCTTGTCAAAACTACCATTTTTGTTTGTTTTTAATTTCTTCAAATGCAGTAGGATTTTTGCAAACAACTTTCCCCATTTTATAATTCAAGCTTACAACCCTATAAGTAGATTTTACTCTTTTAGGACTGAATTTCAGCATTTTTTGGCTAGTTTGCTTCATTAGCACTTGTGGTTTGGGATGCACTTTGCAGGAACAGTAACCATGTGGAATTACTCTGTGCTTGATCCTCTAGAACATGTTGTCTAAACCACCCAAATTAGATTTGCAGTGGCCTTCCCCTTCTCAGACTTTTTGCCAGACTGCACTGAGCATCATTTTAAACATGTTTGTGTTCCAGACCACAGTGGCGAAGCTGGGACTCTACTAAAGTTCAAAAACACATGTCCAAATCCACAGTTAATTCAGAACACATTAATGTCATGTCAAGAAGTAATATTATGCCTTCCTGCCTCCCTCCTTTTGGCCATTAGGTTTCCCTGACAGTAATGGTTTGCTGTGTAGCTTGACTTGGGGCATGGTACTAGACTTCACTTCTGCACCTGTTTTCCAGACCTGTTTCCCAGATTAATCTCACTGTCCATTGCCTTCTTTGCGTGGATAAAGGAACTTTTCAGTACAGCCATTCTGAAGCTGTAGATGTTAGAAGCTCTTTTTATTTATATCTCAATAAAGCTGAAATTGTAAAAATTTCTTGCAAAACACATTTAGCGGGTATTTCCTAGAGAGTACAATGATCTGAATATGCCCGCCACTATTTTCTTTAAAATAAATGTATTTCTAAGTGTTTTCCTCTTTTTCTCCCAAATACAGAGATGGGAAATCAGTAAGAAAAGATCACACATTCTCTCTTTTATAAAAGTTACATGATAGGAAAATAAAATACTTGTGTAAAACAGCCACTTTCTTTGGAGCAGATTAAAGAATGTGCTGATGAACCAGTTGGAAAAGGTTACTTGGTTTCCTGCTTGGTGGATCACCGAGGCAATATCACTGAATACCAGTGTCACCAATACATCACCAAGATGACGGCCATCATTTTCAGTGATTACCGTCTAATCTGTGGCTTCATGGATGACTGCAAAAATGACATCAACATTCTGAAATGTGGCAGTATTCGGCTTGGAGAAAAGGTATCTACTATACTGGCTTCACCAAAGGGGTCCTGCAAACTTGATGAATGTAAAGTGTTGTATAACTAGCATGGGAAAAATTTAGGGCTGGAGGTGGCCTTGAAGTAGAGGTCCAGACAGCCCTCAGATCTAAGACTCGTTAACCTGTGAATGCATTTCGTTTGTTTGTGTTTCAATATGGGGAAGCAGAGGAATTAATATCAGCCAAGAGTAGTGTCATCTTCAAAATACTAAACCACTTGCCGGGTACCTGTATTGTTCCTTGCCAGAGCATTTTGTCGTCTGTGGGCAAAGTGGTTGGATTAGAAGAGACTTGAATTTTCTACCCTTTCTCTGCAAATACCTTATTGCTGATATAAAAAAAAAATTACTGGGCGCCTGGGTGGCGCAGTCGGTTAAGCGTCCGACTTCAGCCAGGTCATGATCTCGCGGTCCGGGAGTTCGAGCCCCGCGTCAGGCTCTGGGCTGATGGCTCAGAGCCTGGAGCCTGTTTCCGATTCTGTGTCTCCCTCTCTCTCTGCCCCTCCCCCGTTCATGCTCTGTCTCTCTCTGTCCCAAAAATAAATAAACGTTGAAAAAAAAAATTAAAAAAAAAATTACTTAGCACACTGCTACAAAAGAAGATATTTAAATATTAGAAAAGTTTAAGGTACATAAAGGTACTTTGGGCTTCTGACAGGAAAGGTACTCTATAAATGTGATCTGTTGTTATCTTTCTCTCAAAAGAACTAGTTTTAGTAAAGATAGGAAAGAAAATAACCACCTAGCTAATTTCTTCTTTCTTAATTATATCTATCTGGTCTTCCTTTTGTTCCTATGAATCTGTTGTCCAGGAGGTCATAATGGAAGTTTGGCCAGGTTTATTCTGAATTTGTTGGCTCAGCAAAATGAAGGAAACTCCTGAGAAGTAACAGCTGCCGAGGGAGAGGTGGTCTGAGGCATATGTCTGGCATCAGCTATTAATTGCCACTGCTCATTAATCTGCTCTTTAGGAAATATGATAGAAAATAAAACCCCTTTGTCGCTTTGCCCTCTATTTGTTCATTGTCCCGTGGTTTGCGGGCTTCTGTCACTGACCAAGGGGGCCTGGTGTTAGAATGCCAGAGCTGCACACACCAGTTCATTGGAAGCTTTTAGTGCTGGTTCTTACCTGGCTGTCACCAAATACCTTTTCCTTCCCACCAGCACAGGGCTCTGGCCCTTTCACAGGGCACCTCTGAGTCAGTCTTGAAAGTGCTGTGAATTTGGCATACAGCTTTTGGCAGCTAAAGAAAGGCCAGTTTTAATCAAGAAGGCAGATTTTTTTTCCTTCCCAGCAGACTCTAGAAATGGCACAAAAGCACTTAAGCTACCCTAATTATTCAGGAAGCGCCTCTGCCTTTATTTAGGGTGTGAGAGATTATTTCCAGTTCCATATCTCACTCTTTTTAAAATCTTCACATAAGTGTCCTAGACACATTTTTTTAGGAATCAGTGATGACACTTTTCCATATTTGTGATTAGTGGTCCACACCGTAGAGTAGACCATTACGATTCATCTCTCTTTGTAGTAGTTTTTCCTTTTGACACCAAGGTAGTTGCTGTTTAGCTTCCCTCCCCCTGGCAATCTGAATTGTCAGAATAAAACCTGCTTTCAACTGCATATATGAGTTATTAAGTTTCAGTGACTGAGACGATCGCAGAACACAGTAGTACTAGAGCCCAAAGACAGGACAGTGAGGACTATTTGCCCAGCTTTGTTAAAATAACAGAAACACTTCTATGGATCATCAGGCTGCGCATTTTTGTCATGGTTATCTTTTGCCATACCTACTGCTTAGGTGAATTTCTGTTTATATCAGATCCCTATCCTAGCATCAAAGACTTTCTTCTGTATTTCGAGGACAAGAAGATGGAGTCACACCTGCACTCGAAAAAGCATGCTCCCTCCTATATAACCCACTCTGGTACTGCAGCCAAGTTTAAAAAGGAGGGAGGCAGGTCTTTAGCCTTTCTTGGCTTTTCTAAACGGTAGTTTCCTTTTCTGAAGCCAGTTATTTAGATATGCAGATTATCCTGAAAATTAACGAATCAGCTTCTGACCACAGAAGAAAATAGGCTCATTAGTTTCATATTTGCCAATGAAGCTTGCAAATTGCTCTGTGACTGGCTTTGAACTGACTTCCTCCAATGGTCAGAGGAAAGGGGTCATGGTTAATCTGTACCCTGCCTCTGTATGAATATAGAAAAGTCATGATTTTAAGACTATTATTTTTTTCAAAATGTTAGTATATATAAATTTGAGAACAAAGATTATGAATTTTTTTATAATGTTTATTTTTTGAGAGTGAGAGAGCATGAGCAGGGATGGAGAAGAGAGAGGGAGACAGAGTCTGAAGCAGGCTCCATGCTGTCAGCACAGAGCCCGATGTGGGGCTTGAACTCACAAACCACAAAGACCATGACCCGAGCCGAAATCAAGAGTCGGATGCCTAACTGACTGAGTCACCCAGACGCCCCAACAAAGACTATATATTAATAACATTTTTTTCTGAACAAACATAGTTAAAATGAAAGGGCAGATCATCTGAAGAAAAAGCACGGTGTATCATCCATTATAGGAACTTAATTAAGGAAATGTGCCACATTATTACTACTTTTAGACTTTTCATCCAGTAGTTAAATAATTTTATCATTCCCTGCTTTTAACCAACTACTTTGAATATGTTTGGACGGTCTTTTTCTCTCTTTGTCTAGTAAGGAAGATCAAAGAAGACACCAAAAATATTGAAATAAAGAATGGTTTATAGCAGAAATGAAAACTGAGTTCTTCCCTACCTTTTTGAGATTAATGTTATTTTTCTCTGTTCTTAAAAAAAAAAAAAGGACAAGGTTTATGGGGAAGAAAAGATACTACCTATCAAATTGCTAAAAACTGATCAGGACACTTAGCAGTAGTTTTAAGACCTTTGTCTCACCACAGAACTTTTAAAGTTTCATTTTAAGTCCATTAGCAAGATCATTTGTTACTCAGTGTTAAGCCTATATATTAGTAATGTAACCTTTTTTAACCTAAGTAATTTTATTTTCCTGTCAATGATGTGCCACTGTGCAGTTTTCCTCCCTTGCTTTCATTCTTATTCTGGAATTAGCCATACAGTCTTCTTTTCAAATATTTACATGCATTTCAGTTATAAAAGTAAAACGGGCTAGACTGAAAAGCTCAGAGACTCTGGGGGAACCAATAAGAATACTTGAAATATCTTTATTTGAAAAAATTGTCTATCTAAAGTTAAGATGAATGAAAACCTCTAATGGAGATGATGTTATAGCCCAGTACCAATATGTGGTGCTACAATTGCTATAATTATAATTAAATCTTAGATTCCTTAGGGGGTTTTAAACCCTGATGCTGCTGCCTTTATTTAAATCCAAGAAGAAACAGGGGCGCCTGGGTGGCGCAGTCGGTTAAGCGTCCGACTTCAGCCAGGTCACGATCTCGCGGTCCGTGAGTTCGAGCCCCGCGTCGGGCTCTGGGCTGATGGCTCAGAGCCTGGAGCCTGTTTCTGATTCTGTGTCTCCCTCTCTCTCTGCCCCTCCCCCGTTCATGCTCTGTCTCTCTCTGTCCCAAAAATAAATAAACGTTGAAAAAAAAAATTAAAAAAAATAAATAAATCCAAGAAGAAGCAAATGGAACCATTAGGAAATATAACAGCCCTAAATAGATAATCTTACTGATGGCACATTTAAAACCATTACAAACCCTGAGTATACAGGGAAACACTTAAGACTCATTACACGGAAGTCATTTCTTTACCCTGTGACCCAAGACTAAAGACTAAATATAAATCAAGAGTTGACTCTCAGGGGGCGCCTGGGTGGCTGAGTCGGTTAAGCGTCCAACTCTTGATTTCAGCTCAGGTCATGATCTCATGGTTTCATGAGTTCAAGCCCCGTGTTGGGCTCTGTGTGCTGACCATCCAGAGCCTGCTTGAGATTCTCTTGTGTCCCCCTCTCTCTGCCCCTTCCCCGCGCACGCACACACGCACGCACGCACACACACACACTCACTCTCTCAAAAAAAAAAAAAAGAGAGAGAAAAGTTGACTATCAGATTATTATTTTCATGTTTATATGATTAAGACCTAGTTGCTAGCAGCCACCTAATTAAGTTAATGGGCTCCTCAACTTTGGTAAAGGATCTTGTTTTGTTTTATAAAATAAAATCAGGTTTATAATAATCTTTTATATACTGTGAATAGTAAGTGACTGAGGTTTCTGGCCAAGCCTTTGTTATCATAGGTTTGTTTCTCCTTTGGAAAGTGGAACATGTAGGCCTTGCTTAAATGGGCGCTAGTCAGACAAACCTGAGTATCACTCATGATTTAGGAAGAAAAAATGAGCCTTATTCCAGATTTCTGGGGTTTGTGTCAGCTTTTCTCTCTGTCCTTATCTTTTTGTCACTTGTCTCTTGGAGTTTTGTTTACCTATTCAGAAGTGCCCTTTAAAACACCTTCTTGGTCCTCTTGGGTTTTTAAGCATGGGATAAAATCATGCAGCTAGTGAGCAAGGTTCAGGTACAGATAGAGAATAGGAGGCATGAGAATCTGCTAGTAGAGTGTGCTTCCAAATCTTTTTTGGGTCAGTACACCTTTTGAAAATTTAATGAAAACTGTGAACCCTCCTCAGGAAAAAATCTAAAACATCCACATACAGATTATAGGAATATCCTAGAACCCCAAGGTCTGGAAAAATAAATGATGGACTGTTAGCTAGGCACCTTCCCTTCTGCAACTCAAGACAAGTTGATAAACTCTAGGCCTGTATTTACTCCTCTGCACAAGAGGTACCACAGCTCTTATCCCCTCTCCACAGGTATAATGGGAGACAACTTGGACATTTTTCTGGAAATAATTTAGAAATTAATGTGCTATATAGAACAAATCGCATTACAACAAAGTAGAAAAAAAAACCACAATTTTTTTTTGTTGAATTGAAATTCCGCTTAAAGTAGATGCTTCCCTGCTTGTTTTAGGAATCGTTTTATTATGTACAGATGATTTCATAGATATGGTATTTTACTCTAACAAGATTGTGTGTATAAATAAAAGATAGCATATACTTCCTACTGCTTGGTTTGCTGTGTTTATGGTTATACCTGTCACGTTTTTGAGCCATATCTTCAGAGTATAGCAGATTAGGACTCCTGAATAAAAAATATTTAGGGGAAATTTCTCGTATTTTTAGTGAATGGATGCTTGTGGTTGCCATGGGGATGATGCAATGCACAATTAAAGATAATTGGATGGCTTTAGGAGAGCTCTCAAAAGCAGTTTGTATAAAGGGTGGTAATCTCATTAAATCTCATTAGGATAAATCCAAAACATCAAAGTGAGTATTACACAATAAATTGTACATATTGGGGTCTTTGTGGACAGTATAGAGTAGAAAAATGAGAAGGAGGGTCTCTGTAACATCTTTTCTCAGTGGATTTTGTGGTTTGCTTTTTTTTTTTTTTTTTTTCCAACTTGACTATTGGGGAAATACCTCACCTTTGAGGTAGACGAACAGAGATTTCTGCAGTGTTATTTCAACATTGACATGAACCACAATCAGAACGTGGAGCTAATGTAAATTCTTAAAATTTTTCTGACATTTTAAACTTAAAGAATTCAGGTTTCTGTTTCTTTCTTTTTTTTAATGTTTATTTTTGAGAGAGAGAGAGCGAGAGCTCATGTGCAAGCTGGGGAGGGACAAAGAAGGAGGAAGACACAGAACCTGAAGCAGGTTCCAAGGCTCTGAGCTGTCAACACTCACGAGCCCTGAGATCATGACCTGGGCTGAAGTCAGACACTTAACCAAGTGAGCCACCCGGGCACTCCCTCAGGTTTCTATTTCTAGTGCTAACTTAACTATACTTAAATCTCCCAGGATCTCTCTTTCCATTTGTAGCGTGCAAGTATTCCATTGTAACAGAAGACTGTTGAGGACATTTTCTGTAACTTCCACAGGGTGGTTGGTTCCCACCTGATTTCTCAACAGAACGTGAATAAGCCAACTATATATTGAATTGAGATTTTTTTTTTTTTAAAGCAAATGATGTTTATTTGAAACTCATTGTGGTGAGAGTTTTACAGTATTAGTATCCTTGCTGTTTTAGGATGCACATTCACAAGGTGAGGTGGTATCATGCTTGGAAAAGGGCCTGGTGAAGGAAGCCGAAGAGAGAGATCCCAAGATTCAAGTCTCTGAACTCTGCAAGAAAGCCATTCTGCGGGTGGCTGAGCTGTCCTCAGATGACTTTCATCTAGACCGGCATTTATATTTTGCTTGCCGAGATGATCGGGAGCGTTTTTGTGAAAATGTGAGTCAGCTCAGAAACTGTTCTTCTCTTTAAAATATTTTTTAATACTTTAGTCCAAAACAAAATTAACCACACACTCTCCCGTGCACATAAGGCACTGAAAGGGAAGGTAGAGTTGGTCCCAGGATAACAGAGACTGATGGAATCCTGTTCATACCTATTTCGTGGCTAAAACTACCATATTACATGTTACTTGTTTTGGGCTAAGATAAACAAAACAGCAGGTGGCTACCTTTTAAAATGAAATCCTTGATTGCTATCTGCAGACCTTATAGAAAAACTTGCTAACATATGAAATGGAAGAGTCTCCATTCTTACAACAAAGAACTGAGAGTAACTTGTGTACATTTCCACCCTCTGCTGTTTTGAATAAGCAGTTTTAGCCATCAGAGCCACTGATTATGAGTTTTATTGGCTCCAAGAATGTAAGAAGAGACTGACAAGACACTTCTCTTGGTTCCCTGATTAACATTATATCTGGGAACAAAGGACAGTAGCCAAGCATCATGGGAAATTTTTTTTCATCTTTCCTGCAATCACCATTTTCTTCCAAAGGCCACTAAATGTTATAAATGTCTGAGCCATTTGTTCAGAAGTGCTCACCATTGTAATAATTTAACAGGAGGTTCTGTATAACGTTGTGGATAGGGCCCAGCATAACTACTCAGCTGATTGTTATCATCATCATCATGTGTATGTTCCATCTTACAGACGCAAGCTGGTGAAGGCAGAGTGTATAAATGCCTCTTTAACCATAAGTTTGAAGAATCCATGAGTGAGAAGGTCAGTATTATTTTGAAATACACCAGTATTTTATTTATTTCTTAAAAGTTTTCTCAAGTCCTCTCAAATAATATTCTTATAAACTCATTACCAGGATATAAATGATAAAGCTTACCCTTTTCAGAGGAGAGACACTTGACTTTCAGTAGAGAACCAAAGCATATTTTGCTTAAGCCCAGAAAATGAAGCCTTGTGATATCTAGATACCGGGAAGCCAGTTGAGAATCAATTTTGGAAGTAAAGTTGGAGAATTTTGTATCACGGTCACATTGAAGCCAGCCTCACATACTCAGGAAGTTTAGGCTAACCAAACCAATGTGCTTTGCAGGTAATTAGCTATTTAATTTTTCGGCAGCTGTCTCATTAAGCATTCTCATTACCATTAGTCTGCTGTTCCTGGATAAATGCAAGAATCTTTTATGACTTTTAAAAGAATAATTATTCTTGGTTTTGCTCTCCTGCCATTTACTGTCATATGCAGCTGAAGAAATGTTTCATTTCAGTTGCTTATATAATTTACTATTGAATAATTATATTTTAAAAGCATAGAATGTAACTTACAGAGTGCTCTGTCAGTTGATTCACTTTGATTCTTGTGAAATTTACTTTAGGGATATTGTTGAAGAGGAAAAGCATACTTTGTCAAGCTAATGTATTAGAATCTACCAAGTATGTTTTTAGGTACTGTTGCAGCAACAATCAGAAATTCACTGTAGATTTCCAAGGGTTTCTCCATCCATTTATCCCTGCCTCTTACCCCAGCACACTTGTGTTCACTTTTAGCCAAACTTAAAGGTAGGCATTTTGGTAACAATGCAGTTGTTGACATACCCTTGACCACGAGCCTCTGCTTGTATGTGTGAGCAGCCGAACCACCTGAGTGGTCTTACTCTTTGCTACACTCTTTATTCAGTGTCGAGAAGCACTAACAACCCGCCAGAAGCTGATTGCCCAGGATTATAAAGTCAGTTATTCATTGGCCAAATCCTGTAAGAGTGACTTGAAGAAATACCGGTGTAATGTGGAGAACCTTCCACGGTCTCGGGAAGCAAGGCTCTCCTACCTTCTGATGTGTCTGGAGTCAGCTGTGCATAGAGGTAAGAATTAATTTCTTTTTCTCCTTTTCATTCCTTTTGGATTCACATTCTAGCGTCTCTTGTACACGTAAATGTTAATTTCCTCCTGTATTTGCCCTTCTGAGTTTACATGTGCCTTGTGACTCAGGAGCCTTTGTTTGCAAGCATAACTCCTGGAGCTGAAGGCTTAGTATCCCTAAGCCTTATTAAAGGCCTCTTTCTCTTAGCTCAATAATTGCCAATTTTGTTTTTCTTTACATGCCAGCTTTTTTTTTTTTTTTAAGGTATATGTCTCAAATCCAAATAGTTTAATTTTCATTTTAATTTTTTTATTTTTTTATTTTTCTTCATGTTTATTTTTGAGACAGAGAGAGACAGAGCATGAACGGGGGAGGGTCAGAGAGAGAGGGAGACACAGAATCTGAAACAGGCTCCAGGCTCTGAGCTGTCAGCACAGAGCCCGACACGGGGCTCGAACTCACGGACCGCGAGATCATGACCTGAGCCGAAGTCGGATGCTTAACTGACTGAGCCACCCAGGCGCCCCTCAAATAGTTTAATTTTTAAAATGCATATTCAACATTTTTAGGAGAGTCATAGCATAGTAATTTAGCGTATGAGCTTTGGGTCAGAGAGGCATGGCTTTAAATTAATGGCTCTATCACCAAATTTAAATTAATGGCTAAGTGACCACTGTTAATGTTTCTTAATCTCTCCCAAACTCATTTTTCTTTTTCTCTTTTAAGATTTTTTTTTTTTTTTTTTTGAGGGAGCGCAAGTTGGGGAGGGGCAGAGCGAGAGGGACAGAGGATCAGCAGCAAGCCCGATGTGGGGCTCTAACTCACTGCAAGATCATGACCTGAGTCGAAGTCAGACGCTTAACTGACTGAGCCACCCGGGTTCCCCACAAACTCATTTTTCTTATCCAAAAAACATAAATAATATTTATGGTGGGTTCTTATGAAGATTGAATGAGGTTATTTGGAATAGCACTTAACATTCAATAAGTGATAGGTACTGTTATTGTTACAACATCGATGATACTAAGAAACTGAACAGTAGGGGTGCCTGGGTGGCTCAATCAGTTGAACTTCCAACTCTTGACTTCAGCTCAGGTCATGATCCCAAGGTCGTAGAACTGAGCCCCACATCAGGCTCTGCACTGAGCATGGAGCCTGCTTAAGATTCTGTCTCTCACTCTGCCCCTCTCCCCCACTCACACTCTCTCTAAAAAAATAAATAAATAAAATAATAATAATAAAGAAACTAAGCAGTAAAAGAAGAAGGGATTGACCCCTTAGAACCACACTCATGGTCTGTTGAGTCCAAAAGTCAACCCCTGAAAAGGAACCAAGAAGGTCGTATAGAAGATGAGGGTTGTCTTTCTGAATATTGGCTGTAAGCTGTAAAAATTAAATTCCTAGCTCTTATTAAATAAATGATGCTGGGACAGTTGGTTAGTGATTGAAAAGATAAGGGGAAAAATCAATCATTAAATAAAACTCTGAACTTTTTGGTGATTTTTTTTTTCCCCCATATCTGGATAGTGAAAAACTCCTAAGCTTCAAAGCCATGGAATAGCAACCTGGGACAATGCATGGTCTTGGGTTGAATACCAAATAAAGGACATTTTGGAGACAAACGGAGATTGTTGATTATGGTGTGGATATTAGATGAGATTGTCCTAAAACGGAAAGGTAGAGATTATTGACTAGTACAAGAATATTGTGAAACAGTATGCATAATATAATCTAATTTTGGTATTTATAAAAGTTAATATTCTTAAACTGCAGATTAATAAGAAACACAGGAAGACTCAGTAAATACACTGCCAAAGGCTATGTGAAATAATTCAGAAAAATTACACCAATTGCATAATATTAAAAAGACTGACCATATTACGTGTTAGTGAGAATGTGGAGGAACTGGACTATCTAATGCTTCTGATGGAATTTAACATAGTACAACAGTTTTGGAAAATAGTTTGCCAAATTCTTAGAAGTTAAGCACACATCTACCATATGACCCAGCCATGTGCCCAAGAGATATGAAGGCATATATCCATATAAACTCTTACAATTGAGTGCTCATAACAGCTTTATTTGTAATAGCCCAAAACTGGCAGTGACCCAAATGTCCAACAACATTTGAAGGAATAAGGAAATTGTAGTCTGTCCGTGTCATGAAATAATATTACTTAAAAATAAAAAGGAGTGTGCTGTTGATACATGGATGAATCTAAAAATAGTTTTGTTGAATGAAAGAAGTTAGACAAAAAAAGAGTCTGTACTGTCTGACTCTGTTTATATCAACTTCTAAAAAGTAGAAACTAGTAAACTAGTCTGTAGTCACAGAAAGCAGATCAGTAGTTGATAGGGGAGGGGCTTAGGTGGAGAGGGAGGGAGAGATTCTCAAAGACCATAAGAAAAGCTTTTGGAGTTGGTGGATATGTTCAATATCTTCGTTGTGGTGATGGCTTCAACAACGTATACATATGTCGAACTTCTTCAATTGTACCCTCTAAAAATACAGTTTATCTTATCTTAATTACACCTCAGTAAAGCTGTTTTTTAAAAAACTTTCTTAAGATTTCCCAGTTGGCATCTTTTAGCTCAACAAAGGGGGCTGAAGAGGCTATAGTGAATATTTGAAGTGTAGTCTTTTCCACAGGCTTTAACTGTGCATACCAGTAGGGGTTGTTCTTAGCTTTCATTGTTACTCTAAAAGTTACCTTATTAATAAGACTTCGATGGAGAGCCTGGGTGGTTCAGTCAGTTAAGTGTCCAACTTTGGCTCAGGTCATGATCTCACAGTTTGTGGGTTCGGCTCAGAGCCCGGAGTCTGCTTTGGATTCTGTGTCTCCTTCTCTCTCTGCCCCACCCCCACTTGCACTCTGTCTCTATCTCCTTCAAAATTAAGTATTAAAAAATTTTTTTTAATAAAAAAAAAATAAGACTGCCATCGGCACAGCATTTGCATTGTTAGTTTAGTAGTATAAAATCTGTATAATGCAGAATACTGTCAAGATAAACCCTAGTCTCTGAAGTCTCAAACTCATTTTATGCTGATGCTTGCTATATCCTAAGCTTTTCAGTCTAGCTAATAGCATAACTGGTATTATATTCTAGAGGAAAACATGTACTTTTATGTGTGGTGATATCTGATTGTAATGCGCACCATCCATAATGTCGTGACTTAAATCCTAACTTAGGACGACAAGTGAGCAGTGAGTGCCAGGGGGAGATGTTAGATTACCGGCGCATGTTGATGGAAGACTTTTCTTTGAGCCCCGAGATCATCCTGAGCTGTCGGGGCGAGATCGAACACCACTGTTCTGGATTACATCGAAAAGGGCGAACTCTGCATTGTCTAATGAAAGTAGTTCGTGGGGAAAAAGGGAACCTTGGAATGAACTGCCAGCAAGCGGTAAGGAAAAATTTTCTACTGCCATTTGGAATGTTCTGTTTTATCGGCTGAGTCTCCTCCTGATGCTGTCCCAGCTTCCTTTATCTAGATCGTTTGTGGCATCACAGTTAACACTGGGCACTAGGAACCAGACACAGAATATTGTTCAGGCATACCTTAATAAGAACGTGGAATTTGCTGCAGAGCAAAAGTTTGAATTCATAAACAATAAATGGAGCTATATACTTAACGAGATAGGTAAAATGCATTGTTTGCTGGAGTTTTGAAAGGAAAGTAACTTGCTAGATGAAATTTCTAAACTCAGAACCAAGGCAAACCAGGTTCTGGTAAATTAGAAAACATCCTGTACCAAAAGACGATTTGCCTTTCTCTATAGGCTTAATTAGATTGAGGCTGAAAAAGAGCTGAAAGGAATTGAAAGTTTCTAAGAGTTTGTTGTTTTTTGTTTTTTTGGTTTTTTTTTAAATTTTTTTTTTCAACGTTTATTTATTTTTGGGACAGAGAGAGACAGAGCGTGAACGGGGGAGGGGCAGAGAGAGAGGGAGACACAGAATCGGAAACAGGCTCCAGGCTCTGAGCCATCAGCCCAGTGCCTGACGCGGGGCTCGAACTCACGGACCGTGAGATTGTGACCTGGTTGAAGTCGGACGCCTAACCGACTGCGCCACCCAGGCGCCCCTGTTTTTGTTTTTGTTTTTATTAATGTGCAGCATACTGTGAGTTCTTGGCCACAAGGATCAAGAGAGCGTGTTATTTTCAAAATGACACCATCTTTCTTGTTACACCAGGGGCAACTGTGCATGGAAGGGTCTTTCTTTCTCTGGCCCCAAACTGTACATGAATTCTATAAAGACATTTGGAAAAGATGAGTGTACTTCTTGGGAAGATAAAGTTATTCCTTTTTTTCCCCTTTTTTTAAAGATAAAGTTATTCTTGATCTAGGGTTCATGAACAGTTGTTCATGAACTACAGGTGAGGGGCATAATATAAAGTTAACAAAATACTATAGATGCAGTGCATCTGTTTCATTACCATTGTCCACATTTATTACTTTTTACTGAATAAGAGTCTTTGAACCATTCTCGGTACCAAATGGAACAGTGGTACCCTGTACAGTGTACCCCATACATCCCTTAGGACGCACAAAAGATACCATTTAGCTTTGTATCCTAAATTAGGGAGTTGAGTTTCTCAGTGAAACTTTAGAAAACCACAATTCAGTTGTTTTTTGTTGTTGACATTTTCATTAAAAAATGAGTATTATAGAAAACCAGAATTTGACAATCTGAAACACAAAATGTCCATAGAATTTTGATGTGGAGTAAAATTTCATCTTCGCTTCTCTTACTCACCCTGACCCAGAGTCGAAAGTAAATTATACATCCAGTGGTGGAAAAAATAGACAAATATATATATATTCTCCAGAATCCCGAACCCAGCTAGAAGGAAGGCTTCAGGAATCTACTGTGGTTTTAGTTGGAACATTGTGGTTCTTCAGGAACAGTCCTTGCTGGTGATTGTCCTGGGAAACCTCTGTGACAATATGTGTGCTTGGACCTCAGACCAAGAGTGAATCAAGACATCCTATACTTGAAGCTCATCCTTAATGCAGCATGTAAAGGGGAGGGAGTTGGTCAGGAATAAACCTCTTTACTGAGGCTACACTTATACCAAAGTGTACAAAAAAAAACACAAAATAAGTTGGTTTAACTTAATTTCACACCATCTACCTCCAGGGCTTTTTGAAATTTAGCTTGTTAAAAAGAACTAGTGGCTCATCTTGGAAGGTAAATACGGACCTCCCGTCTCACCCTTTTTGTCTAGAAGAAAATTTCTCACAAGCATTTCCCCAGTTTTTTCCTAAGCAGTCAGGGGCTGGAATAGATATATAATCACGTAGCGATTTATGTTCATAGTGTTTGTTTCTCACACTGCTGTCCCTGGGCTCCAGAGTGGCAGTGATCCCTTGGGCTGTTAGCCCTCTAGAATCTGTAAGGCAGTCATTGTCTCCTTTTAGGAGCTGCAGTCTGGTGTGTGCATTTTGAATTCTCAAAGTTTGCCTGTCACTTATGGATATTTAACCTGTACAGTTCTTGCAGAGACTTCCAGATCCCCATGATACTTAAAACTTCCCTCAGAAAAAGATGTAAATATTTTGGTCTTTGTCAGCAAATGTTACTACTAAAATTGATGATAATCTTCCTATCAGCTAAGCAGAGCATTTTGTAGCTTCTCCAAATTGCCACCGACAATTGGTATAAATAACTTCCTTCCCAGAATATTGAAAATCTTTTGTTTTCTTTTCTTTTTTAATACTTTTTAAAACATTTTTCTTTTTTTTAAGAGAGAGAGACAGAGTACAAACAGGGGAGGGGCAGAGAGAAAGGGGGACAGAGGATCCAAAGTGAGCTTTTCGCTGACAGCAGAGAGCCCAAGGCAGGGCTTGAACTCAAAAACCACTAGATCATGACTTGAACCAGTCAGATCCTCAACCACTGAGCCACCCAGACGCCCCAGAAATCTTTTCTATTTCTCTCATCTTGATTGTTGACTTTTTAGGATAGATAGAATTGGGATTTTCTTTCTTCATTTCCTTTTGATCCGTGTTCTCTCCCCCCATGTGTGATGGGGTCAGTGCTTTCGTATGAGCCCCTGTGGGATTGTAGGTCACATGTATGAAGATCAGAGAAGACTCTCCTCCAAAGGCCAAATCTGTGACACAGAAAGGACTTTAACTTGGAAAATAGGGAACCCAAACCAGAAGGATTCTAGTTTTTAAATATGTTGTCTGTTATTTAAGATTCCCACCCCAAAACACCATCTGCTATCCATCTGTACTAATAATGATCTTTTACATGTGTAAAATGCTTTGCAGTTTATACATCCTTCTCTTGTATATGACTCTTTCTTGTAATTCTTCCTCAGTTCAAGAAACTGCAGCTAGAGGTTAATCATGACCATGTTCTCAAAGCTAATTTCTGGCAGAGCCAGAACTATTAATAGAACTCAGGTCCTCTGATCCCTAATTTGGAGTTTTTTCCTCTGCCCCAACTGCTTTCTCCTCAAAGACCAGAAAAAAGAATTAGAGGCCCATCTTCTCATGCTCTCACTTTATTCCATGACAGAGAATGGACCAGGCAAAAATAGATGTTAAAGAAAATACTCTCATTTTCAGCTGTATAATGACAAGTATTTTTTTTTTTTTTAACATTTATTTATTTTTGACAGAGAGACAGAGCATGAGCAGGGGAGGGGCAGAGAGAGAGGGTGACACAGAATCTGAAGCAGGCCCCGGGCTCTGAGCTGTCAGCACAGAGCCCATCCCGGGGCTCTAACTCACAGACTGCGAGATCATTACCTGAGCCAAAGTCGGATGCTCAACCGACTGAGCCACCCAGGCACCCCAACAAGTATTTTTCTGGATATGTATAATGAGCAAGTTCTGCTTTACCTCTTCATTGTATAAAAGATAATTGAGGAAAAATGGAAATTATAAGTATTGCATTCTTGTTTTTTTAATTGATATTTCTTACAAGTTAAATGAAATCTCACATTTGTTTTTAATAGTGTGGAGCATGCTTGTTTTAATGCCAATGTATTGGCTGCATAATCCAAATTCTAGATTCTTACGACCAAATTAGATCTCTGACTGGAAATGTCTTCTCTTTACCCTTGTCCACTCAATTCTGGCTTGGCCGTGAGGGTCAGATTTAGCAATCTGACTAACAAATAGGCAGATATGAGGGAAAAGGCAGGCTTTATATCGTAAAGAGCTTTTGTTTTGGAAATGTCCAGAGATGGTCCAGACAGGTAGACAAGCAATCCCCACAGTAGCTTAAACAGAAAAACTGAGACTCAAGATAGAGAAGCCAGTTGGAATGTATTTGACAGGAGCTCTTATGCTTGGCCAGTGACAATTGCTAATTGTTAAACTTGTTAACAGTACATTGTGATATACCAGACCAAGTAAATATTTGAAAAGATGACATTGCTCTTCCCTCATATATAAGAGATGTTCCTCTTTCTTAATTTTCTTTTAATCCAGCTGCAAACCCTGATTCAGGAGACGGACCCTGGCGCAGATTACCGCATTGATAGAGCTCTCAATGAAGCTTGTGAATCTGTTATACAGACGGCCTGCAAACACATAAGATCGGGAGACCCAATGTAGGTTATCTTATTTGTAGTATTTATTTACATTGTATTGTATTTGGCAGTGTAGCGCCAGAAACATTCCTTCTAAACAGAAACACATACCAACTTTTGATAGAACTAGTACTGAAATGGAGCCCTTGGCTCTGCCTCATCCATGATGTAGAGACACCGAGACCCAGCATTGTGCTGATGTTCACTGACTGTGACCGAGCATGTATGGGCCTGTGCATTAAGTCGCTGAATAATCTGTTTAATGGTCAAATGAAAACGAGAGAGAAACACTCAGGATAAAGTGACACATTACTTTGTCTCTGTAGTTCATCCTATTTGTATATTGACTCATTGTATACATTGGCTACTTGATAATTATTAGAAATTAATTAATTCTAATTGAAGTAAAAACTGTTGTGGTTGGAGGATATAATCATGAACAAAATGAACTCTGAAGTTGCGTCCAAGATTTAGGAAAGCTATAAAATGCTATACTAAAGTATTTGAATGTCATGCAGTAGTTTTCTCCATGTGATGCACAAACTAGTTTTAAAACCAGGTTGCAAGTAAAGAACAGGTTTCCCATTCTGCACAAATCCTCATAGCCTGCAGCTGGCAGTAATCAACAATAAAACGAATGCAGTCTATATTTGTCATCATTCTGTTATGCATACACTCCTGCTGTTCATGCTATAGCAGGGGATTAAAAAAGGGTATTCTTCTTTAAAGTTTTTTATGCAGTTGGAGGAGGTAGACAAACACAGTGAAGACTAATTAAGAATATTTACCAATACAAAAATAACTGCATTGAGCACGAGGGGTCAAGGGAGAGGGAGGGAAGGAGAGAACTGCTATAGCTAAAAATCATTTGAAGAGACTATCAATTAAATGCAGCGTGTGGACCTTTTCTGGGTCCTGGTTTGAATGAACATATAGAAAGGCATAAGAAAATTGGGAAAAAAATTGAAAACTAACAGGATATTACATGACATTAAGGATTTTAAAAATTTCTTTTCATGGGTTACAGTATTATGTTCTCATAGAGAAACATGCTCAAGTATTTA
This sequence comes from Herpailurus yagouaroundi, assembly GCF_014898765.1. Classification (NCBI taxonomy): domain Eukaryota; kingdom Metazoa; phylum Chordata; class Mammalia; order Carnivora; family Felidae; genus Herpailurus; species Herpailurus yagouaroundi. Next base: position 25,381,740 of record NW_024412421.1, on the reverse strand, counting down.
TGAATAAAATGATAAGGTATCTGGGATTTGCTTCAAAATACCAGCAAGGGGGTGTAGAATTAAAACAAACTTAGCCATACGTTGATAAAGTTATGGGAAGGGAAGGTGGCTAATGTGTGATTCTTTACTTTTGTGTGTGTTGGAGAATTTTCACAACTAACAGTTAAAAATAAAGCAGCTGCACACAGATCTTAAGTAAGCTGAGTCCTAAGTGCTAAGTGGTCCTGAAGTTAGAAGCCATAATCATTGTCAGACTGATTTGAGTTATTCTCAGAAAAGTAAATCCCTGATTGCCCTCAAAAATAGCTCAATGACTTTTTCTACAGACCAAGGAAATATTGATGTGAGAATTCCAAACCTGTTGCTACAGTTTCCTGTTTTATTCCCAGGATCCTCTCGTGCCTGATGGAGCACTTGTACACGGAGAAAATGGTGGAAGATTGTGAACATCGTCTGTTAGAGCTGCAGTATTTCATCTCCCGAGATTGGAAGTGAGTATTTTGAAGCCAGAATCAAGTGTAAGCCTCAGCATGTTCTCCTGTGTAGTCAGTATCTTTTGTATTATTTGAAATAACCGGTAGGAATATGTTTTTAAGTTCTGGGATAGCTGACACACTCCAATCCCTTGAGAAACCTTTCTTGCTTTCAGAATAGTATCTCAAAGCTGAGGCAGCCCCTGCAGGTCTGTCCCCGTGTGCTCCCATTCACTACTATTTTGGAAGTCAGAGTCAAATGTTTCTGATACCACAAACATCTATCCTGAAAGGACTTGGGCACCTGTGGGGCAGCAGAAGCATCTTCAGATACGTTTCTAAGAAGATACTAGTGCATTTTAATTTTTATTGATTTGTGCTGGATATGGGAATTTACTTTTATTCCTTTAACTATTCAAAGTTACTGAATTTTCTATCTTAAGAGGCTCTTATCAATAAGTGACAACTTGATTCTCTAATTCTCTTCTCATCCTGTTAGTCAAGAAAGGAGGGGTAGGGGACGAAATAGAAGAAGGATCTGTGTTGCAGTCAGAATCACTGTAACTTACTGGCTTCAATGCCCTCCTCTTTTTATGTCTCAGTTTCCCTTCCACTTCCAGAGCAGCCAAGACCCGACAGCTTGGGAAGCTGGCTTTTCCTGCCGCACCCAGGCTCAGCTCCTTCCTGACTCAGTTATCTCAACCCCTGGAGTTTGGTCATTAACTTTTTCTAGTGATTGAATATGTCACCCACAAACTTTACTGGGAAGTGATTATTCAGAAGGTTCAATGTATTTTTATTTCTGTGTCCTCAGATTAGCTCTGGAAAGGACTACAGAAAAGTACATGGGAATTTCTCTGTACTTTCTCAGGCCGTCTAAGCCTGAGTTTAGACTCAGAGTCTAAACTCTATTTACGTAGTTTACTGAGTTTACTGCCTTAATCAAAACTCTGTTTTTCCTCTTCTGTAACTCCTTTACCCATGATCAAAAAAATGCTTCACAGGTCTAAAAGCTACTCATTAAGTATTAGCTTTTCTCCTCCCATTCACTAGCTCTCCCCTAAAGTTGACATTATGATGTGGACAGAATTAAGCATCTATTGGTCTGATTTGGAGAAGCTGCAGGCTCATTGCCTTAATCCATTGTCTCCAGAGTCAGAGTTAAATGTCAAGTTTTTTAAGTTGATAAGCATATTCAGGTAAACTAAAAGTGGAACTGCCTTAGCTTGCATGGGAGGAAGAAGAGTAACAGTTTTACTGGCAAGGAAGTCGAGTGAGGGATTTTGTTTATCTTGCCATTTCCTGATCCTATTGAATCTAGTGTATCAGATAGGATTGAATTTCACACTTAGAAAAAAAGTATTGAGTGGAAAGTTGTGAATTGCCTGGTGATAAGCTACAGCCCTTATTTTCTCATTTCAGCCTGGGCGTGTTAGTGCTGAGTCTGCTGTTGTAATGTTGCGCATCTTACATAGCTGTCTCGGTCTCTTTGAGGTAGAACTTAAATCTTCTGTGCCAAGGTCAACAGACTTCTACAGAGTGACCACTGTGTGTTCCTGAAGAACAAAATTCAGGAATATCTTTTAACTTTACAGGCTGGACCCTGTCTTATACCGCAAGTGCCAGGGAGATGCATCTCGTCTTTGCCACACCCATGGTTGGAATGAAACCAGTGAACTTATGCCTCCTGGAGCTGTGTTCTCCTGCTTATATAGACATGCCTACCGCACGGAGGAACAGGGCAGGAGGGTATGCATTCAATACTGACTTCATTTCTTCTTATCAACCATTTGTTTTTTTAGTTTGTTTGTTGTATTGTGCTGACTTGTGTCATTGTAGGAAACTTTGTTTATTAGTATATCTGGCAGGGAGGGGTTGCTGCACTACTAGAAACTTCCATTATTCAGTGACTAATCATAGAGTTGCTTCACCAGCTTCTTTCTGTCTGATTTTACATTTTCAACAAAGTAAGTCAGGGGACATTTCCAGTTTTTTCTTTAAATTACCAAAATCTTTTTTTTTTTTTTTTTTTACATTGATTTATTTTTGATAAACGGAGTGAGACAAAGCGTGAGCAGGGGAGGGGCAGAGAAAGAAGGAGACACAGAATCTGAAGCAGGTTCCAGGCTCTGAGCAAGCGGTCAGCACAGAGCCTGATGTGGGGCTCGAACTCACAAACTGTGAGATCATGACCTGAGCTGAAGGCGGACGTTCAACCGACTGAGCCACCCAGGTGCCCCTAAATTACCAAAATCTAAATGACAAATAGACAAATATTGCCACCCTAATTTTATTTAACTTTAAAGTTCCATTAGAAGCTCTTAAGCAGGATACAGATGGTTTTTAGACTTATTGTGAGTTTAGGTAAATTTGAACTTAATGTTCCTGACCCAAGTGTATGCCTTTTCCTGAACTGGAGCCCGCATTCTACTCTACATTCATAGAGTAATAGCAGATTAGTTCCGCTAAACAAAAAACTCTAACCTAACCTGAACAAATCCGGTTCACTTTTTATCAGAGTATTTTGAGAAAAGGATGTTGTCTCAATAGTGTATTAGAAAATATTGAATGTATAATCTCATTCCTAGAGATACAGGCTTTTAGAAGTCTCCTAGAAAATTTAATCCTTATTCTGGAAGAGATTTGAGGTATAAAGTTTATATAAATTACTATAACGTTCTCTGTTAGTTTCCTGACAACAGATATCCTTTATCTAGTGCTTTTTTGTTTTGGTTATGGTGCTTTTTTATTTTAATGTTTATTTTATTTTTGAGCAAGAGAGAGCGAGTGTGAGCAGGGGAGAAGCTGAGAGCGAGGGAGACAGAGGGTCCTAAGCAGGCTCTTCGCTGACAGCACCAAGCCCGATGTGGGGCTTAGACTCATGAACCATGAGATCATGAGGTCATGACCCAAGCTGAAGTCGGATGCTCAACCAACCAGGCACCCTTGCTTCTGGTACTTTTAAAGTATTTTGCTTGTTCTTTCTCATACAGCTTTCACGAGAGTGCCGAGCAGAAGTGCAAAGGATCCTACACCAGCGTGCCATGGATGTTAAGCTGGATCCTGGCCTTCAGGATAAATGCCTTATCGATCTGGGAAAATGGTGCAGTGAAAAAACAGAGACTGGACAGGTAGCTCACATAGCCACCTATTTATCTTATACTAGTAATAATCATCATCATCATCACAATTAACATTTTATATAGAGTACAGACCATAAAATACAATCTTTATTTTTGTTACATTATTCAGTGTCCTCTTCATAAGAAATCCTAAGGAAATTTTTCTCTTTCGTCTCTGTGGAAGGAATAATACTACTTTTCCTAAGCCGTTGGTTTGTTTTTATATTATGGTTACTGTATTTTGTAAGCGATTATTTTCCCCCTTCGTGTTGCCTCTTAAAAAGCCTGGAGCCAAAGGTATGACCTGCCTCTAGCAAGTATATGAGATTTTGTGGTAGGCTTTTGTGTACCAAGTTTGCTGCTAGCTCCATCCCCCCTTCTTTACCATATTTTCTTTTTCTTCCTATTTTTTAACTCATTCTAACTTTATTTTATATTGCCTTTTTTTTCTCTTCTCACTTTTATAAGGTACGTTAAGTCCTTTTGAGAGAAGGCAGTGTATAAATATAAACAATTCTAAATACTGGCATACATGAATAGCATGCATGCCATCCAGTAGTCCTGTAAGATATGTAGGAATGGGAATTATCTTTTCCATTTGGTAATTGACAGAATTGAGACTCAAGAAGTGAAGGAAGTGTACTGACTTCCTTTCCTAATACTCAGGTGTAATCCTAACCAGACATCTGGTCCATTGTGTCATAACCTCTCCATACCGGAAAGCATAGAGAAGCAGCAGCCCCCAGAATTACATGTATGCTGTGAATGGTTCCTGACGATTTTGTGCCTGCTTTAAAAAAATAGAAAAGCTACATTACTGCTTTCTAGCAAATTAAGTTAGAAGGTAGTGTGTCCTCTGTGGTGAGGAGTAAGTCCTTGTTTAAAGCTCCAGTAATACTAGAACAAAGTGTGAACTCAGGTTTCCAGGTTCTATTTTTACTACTCCAGAACATCCTCTGGGATTAAACTATTAAAAACTTACCCGTGCAGGAATTGGGTATGTTTAAGAAGCAACATGGCTCACTATTCAGATCTGCTCACCCTGGGAACACCATTTTCAGCAGGCTACCTCCTGGGCCTGCTGCAGTTCTGTCAAATTTATTGTTAGAAAACGCTTGCAGTTCAGCTTTCTGCTGCCTCTGTCTAATGAAACAAAAGATATGGTCACATGGAATCCCAGAAAACAGTTTCTTTCCATACCCCCTTTGAAGTAACAGTGAGAAAGCTATGCTGTGTGGCAGTCCATTGCTGTGGAGCTTGGCTCAGGAAAGGATTCTATGACTGGGATTTTTCCCTTAGCCATTTATCTTACTCCCGAGGTTTTATGCATTTTCCTTTAGGGATTCCCCACCCCACCCCTGCTTTCTGGGCATTGCATAATTCCTACACCCCCCTGCTCATCACTTCCTATTCTAATTCCAAAACAGAGACTCTTGCAAAATAGTAAGTTAAACTTGATCCTTTAATAGAGCCCTTTGCTGAGAAATAGCTGTTGATATGCTTTGGGAAAATGAGCTTCTGTTCTACTTAAAACCTCTGTGTTTCTAAAGGGAATAGTCATGGAATGATACTATGAGGTCTCTCCAGGTCAGTTTCCAAAGCCTAGACGAGATAGTGTTTAGATGTCCAAACCCTAATGTGCTCACTTGCTTTGCAGCTTTCCTCAGGATCTTTCTATGTGGGCCAAGGTTAGAATCCCACATTTGACTTGCAGGAGCTATAAGTTCTATGCTGTTTTGGATCCTGGGTCCCAGCCTACTTTGCTTGTGAAAAGTCTTAAAATATTCCATGTCTTTCCCTGTAAATCTGTTGTTCGTTGATTATTATTGGTGCTCAGATTTAAAATGGGAGCAAAGGTGATCAAAACATAGGTTAAAATTGAATGGCAGGTTGTTGATAGAGTGGAATAAAGGCCTGATAAAATTTTTAGACTCTGAGGACGTCTCGACATTGATTCTTGTTGGACTTACTGATTGGGCCTTCTGTAGGATTTGCGTGGCTATTGTAGCCCCTTGTGACCCTCTTAACTACCCTTTTACATCAAGTACTTATTTTTCAACAATCCCAGTTTGGGGACTCAAATAAAGCTTTAGTGTTCTGTTCAGTGAAATAGTTTTTAAAAGGAAGGATAAGGAGGACCACTGAAAAGGAAGTAGTAGACCCTGTTCTCTCTGCTTCCCTTGTTCATTTATATAATTGACACATGCCAAGGGATTGCTTTCTTACTTGCAGGAGCTAGAGTGCCTCCAGGACCACCTTGACGACCTGGCTGTAGAGTGCAGAGATATAGTCGGCAACCTCACTGAGTTAGAATCTGAGGTAAGCAGCTTGTAGATGGCGGCAGCCCTGTCAGCAACCTGTCCTCTGTTCTCAGGCTTGCTGTTTTTCAGCCCCGAGAGTGTCACTTCTCTCCGCTGGCTTTACCAAGAAGTGTTTTGTTTTGTTTCCTAAACCCCTCTCCTTATTTCTCCAGAGAAATAGCCCATACGTTTAGCCCTTTGGTTTTCTTCATAAATTAGAATTATCACAGTGATTAGACCAATCTTTTCCCTGGCCTTTAAGAAAAGCTAGCAGCTGTGCTTCAGATCTCTCAATCACGTGCAAGACCAGTCCGAACATTCCCGTTCCTGTTCTCTTACCTTAGCTCTTTCGGTTAGGTCATCTGGTAATGTTTGTGTCATCATTAAGAAAATAAAAGGCTGGGATTTCCACTTAAATGTGGAAGATTGAATGCACGTGTTTATCCGTGTTTCATCCTGTAACTCACTAAAATATTAAAAAAGAAATTAGAAAGTCTCATAAGCAAGAAATACTATTTAGAAATACAGCATTACTGGGGAAGGAGCAGATAAAAATGTTAAAATGGTCTTGTGGGAGCAGAAATCAGGGAAATGGGAAATTGCTATTTTTTTTATCATAAGCCTTTTAGAACTGTTTGAATTGTCAAAAGTATCAATACGTACAATTACATTGCTCAGCTAGTCTTTTTTTTTTTTTTTTTGCTTTCTATTTTTCAAAAGTTTATTGCTTTCTTTCATTTTCTGTCATCTCCCTTCTCCAATTTTCATTGTCCTTATGGGCTTTTGAGGACATTCTGGGGTGTGTCGCTCTTTAAAGGAAGATATTATTTCAGCAGCTAGTGCTGCACAGAGGTTGCTGTCTGCTTAAAGGCATTTGTGTATGTTCCCCAGAGGCAGTGGTTTGTCGTCTGTTTTAGGAGCTTATAAACTAAAGACAGATGTCAGTTACCCGCATTTTCATTTTGAACTGCTTAGCCATTTGGAAAAACTCCAAAGGCTAAACACTAGGATTACTGTTAAATGTTTTATTTTCTGTACTGTTCTTAATTCTGCCTTATCTTTTGCTCAGGCCCAAGGGGTATCTGCCTCTAGAAAACCTTGCCTTTCAGAATATAATGAAGGAGCAATTCTCTCTGTGCTGTGGCTGTCTAACCTAAAGACCAGACTAGCTTCCAGATGGACACCTTAGATTATGGCGATGGCAAATGCCCATCAGTTGTTACTGAGTCAGAAACACAAACTTGCCCCGCTTCCTAAACTACTGGCTCTTTCTAAAACAGAATTATTAATATGTTTAATCTCCCACAGGATATTCAGATCGAAGCCTTACTGATGAGAGCCTGTGAGCCCATAATTCAGAACTTCTGCCACGTAAGTAATGTCTGGAGAAATGGATTCAAAACAAAACCAAATTCACTGGGACTTTGTGTGTTGCACTAACTTCCTTGTCTTTGGCATACATTACTCCTGAGTGATCATCAGATTGACGAATTAAAGTGAAAAATGTAAACAAAATCAAGAGACGGGTGCCACCATCCTCAGAAACCTTATTTGATTATCATTGGTAGATGACCTGGTATGTGGTTAGTGGCAGTTGTGGAGATGCCCTTTACAGGGGGCAGGGGGAGGCCCTCCTGAGCATAGCTGTATTGCCGCCAATACATCAGCCTGGGGTTTGTTAGCATTAATAGTAGCTGCACCTCCCGACTCTCTTCTTGTAAATTAAATTAAATTAATTCTGTTATTTTGAACTAGCTAAATTACAGGGGTGAAACCATGCAGGAACCAGGAGGCAATGTTGGGTGTGATGCTGAAAGCCAGCTGCTGGCGTCATGTAGGGGAAGGAGTAAAAACCCTGCACAGTACATGTTCTTGTCGGGAGCTTCATGCAGGGCAGCTTGCTGTGCCAATACTGATAAACACTGATAAACATCCCTTGTAATTTTGCAGGCTTATTTTGGTATAATTTATGAGGCATCTTGTTGGTGAAGGCTCTAGAATCAGTCTCGTTTTCCATTTTCGTGAACTAGGGTGCACGATTTGTTCACTAATTGTTAGAAATGAAATGTAAATGTGCACTGCCTTCCCCAGGATGTGGCAGATAACCAGATAGACTCTGGGGACCTGATGGAGTGTCTGATTCAGAACAAACACCAGAAGGATATGAATGAGAAGTGCGCCATTGGAGTTACCCACTTCCAGCTGGTGAGTAACACCAGGCAAATCCTGACTGTCTTGGCTGCTTGGATGGCTCTGAATTCTTTCTCTTCCAGAGCATCAGGGCACCTCTTCTGTGAGAAATCTTTTTTTTCCAAATATATGTCCTCTCTGGTTCTCAAAAAATACGGTCTTTTCCACTATGGCCAGGCACGATGGTAGGCTCTAGGAATGCAGTGCTAAATAAAGATGGAGTCTGTACCCTTAGGGAATAGAGATGAGTCACATTGTTTGCTTTTCATAAGATACGTTAACCTTTGCTTGCACAGAAAGTATGAATGGGATCTGCTGTTTTGTCATTGTGCAGTGCAGCAGCCCAAATGTCTATCAGTGTACTGAACTCTGAAGCCTTTTTTTTCTTCTAAATCGTACTACCCAGGTCTGGCATCCACATAAGGTTAAACTGTACTTTTCACAGTTACACATGTCTAAAGAAAGTGTTTCTGGTAAAGCAAGCACTTCCTTCCTGGGAGGATGGAATCTGTCATCTGTATAAAATTGATCTCTTCCCAGGGCCTATGGGCTACGTGGCTTCCTTTACCAAATGATATTGAGGGCCTCTGGAGTGTGGGTACTGGAGACAGTGGGCAACAAACCCTGCCCTTGTCTGTTCTGTGTTCTAGTAAGAGAAAGACACAAAACACGTTTACAAATAAGTACAGAGTCTCAGGTGGGCTAGAGCTGCATAAGGGCTAGAGGATGAAGGAGAAAGGGGACTTGAGAAGGAGGTGTTTGAGTAGAAATGCTGAGGAGGTGATGCGCGGACCAGGGAGGATCTGGGAGAAGGGCTTCGTGGCAGAGGGAGCAGCATGATTGGAATGGCAGGAACGCCAGGGTACCCTTAGCAGAGGGAATAAGGGGGAGGTTGGCAGGTCACGAAGTCTGAGATGGAGAGCAAGTTTCACAGGGCATGGAAGGCAGGCTTCTGCAGTCTCTGTGCAATCAGCCAGCACTGCCAATCGGAACTTGCCACAGAGCTGCTGATTTTCTTTCTCATCATCTTTTTCAGGTGCAGATGAAGGATTTTCGGTTTTCTTACAAGTTTAAAATGGCCTGCAAGGAGGATGTGTTGAAACTTTGCCCCAACATAAAAAAGAAGTATGTAACGTTTAATTGATTAATTCTGCTTCCCTAAACTCTGGACAAATGTCCTGTGTACTGGTAGGGTTAGCCTTGGAGGCCTGCACACTCCCTTGGTAGTACGGCCATGCACTTGGGCTGTGTGGCCACATGATCTTTGTGGCTGCCTGCAGCCACAGGGGACGGTGGTCGTTCTGACACAGAGAGCCTGGAGGCTAAAGGGGCGATTTTAATGTTCCCAGGTTCAGGCTGTCTGACTGAAGAGGCAGATTTAGATTGTTACTTAGAGAAGCCAGTTATAGTATGAATAAGAGGTTAACTGCCTCCCAACATCATTCCATTATGTTAACTCTTTGGGAGAGCAGCAGGGGCTTTTACTGAATTAGAGGTCTAGTTTGGAAACAAAAACTTTATTCATTTATGAATTCAGTCTCCGGGCGCCTGGGTGGCTCAGTCGGTTAGGCGTCCCACTTTTGATTTTGGCTCAGGTTATGATCTCACAGTTAATGACATCAAGCCCCGCATCGGGCTCTGCGTGGACAGTGCGGTGCCTACTTGGCATTCTCACTCTCTTTCTCTGCTCCTCCCCTGCTCACACTGGCTCTCTCTCAAAAATAAACATAAAAAAAAAAAAAAAAGAATTAGGTCTCAGTGAAGACAGTGATGGGCTTTTACAGCATGGCTGCCTGAGTTCTTCCATCTTACTCTTTGCAAAGGCATGTTTCTAGAACACATCCCTCTCCCTCATATAAATCAAGTTCCCATTTTGCTCAAGGTTCTGTACCTCTCAAGAATGAATTTCACAGCTCATCAAAGAAAGACACAGTCTAGAGTTAAGAGCAGCATTCCTCTCTGGTCTCATGTTTTTAGCAAAATAAGCATTGAACTGTCCTTACGTCCCCTCTGTGGCCTCCCTACCTGTCAGGATTGTAGTGCGCCTTCAGTCATTTGTTACATAGAGAGTCAGGTTACTGCTTTTAGCGCTTTTAACACAATGAGACTTCTAGAAAAAGCATTCAAAAACGTGGTAAAGAGGGTCATGCATTCTGGAGTGTTGATGTGGCCCCTGCCCCAGCTCAGCCCCTGGCTCTCTGCCCTCATGTGGCTCCAGCCAGTCTCAGCCTTCTCCTTTCCTTGGCAGGGTGGACGTGGTGATCTGTCTGAGCACCACTGTGCGCAATGACACTCTACAGGAAGCCAAGGAACACAGGGTGTCCCTGAAGTGCCGCAAGCAGCTGCGGGTGGAGGAGCTAGAGATGGTAATGCCTCATAGCACAGCCTCTGGTCCCAGAAACACAGAGGCGGGTCTGGAAAGTTGGGTGAAGGGTGAGGGCAAATTGAAAGGTTTTAGCCATTATTATGATTGTTAAGATTTGGAGCCTTGTGCTCAGATCTTACCATGTGACAGCTTCTTGCTTCACTTTTCCTAACCGATAAAGTATTTTTACCACATGTAACTGGAAGCTCACTATAGGACAAGCTGTAAGCGCATGATACAGTCCGTGCATCAGTAATGCCCTCAAGGATCAAGGGTCTCTCCCTGTTTGCTTTGCTGTTCGTGGCACCAGCTTCATGGTAAGGCTGCTTCCCCTCACCATGGCTACCTGCAGCGGCTCTGGCCTCCTGCTCCACGTTGTCTCCAGCAGGAAAGTAGAACAGGAGAGACCTCCTCCCTCCCCCACAGCCCGTAGCCAGATCCTTCCCTCAATTTGCTTGTGTCAGCTGGAGATCTGTGCCCACTCCCTGACCAACAACAGTCTCCAGGGGAATGCCATGCCCTGAAGAGCTTACAGATCACGAGGTACAACAGTTACTGGCAAGTCGAATGCAGTGTGCGCTCTAAGGGGAAACTTACGTTGCTTTTGAGGTTAAGCTAAACAGCTAAAAATGTTTAGTATATTCTGTATTGTGAATTCTACTTATTTCACTTCAGTCTAAATAAAAACTAAAAACTAGTAATGAACACCAAACACCAGTAATATTGCAAAAGTTACATTACCAGATTTTCACGTAGGGTGGGAGTGATTCGGTGGTAATTATGTGTTAAGTGGAGCTCTCCTCGATATCCTAGTGTAATTGAGACTTTGGGTCCCTAGCGTTGGACCTCGCTCTTTCAATAAAACAATAATAAAAGTAGAACCCTACATTTATATAATGCTTTAATTTCCTGAAGTGGTTTCCACATCATATTATCTTACTTCATTTCACAGCAGTCCTGCGAAGGGGCCGGGTAGGTGGCAGCATTTTGTTTTGCAAAAAAAGTCCAAGGCCATCTAGCTAGTTAGTGCAGAATTGAAACTAAATGCCAGCTCTCCTTTTACTGCGGTGGCCCCACTGCTCCTATTTTGCTGTGTAAAGGTTGTGGTCACTAGACAAGACCTGGTCAGTACGTGAATATGTAGAACATTTGACATCTCCAGTTTCGAGTAACCTCACTTTTCCATGCTGGCCCCCTCCCATACAGACAGAGGACATCCGTCTGGAACCAGATCTGTATGAAGCTTGCAAGAGTGACATCAAGAACTACTGTTCCACTGTGCAGTATGGCAATGCTCAGGTAACTGTCTGTTTATATTTTTTAATTGTGAAACTGTGAAGGTAACATTTTGGGACACCTAAGTGGCTCAGTCGGTTAAGTGTCTGACTTTTTATTGCAGCTTAGGTCATGATCTCATGGTTCGTGAGTGTGAGCCCCACATTGTGCTCTCTGCTGGCTGTGAGGAGCCTGCTTGGGATTCTCTCTCTCTCTCTCTCTCTCTCTCTCTCTCTCTCTTTCTCTTTGTCCCTCCCCATCTTGTGCGCTTGTGCTCTCTCTCTCACTCTCTCAAAATACACTTGAAAAAATTTTTTATTGTTATGTTTATTTATTTAGAGAGAGATTGAGAGACAGAGTGCGAGGGGGGAGGGGCAGTGAGAGAGGGAGACAGAATCTGAAGCAGGCTCCAGGCTCTGCACTGTCAACACAGAGCCTGATGTGGGGCTCGAACACATGAGTGTGAGATCATGACCTGAGTCAAAGTTGGACGTTCAACTGACTGAGCCACCCAGGCGCCCCTCAAAATACACTTTAAGTTAAAAAAAAAAAAAAAAAAAAAGAGGGGGGGGCGCCTGAGTGGCTCACTCAGTTAAGTGTCTGACTCTTGGTTTTGGCTAAGGTCATGATCTCACGGTTCATGCGTTCAAGTCCCACATCAGGCTCCACACTGACAGCATAGAGCCTGCTTGGGATTCTCTCTCTCCCTGTCTGTACTCCCCCCCCCCCCCCCCCCCCCCCCCCCACCACCCCAGCCCCTTTTTTCATAAAAAATAAATAAAAATAAAAAAAAAAAAAAAAAGAAAATGTGAAGTTAACATTTTAGCCATGAATTCTTTGCTGGTGGAATGAGCCTCGTCACATTCTGTCCAGCCTAGTCATCCCCTCCTAAGCTTTACCAGACTTTCCCAAAGGAAGTTCCTTACTTGCATTCCTCATGTTCTCCTGTTCATTCTCTTCCCTCTTTCAGGTTAGCTTGTCCTTCTCCACCTTGTCTGCCTAAGAAGCTCTTCACAATCCTTCAAATGTCTCCTCCTCTGTGTAGCTTTTCTAACACCGTGTACCTCCAGAATTGATTATTCCCTTACTCTGTGCCTGTTGCACAAAAGTTCTTAACTGGAAGTCACATAGGAATCACCTGGGAAATCTTGTTTCTTTAACGCACAGAACTGGGCCCTGTCCTGAATTAGTATTAGTCAGGAATGAAGTACAAAGAAGTGATTTTTTTTTTCTTGTAATGTTCTTCTAGTGACTCAGCTACGTTTTCTAGTTCAGGGAATTGCCCTGAAAGCACCACACTGGTGCTTTAGCCTTTGAGATAGTGGCTTCATTATCGTCTTGTATCTGCTATTGCTGATGTCTGTCTCACTCTCGTGTCTGTGCAGATCATCTACTCTGAATTTTCTCTTTATCTTTAATGATCCATAATTCCGCTGGCATGTAATCAGGGATGGGTTGTTTTTTTTGTTTTTTTTTTTTTTTTTTTCCTTTATCTTAGTTGGCTCTTTCAGTCTCAGAATTCATGTTTTTCTCAGTTTGGAGAAATTCTCAATTATTGTTTTCTTCCAAATACTGCCTTGCTTTTACTTCCTTCTAGAACTCATATTAGACAGTTGGAAGGAACATCTGAATCTGTCCTCCATGTCTCTTCACTTTTTCTTTCATACTTGCCATTTCTTTGTTATTTGTACTGCATTGAGGTAATTCCTCAGGTCTATCTCCCAGCTTAAAGATGTATTCTTCAGCTGTGTCCATTCTGTTTTTAGAGAGACTCCCAGTTGGGAGTTTTATATTTTGTTTCCAGAATCTGTTACTGGTTCCTCTCATAACCATCTGTTCTTGATTCTGGTTTACCATTTCTTTCTGTATTGTTCTGAGGACATTAAATATATTTTTTTAATTGTTCTCTTACTTTTTCCTCTCAGTTATTTGGTGATTCTTGGTTGTCCCTTGAGGATTTCATAGAAGTCTCATGACTTTATGCTACAGCTCTAGTTCCTGCAGATTCCCATCTGCTTCCCTTCTTTATCATTTATTTCAGTTTTTAAAAAAAATTTTTTAATGTTTATTTATTTTTGAGAGAGAGAGAGAGAGACACATTGTGAGCAGGGGATGGGGAGAGAGAGGGAGACCCAGAATTCAAAGCAGGCTCCAGGCTCTGAGCTATCAGAGCAGAGCCTGACGTGGGGCTCAAACTCATAAACCATTAGATTGTGACCTGAGCCGAAGTCGAGGCTTAACGAACTGAGCCACCCAGGCGCCCCTCATTTTTTTTTTTTAATAATATCTAAAAGGTTGGTGTAAGGAAGGGGAAATTTATACTCAATTCACTATCTTAAAATCCATCATATGGCACTTTATGCTTTTATGTTAACCCGCTCATCTTTTTTTTTTTTAAGGTTTTTTTTTTAAATTTTTTTTTTTTTTCAAACGTTTATTTATTTTTGGGACAGAGAGAGACAGAGCATGAACGGGGGAGGGGCAGAGAGAGGGAGACACAGAATTCAAAACAGGCTCCAGGCTCTGAGCTGTCAGCACAGAGCCCGGCGTGGGGCTCGAACTCACGGAGCGCGAGATCGTGACCTGAGCTGAAGTCGGACGCTTAACCGACTGAGCCACCCAGACGCCTCTCATCTTTTTTTTTTTAAGTTTGTTTTTGAGAGAGCGAGAGACAGAGCCCAAGCGACGGGAGGGTCAGAGAGAGAGAGGGAGATACAGAGTCCAAAGCAGGCTCCAGTCTCTGAGCTGTCAGCACAGAGCCCAACACAGGGCTTGAACTTACACACTGTGAGACCATGACCAGAGCCGAAGCCAGATGTCCAATGAATTGAACCACCCAGGCACCCCTCATCTTTTTTTTTTCTTAGATATTTGTTTATTTTTTGAGAGAAACAGAGGGGAGGGTGGAGGGGAAGAAAGAGAGGAAGAGAATCCCAAGCAGGCTTTGCAGCGTCAGCACACAGCCTGACACAGGGCTCGATCCCACGAACCATGAGGTCATGACCTGAGCTGAAATCCAGAGTCAGATGCTTAACCGACTGAGCCACCCATTGTTTTATTTATTTATCATTTTTTGATTTGTTTATTGTAGTTGTTTGTAAAAGTTTGCCCTGTGAGACTGTGTATTTATCAGGGGTAGCGACTGGGCCTCATTCATACCTGGCATCTAATGCTCTATTCTCATGGGGTAAATGGTGAGTGGAACTGAACCTCCTAGCTTGTGCCTACTGACTAGTCAGGGATATTGTTCCCTAGAAAAGCAGAGTGCCTAACGTGTGCTCCAAAAGGAGTCTTGACAAAGAAGAGCTAGAGGACAGAAAAAAACAAGAATCTTGAGGGGGATTCCTTCCCTTTAGCCTCCAGTGCAGCCTGCTCAACTCATCCATTATTTTTATACAGTCTGGTTCACTGTTAGACCTAAAGCTGTAAATCTGCAAGCATAATTCTCCTTGGTGAGGAAATTCTGACTCCTCTTACCTTGGAATTAGGAATGGAATGAAAGAGAGGGGATGCACTAAGAACTGAATGCTGTAGTGAGAACATATAGATTATCAATCCCTGATACATCCCTTAACTTGACCATAATTCTTATGCCCTAGATTATTGAATGCCTGAAAGAAAACAAGAAGCAGCTAAGTACTCGTTGCCACCAGAAAGTTTTTAAGCTACAGGAGACAGAGATGATGGACCCGGAACTAGACTATACACTTATGAGAGTCTGCAAGCAGATGATAAAGGTAAGGGATCCCAAACCAGGGGCTAAGTACAGGGTAAATAAAAATAACAACATAAGCTTCTTTAAACTTGGGAGCAAATTTTATAATCTTTCCACTCATCCTGTTTTATACAGAGGAGACAGTGGTTCTCGTGGTGTGGTCCCTAGCTCAACTGCATCATCACCCCCTGGAAACTTACAAATGCTTAGGCCCCACCCTCTGCCTACTGAATCAGAAACTCTGGGAGCAGAGCTAATAGCTTTAACAAGCCTTCCAGTCGATTCTGATGCACGCTCAAGTTTGACAACCATCGAGCTAAGCTAACTGGCCTCACTTTGACCTAAGGCACAAGTAAATAGATAACCAGTAAATATATGATTGATTTTGAGGGCAGTTAGTGGTAGGTATGTTGAGAAAGTCACCACCAAATGTCTTGATCATCCACCTACCACAGTCAAAAGGCTTTTCTATTTTATATGTTCTTTTGTTTCATATACTTCTCCAGTGAACGTTCTCTGTAACAGGCTAACTTGAGAACCTAAATGCCAGTTCCTTGTATCCACATGTATAAAGAGATTTAAATTTAAGGTTCTAATACACTTAAGATAAAATAAAAGCAAATGCTTTATTAAAATAAAATGTTACTTAAAAAATAAAATACTACTTTTAAAATAAAATGCTGGTCCACTCTGGAAAACAGTATGGAGGTTCCTCAAAAAACTAAAAATAGAACTACCCTACGACCCAGCAATTGCAAAACTAGGTATTTATCCAAGGGATACAGGTGTGCTGTTTCGAAGGGACACATGCACCCCCATGTTTATAGCAGCACTATCGACAATAGCCAAAGTATGGAAAGAGCCCAAATGTCCATCCATGGATGAATGGATAAAGAAGATGTATATATACACACAATGGAGTATTACTCGGCAATCAAAAAGAATCACATCTTGCCATTTGCAACTACGTGGATGGAACTGGAGGGTATTATGCTAAGTGAAATTAGTCAGAGAAAGACAAATACCATATGATTTCACTCATATGAGGACTTTAACAGACAAAACAGATGAACATAAGGGAAGGGAAACAAAAATAATATGAAAACAAGGAGGGAGACAAAACAGAAGAGACTCATAAATATGGAGAACAAATTGAGGGTTGCTGGATGGGTTGTGGGAAGGGGGATGGGCTAAATGGGTAAGAGGCACTAAGGAATCCACCCCTGAATCATTGTTCCACTATATGCGAACTAAATTGGATGTAAATTTTTAAAAATTAAATTAAAAAATAATAAATAAATAAATAAATTAATTAATTAAATAAATAAAATAAAACGCTGCTTTTCACTCTTTCAGATACCAAATAGAATTGTGAAAGTTAGAAATGTCTTTAGTTGACCCTGGTAGATTTGAGTCTTATGTAAAAGCTGAAATGCCAGGCTCTGATCTGAGGGAATTTTGTAAGATTTTGATGACTTTTGTAAAAATCAGTCATCAACTTATATTAAGATATCCGTAGGCTGTAATTAGCAGATACACTGTTGATTAGCAGATAGAGGTAGAATTTACTGTTAGTCCAAAATGGATCTCTGACTTCAAGGACACTAACGAGTGTACAGGGACTAGCCCCACACCGTTTGGTAGCATTATAGCACCCATAGTTAAAAGATGAACTAGACAGGTCCTTAACCCACATTCCTGTTCACATTGTTCAGTGGGTAATTTTTAAATTTCCCATTGGGATTGGGTGGATATGGCTTGAGGGCTACCTGGCCACCTGGTACAATGTTATGTTTTTACTTAAACAGTGTTTAAGATCATGAGATGCCATGTAATGTAACGTAGCCATGCAGGTACAGAATCAATCCTGTGCAAAATAGGAAACAGTGAGGGTAGTAGGGAGAAATGTGAGAGATACAGTAGAGACTCGATAAAAGGAGAAGTGGAGTCTGGGTGTTTATTCAGGCTTAGCTGTTTCTCTTGTACCAAGTGATATCTTCAAGCTGATTTTGTCATTAGCTCACCAGTAGGTGGAAGGGTGATGCAGATGATGTTCATTGCCATATTTGCATAACTACGTTTGTAAATCTTTGTTTCTTGCAGAGGTTCTGTCCAGAGGCAGATTCCAAAACCATGTTGCAGTGCTTGAAGCAAAATAAGAACAGTGAATTGATGGATCCCAAATGCAAACAGATGATAACCAAGCGCCAGATCACTCAGAACACAGGTAACATCACGGCTTGGCTTTCCTGGTTCCATTGAATGTGGCTTAAATGGAGCTGAGTCGACATATATCTACCTAATTAAACTACAGATATTTTGTTGCCTGTGGATTTCAAGGGAAGAGTCTGTATCTAGTAAGGAAAATAACATATTCTTCCTTCAAAGAGTATTTGGCAGAATGAAAGTCATAGGAAAGAGGAGACAGAGGAAGTCAAGGGTGGAGTTCTTTGAAAAGTCT
The DNA here is from genome assembly GCF_014898765.1 of Herpailurus yagouaroundi. Lineage (NCBI taxonomy): Eukaryota > Metazoa > Chordata > Mammalia > Carnivora > Felidae > Herpailurus > Herpailurus yagouaroundi. The sequence continues at coordinate 25,363,839 of NW_024412421.1, read as the reverse complement.
AGAGATTTAACAAAACCATGCATGTGGCAGGAGAATATATGGGTAATGTTTTTTAGAACAGAGAAATTTCAGCTCTGAGTTGCAAGACCTTACAACATAGTGGGCAAGATGAGTCCAGTATTCTCAGTGTTTTCCAAAACGTCTGTTATGGGGAAGGTTGGTGATGGCTGAGTGATTTTTTTGAGAACTACTAAAGAATACTGGTACCAGCAGACCCCACAGACGTGCTGCAAGGTAGAATTCCTGGGGTCTCTGTGTCCACATCTACCCTTTCGTTTAATTATATTGCTGATTAAAAGCAGTGTAGTCAGGACTCTTGGATGACTCAGTAGGTTGAACATCCACCTCTTGATTTCAGCTCAGGTCATGATCCCAGGGTCTTAGGATTGAGCCCCGTGTTGTGCTCCACGCTGAGCCCACGTGGAGCCTGCTTAAAATATGCCCCCCCTCTTCCTCTCCCCCCCAAAATAAAAAATAAAAAACATGCACCCAGAAAAAAATTTTTTTAATTTAAAAAATAAAAACAGTGTAATGAATGCTCAGTAAATGTTTAGCAAATAAACAAATCAGTAGTTTATTTGTGGTCATTGATGTAATATGTACCCTTTTGAAAGGTAGATCTTGAATATTTTTGAATCCAGGTGGAATATTTTATCACATACTGACAACTTTCCACTCTAGATTACCGCTTAAACCCTGTGCTAAGGAAAGCCTGTAAAGCTGACATTCCTAAATTCTGCCATGGTATCCTGACTAAGGCCAAGGATGATTCGGAACTGGAAGGCCAAGTCATCTCGTGCCTCAAGCTCAGATATGCTGACCAGGTAAACAGTCCTGGGCTCTCTGCAGAGGTGTGTTTATAGAGGCCCCTCTACTCCTGGCAGGTTTTTCTTTGGAAGCCCCTAGCTTACTCCTACTTTCCCAAGACCTTTTTCGTACCTTCCCAAACCAGGGACCAAATAAAAAGCTCAAGCTGTCTAATAGGCTGATGAACTCTCCTTTTGTCATATGTAGCGGCTCTCTTCGGACTGTGAAGACCAGATCCGGATTATTATCCAGGAGTCCGCTCTGGATTACCGACTAGATCCTCAGCTCCAGCTACACTGCTCAGATGAGGTAGGATTTGGGTCTGAAGCTGGTTGTGAGCAGAGCTGGTCAGAGAAGTGTTTATTGAAGAAAAGTTCTGTACCGTCTTTCCCTTTAGCCCTGAATCCAGGGCCCATCTTCTGGACTTTTCATTGTTTGAATTTCTGGTTCCCTGTGACACTGAATTAGACTTGACATTCATCCTATCACTATAGAGTGTTGGTTCTATATTTCTCTGTTGTATTAGAGTGTTCTTTTACTATATCTGTCTCCGTATAGTTCTTCCTTCTCCTTATTCTGATGCTCAACTTAGAATTCCCCAAGACTTGCTAGAAAGAGAAAGTGCTCCTGGGGTGCCTGGGTGGCTTAGTTGGTTAAGTGTCCGACTTCAGCTCAGCTCATGATCTCACAGTTCATGGGTTTGAGCCCCACATTGGGCTCTGTACTGACAGTTTACAGCCTGGAGCCTGCTTCAGATTCTGTGTCTCCCTCTGTCTCTGCTCCTCCCCCACTTGCGCGCGTGCGCTCTCTCTCTCTCTCAAAAATAAATAAATGTTAAAAAAGTGGGGGGGGGGGGAGAAAGAAAGTGCTCCTATAATAGCGCTAAAGAAATGCCTGTCTTTGGACTTTGACTTCCTAGCTAGAAAAGCCCATGTGGAGAACTGTGTTCGACATATGTCAGTTTTAGGGGTTCATAGCTGAAGATTTTTTAAAGATGCTCACTCACAGCTCCCAAGGAAGACTTAAGTTTTTAATCTTTGGTGTGGACTGTGTTTTAGAACCTGTGTGTGTGTGTGTGTGTGTTGCCAAGTTGTGAGTTGAGGTTGACTCTGAACCTTTATAAATGTCAGCCATTTGCTTTTAGTATTTCACTTGGCTATGTAACCTTCCTCCTGTGGAATCAAGGAGTAGCCTTCTTTGTGACCAGTCCTGGGACACTCTGACTCAAATGTCAGGGTTGACAGCATAAACGTCAGTATAGTGACTGGTTTTTGACTCTGTGTGCCAGTCTTTGTGACAGTGAATGGAGCCCAGCATCTCATCCAGGACAGGGGGCGGGGCGTGAAGTCTACTAGGAGACTGAGGAGACATCCAGACCATATGGGAGGGTCACCAAACCTGCAGGTTTCAGAGACAGGGTTTCTGGTGACAGCAGAGATGTGTTTTGTGTGTCTCTGGAACAGATCTCCAATCTGTGTGCTGAGGAAGCAGCTGCCCAAGAGCAGACAGGTCAAGTAGAAGAGTGCCTCAAAGTTAACCTGCTCAAAATCAAAACGGACGCATGTAAAAAGGTAATACCGCCAATGGCCTTGTTTCCCTGCCTACTTTTCACAAAACTTTTTCTTCCCTTCTGATGCTGTAGTCTGCATATCTTAGCAAGAACATCTAAACCTTCCTTCCCGGGATTATACGTTTCTTCCCTCTTACGAAACTTTCACTAGATTCTTGGCAGTTAATCACCTATAACTGAAATATTCTTCCACGTGTACTGATTATTTATGAACATGTCTGAGCCCCATGACCAGGCCGTGGTTTAAGGCCCTGTGAGTGCAGAACTGAAAGCAAAATGTCAAGTCCAATAGTATCAGTAAAGATACTGCATTCATAAAAATCATTTCAGAAATAGCTTATAAAAACGAAGTTATCAAAACATGACTATTAAGCATACATTATCTTGGAAAATTGCAAATGAAATAATATATTGGATCTTTTTAAAAAAGCTTTGTCTTTTTTTGAAAAGTGTTTGAGTGATGTCATTTTTGAGTCACTGAATATTGTACACAGATATTTTCATCTGCTGAAAGGTTTCTGATTCCACACGGCCTGAGGAATAATGGGAGATGGCTAAAAGCTAAATCTAGATGTTTTCCTTGGACTAGTTTGTCATCAGATGATCCCATTTAACTTTGAAGAGTAATATAATATTTGGGTTTTGTTTTTTGTTTTCTTGTTTTTATTATTGTTGCTTTACAGGGCCTGTAGTCTCTCTTGAGAGCAAACTAATTTTTATTTAAGAAAGCACTTTTGGCCTTTTGTTACCTCCTGTTCTTTCAAGTCTAAATGGAAAGTCTGCAGAACTGATGTCACTTCCATCATGGTTATGTTCCTCTTGTTTAGGACATCTTTAGACTCACTAAGAGTTTTCCTTGCAGTAAAAATTATGCTCTGTGAATCTTTTTTATCTTTTGAGGATAACGGAGGTAACATGAAACATTATGCAAACATTTTTCTTTGTTTGCCTGGGAGTTTTAAAACTCTGGTTTTTATTTTTTTATTTTTTTTATATTTTTTTTAGTGTTTATGTATTTTTGAGAGAGAGAGAGATAGAGACAGATCGCGAGCAGGGAAGGGGCAGAGAGAGAGAGACACACACACAGAATCTGAAGCAGGCTCCAGGCTCTGAGCTGTCAGTACAGAGCCCAAGGCAGGGCTTAAACTCACAAGCTATGAGATCATGACCTGAGCCAAAGTTGGACACTTAATCAACTGAGCCACCCAGGTGCCGCAAAACTCTGGTTTTTGGATTTCACATTTTCATTTTTCTTAAGAAAATAGCTGTATTATAGCAACCGATAGAAATACTAACATTTAGTATGCAACATATACAGCCCACCAGACTGCCAGAAACCCACATCTGATCTTGTAGCCCCCACTTTGTTTAGCACATAGCTTTGATCATACTAGGCCTCCGAGTGTATGGAATCAGTTGCTAAAAATCTGCATTCTTTGTGTCATCACCACATTGTCCCTGTCTCAGAGTAAGTTCTGTTGTTAACCCATACCCCTCCCTCCTTGACTTTACTCTTCATATGTACAGTATTTGCAGATAACAAATCTGATGTATTTCCTCTATAAAAGCTTGCTCTACGATGATTCTTCCTTCTTAGGAAGTGTTAAACATGCTGAAGGAAAGCAAAGCAGACATCTTTGTGGACCCAGTTCTTCATACAGCGTGTGCCCTGGACATTAAGCACCACTGTGCAGCCATTACCCCCGGCCGAGGGCGTCGTAAGTCACTGTTCACTCTGGCCCTCTCTGAACTACCTTGGGAGGAGCACAGACTCCTTCTGAGACAGCACTTGCGGGTACTCTGTTCTCTAGCTGCAGCACAACCACAGACAACATCCTCTGGGGGCCTGGTTGATGCCGGGACTAGGCTTTTGTGGCAGAATGAATTTAGGAATGAATAATCCTGCAGGTTTGAACTGACCTAGCCATAACCAGAGGTAAGGTTCTGATAAAAAGGGAAGGTTGAGTTATTTATCAGGGAAGCAAAACTTAACTCATGATCATGGCCTCTTCCCCCTTGGCCAAACTAGAGCAGCTTCATCAGCTCACCCAGTGGCCACATTGGGTGGATCCTGGGCAGGTAGAAGAAAGTTGTTTCTGAGCCAGACATGCCCAATAAAATAAGAAGGTTTTAAGGGTCTGTGGGCAGCTGGTTCCTTGGAAACTCAACATCATTTTTCTCCATGTTAAATCTTTGGTCAAATTTCCTAGAATGGATTTAACTTTGTGTAGCCTATACATCTGAATTCTCTGGTGATAAGGTGCCCTCCTCCCCAACCTCATAGAAATTTCTGTTCTGTACAGTTTCAGACTCTTCTCATCCCTTTTCTTTCACAGAAATGTCCTGTCTCATGGAGGCCCTGGAGGATAAGCGGGTGAGGTTACAACCTGAGTGCAAAAAACGTCTCAATGACCGGATTGAAATGTGGAGTTATGCAGCAAAGGTAATGCCCAAGAGAATCTCCTGAAGTGGCCATCTCTGTCCGTTCCCCAGATATTCCACTTGTCTTTTTGTCCTTGTTGCGAGACCAGCAGTAAGTGTATTTGAAAAGTCTGTCACTGCCCTTGGAAGCCTCCCTGGCTGTCTCTGAGCCTGCGGCCACCATCTCCTTTTGCCAGTGTCTTCAGGCTTTGCCGGGGCCACTGCTTTGTCCTCACTTGCCCATAGTCCACCGTGGAAAAGTGAGTCACCCAAAGGATGGGATAAAAGCCAGCTGTGCAAAGAGAACCAGAAATCATGCCCAGGGGAAAGCAACCAGGCTGGCCACTGTTGTCTTAAATCTCGTTTTTCTGATTTTAGTCAGTGTTTGGCAGGAGCATATGTATGTGGGACTAGCCCCGGCCTTCGCCCTCAGCTAGACTGAAACAGGAACGCTGATAGGGTAGAGAGACATCAGGACAGGTGAATGTGTGTGATACCCAGGCAGACTTGGGCTAGGGGAGATTTTTCCTACAAAAATGCAGCCTCAGCGAGAAGAGTAACAGTTCATCTCATGTGCACATTGCTTTGTGGTGCGTAACACTTCACTGGACATACTACCTCACTGAACCTTGAAACGCAGCAGGGTAAGTGGAGTGATTATTTCCCCACTTTACAATGGAGGAAACTGTGACCTGCCCAAGGTGCCTCAGCGAGAAAGTCAGGTTTCTAGATCCACATTCTATCACCCCACATCGGGATGGACATTGCCAGTTGCCTTAGGTTAAGAAAGCGATCATGAGGACCCCCCTGCTTCCTGTCACCCATATGAAAGGTCAAGGGTACCAGGCAAACAGGAAAGACCATGACAAGTCTTCACACCTAGAAGTAAGGGAAATGAAGAGAAGGGATCGCAGCTGTCCAAGTAGCACATATGCCCCTCACCCCTTCTCCCTAAGGAACAAAGTTGGCTTGGAAGCCCTCCGTTAAGTGAGGCAGCGGAGAGGGGCCAAGTCAGTCTCTTCCTTCTCTCTGCTTCTGCTGGGGAGCTGCTAAACGTTGCTGCAAAGAGATTCCACTGCTTGTTTTGTGTCGACAGATGTCAGTGCTCAGATCACGTTAATCTCACTCTGCTCTACGTATGGAGGACGAGCATAGAAACACATGTAGCCAGACATCTCTGGGCACACCCTCTCAGGCACCCAGGCTAAGTTGAGACCCAAAGGAGCAGGTCCGTGTGCACCCGGGGAGCCTTTTGGCCCTGATTCTGCCATAGCAGGCTGCATAGAGAGAGGTCCGTTAAGAAAAGCAGTGAGGCTAACTGAGAATGAAGACTGGCTAGGCTGCAGAGCCTGTGATTACAGGAGCAATGCAGTGTACTCGGTCAGCCTGAGTCATACTTGCACAGTTTCTGATGGGACCGCACTCCTTATTTAATGGTGAGTGACAGGAAGTCAAGATACAGAACCAGCATCCAACACAATCTCAACTGTTTGTTCTCTGTGGTTTTTAATAATAAATCAGAATACCTAAGACCCTGTGTGACCTGGTACAAGTAATCACGTCCCACCCCTTGGCCTGTGGGTCTTCATCTGTAAAATGGGAGGAATACAATCTACTCTCAAGGATTGGTACGAGGACTAAATGATTGGAAACCTGTTGAGTGCTCTGCGAGGGCTTATGTGGCTAGGTCTTGAGTGTGAGGGCTGCTGTCAGGTTGGCAGGGGCGGGGATGGCGTGAGATGGATAATATGAGACCCCACCTCTTTGTAGTTGTCTGTATTTTCTCGCCTTATGTAGTAGATATATACCATAGTGTGATCAGGAAAAGGAGTTGTGGCTCTGTGTTTGATTGTCTTGTCCCTTGCCCTTTCTCCCAAAAGGAAATGACATAGATTAAACTAGGAATTGAGAGGGCAAGTTTTAGCTAGCCCTGCCTCCAACCCAGTTCTGTGTCCAAGGCCTGTGCTGCTGTGTGTCCTTCCAGGTGGCCCCGGCTGATGGCTTCTCTGACCTCGCCATGCAAGTGATGACATCTCCATCAAAGAACTACATTCTGTCTGTGATCAGCGGGAGCATCTGTATATTGTTCCTGATTGGCCTGATGTGTGGACGTATCACCAAGCGAGTAACACGAGAGCTCAAGGACAGGTAGAGCCACCGTGACCACCAAAGGAACTACCTGTCCAGTGCCCAGTTTGTACAGCCCTCCTGTATAGTGTACCCACTCACCTCGTTCTTCTAGGAGGTGGCATCAACACCCATGTTAGAGCAGCAGCAGGTGTCCTCTGCGTTGTCCCATCTCAGACTTCGCCCGTGTCCATGGTGTCCTCCTCCTCCTCCTCGACCATTTGTGCAACAGCAGCAGCTGGCCGCTTTGGTTATTGCCTTTGTTGGCAAATTTGGGTTTACCTGCCCGTAGACAAGTCTTTCTCGTACCAATGGAACTACCAGTACTTCCAGAACCAACTTACCTGACCTGCAACTCAAATGATTTTTAAAAAACAAAACAAAACAAAAACCACCAAAAAAAAAAAAAAAAAGAAAGAAAAGAAAAAAAATTTTTAAAGAAAGAAAAAAATGTATATAATAACACATCTCCTCCAGGCTTGACTTGGGCAATGGGGTTATTTCTTCTCTGTGACTGTAAAATGAAGCAGGACTTACGGGGAAAACACAGCACCCAATATGCTATATAACTGGGATGTCTTGCTCATTTCTCAAAAGCACCTTTGGACCATGTGGGGGCCACGGACTTCACCGACGAGTGGGAAATCAGTGACCAGTCTGCTTTGGGTCTTGTTTTCTTCTGCTAAAACAGTGATGCCTTCCAGATCTCACCTTAATAGAGCCACTGCTGGTCAGGACCCCAGGCCATGAGTATTTCTATGACCCCCTCACTTCAGTGAGGTAAAGCAAGCATGAGCTTCCTTAAGCCAGAGGCAGATGGGTTGGGGAGGAGATCAAAAGTGGGAAGCTGGTCAGAGGCTGGACCCTGAGTCCCAAGGAGCAGGATCCCAGGAATCTCCCTCCTCCAGGCTAGCACAGGACTCAGTTACATTCGGATTGACCCTGCTGGGGATGGTGGTTAGTCTGGAAGGCCTGCGGGGAGGCAGGGACTGCAGCAGAGAGGGAGCTCGGGGCAGGAAGGAGGAGCAGGGATTGATTCACTTTGCTCAGTTTTTAGGCAACAGTGCAAGTCAAAGACAATGGCTTATAAAGATTTAGTGTGGTCTCAAGATGTGACTGGCAGTCCAACCTGACCCTTGTGCAGGCTCAAGGCCACCTTCCCAGACAAGCTCCCTTATGCCTCTTTGTAGAGAGGACTTGGAAAGTTATTACGTTAAAAGATGGAGCCTTTTATCTGTTTTTTTCTTTCTGTCCATTTGCTGCGTACACCCACTGTAGTAGGCATTGGCTGAGTGTTGTACTTTGATGAATCATCAGATGTTGTACTTCCAGAATCTAGCTTTATGGAAGCAATCTTCCTGGCCGTCCTCCTTCGTCCCTCCAGTGTGGGATGGCAGGTTTGGAGTGTAAAAGGGGAGGAGTGCAGGCATCACAGTGCAACTTGGCACACCTTGGTTTGAGTTTGGGGCGTGGAGTTACAGTGGGTGCACAAGAGGGCGGCATGTACAGTAGGAGATATATTTATATAATATATATTTTATTAACCTGTTAGACGTCCACAGAGTATTATAAATCACGTGCCTAAAACTGTCCACATAGACCATGGCGCCCCTCCTTGCCCTGCCCCCCCTTTGCCACTGTCCACATGTGCTGCGGGACGTATGCAACATTTGTCTCCCCTGAAATGTGTTCGATACAAAGTGGGTCAGTTTGTGGATCAGTTGATGCAGATTACTCCTTGTCTCATCTGAATGATGTATATTTGAATACTGTGGTTTTCTTTGCTCATTGCTCCCCTTCCGGGAGGCAGTGCGATCCAGAAGCCAGCTCTATCCCCCTGCCTAGGGTACTGCGAGTTACCAAGGGGAACTGCTCAGCTGCTTGGTCCCTTCAGTCCTGCTCTTAGGGTCTTCCTGATTCTCAACACCTGTCCTGGGGTTCTTCCAAAACTTGAAACTCTTGGAGTCCGAGCAGCATACCCCTACCACCACCATTGTTGGACTGAATTGAGCTGGTCTGGATACTCCACCTCCAGGAGTTCCCACCTGGGCCTGGGGGCTTGGAATTGACAACCGGGGATGTCCTCTCAACGCAGGCCCCCACTGACCTGTCTGGCATGGTTCACAGGATAGAATAAAGCATTCACCATTTGGTGAGTGTGCGGGTACCATTCTCCATCTCTGCGTTCTCCCTCCTAGTGTTTGTAAAACAAACCAATAGTTTAAGGTATCTGGACATTTTGGCTTTGTCTGAAGCATATCTGGAAGCTTGAAAAGGATTTTGATTCTCGAAACATTTATCATCTTTAGAAATGATACAATAAATAAAAGGGATAATTCTGCCAGTATTTTTGTTGCTTTTGCTAGAAAGCATTTCACCATCCTGCTTGGAATAGTTTCACATGACTGGTTCTTGACAGTCCCAGGTAGTGTCCTGAGCAGTTTTCTACCTGCAGGGGGCCCAGCACCTTCTGAACCTGCAGCTCAACTGCATCCATTCTGCCCCCCATTTGGTATAATAACACAGGTTCTGGGGCACCTCTGTTCACTGGCCTCAGAGGTCAATCATGAGTAAATCACCTAGTCAACTCAAGAAGAAATCGCCCTAGTGGAGAAGCTGATGATGGACCTTGGCCTTTATCTCCTCTGATGTCTAGCCTGTGGACAATAACAAGCAGCTGGTGGGGGGTTTTCCACAGTCAAGGCCTCAGGCGTTTGCCGAAAATCCAGGTAACTCATCTGGCCTTATTAGCTCTCTCCAGGGTCTGGGGAAGTCATATGAAGTGTGCTCCAGAACACTCCAGAGGCCCCGAGAGGTTACTCTTCTGGCCTGGAGGCCCTCCGGTACAGGAGATTGGAAATGCAGGGCGACTGTCAAGAACAAGACTCTTCGCTCTAACTGAGTTTCTCTCCCAGAAGGGTAGCCCTGGAAGTGAGACCCTTACCCTGGTGCGGCCCTGACCATCCTCTGCTATTGCTGCTCTCCCAGGAGACGTGTGCTAGCAAGATGTGCTGAGGTAGGAGCATAGCCAAGGCTTGGGTTCACTCCAGCAGGAAAGTCTTCCTCCTCTACATTCCCTGGAGGCCCTCTGGCTGCCACTGCCAGTTCTGTGGGTCCAGTCAACGCACTCCAAACCAGTGCATCCTGAGTACTGGTACTCAGCAGGCATTGGCTCGAATTCACTGCAGGCCTCCGGCTGTCTGATATCCTGTGCTTCCTTTTCTGGGGAACAGTGAGCAGCTCTGACTGGGCGAGAGAGGGAGGGAGATTCTGCTTTCCTAGAAGAGGTGACAGAATTGTCAGAGTTCACTTCTTCCTATTTCCTGAAGTTGTGTCATAAAAGAATCCAGTGGTAAAGAGGTCTATAGTATCCATTTACTCATCAGACAAAATGGAACGAGACTTCTGTGCCGACTTCCCTGTCTTCCCAAGAAAAGATTCACTCTCTTGTGTGAGTATGACTTCTGGAAATGTCTCCCATCCTCCCCACCCCCAGGCTTGCGGTACAGCTTCTGTCCCACAGATCCCCACTCTAGGGAGTCATCCAGGGAGAGAGAGAGATGGCTTCATGGGCCTCCTTTCTTACTTAGCTGGTCTCAAGTTCTTCTGAGAAAAAGCTTTCATAGCCCGTTTCTTCCCCTCCCCCACCAAAAACTACATGTTCTCCACATCCAGCTTCTTTTAAGCAAGCAGATACAGAGAAGGAAGCTGGAAGGGACCCATGGCAGCCAGCCAGCCAATCCAGCCTGACCCATTCAAGCTAAATTTTGGCCACAGAACCATAAGCATAGGGCTTTTTGAATTGTGTGCATTTTGGTATATATGTTTGTATTTCAGGTTCTTATGGATTTGGGAAACCTGAACGATCCTTTTTTTCTCCCCCGCTTTGGACAGCACCTACGTAGCTTTATCGAATGCAGCATTCTGGTACCCTGAATTTCTCCTCGGCCTTCAGGGACACTGCTCTCCTTCACCTCTTTTCCACTGCTCCCTGATTCCCAAGGGCCGTGAGGCCACAGCTCCTGTTCTGGCCTGCCCCTCCTCCCTTCCTCCCTCACTCTGTCTCTCTCTCTTGTCTTTGGTTGGCCATCTCTCTAATACACTCCTCTTGGTCCTCCTCTCCATTAGGACCAGGGTCACATGTTAGCGCATTCGAGTCTGAAGCCGAATCCCCCTTCTTGCCCTGACCTCAGACAACAGATAAGTCATAGCAAACCCAGAACGGACTCTTCTGAGTGACAAGCTTCTCCCAGCCGTCTAGTGAGATCACTATGGAGACCCCAGGACTGCTTGTTATCTGGAGCACAAGGTGGAACTATCTGTTTAGTCTGGTGGTAGCAGGATCCTGATGGTGGTTTTCTCTCCTTCCTCCTCCCCAAGATCTGTCACAACACACCGGTAGGGATGTTGTTGGGATACATGGAGTAGAGAAACCTTCCTGGGCAAGGAGAAAATTCAGATAGTGCCTCTATATTCTGTTTTTGCCTTCCCCCAGCATGGAACCCATGGAACCCATGGAACCTGGACCCCAGAGCCCAGCAGGCCTATGCCAGGAGCTAGGGAAGTTGGAGAGGCCCCGGGCAGACTGCAGTCAGTGCATGGGGTCGGGTGGCCAGCAGGACAGCCGGCAGCAGGAGCCTTCCTAGCAGCTTCTCCCGGCACAGTGTTCCCAGGTCAGTCCAAGCAGGAAAACAGACTGAACAGCAGATGCTGTGTGACATCTTAGGCCTTGAACTTTTTTTTTTTTAAGAAAGAGAAAATACAGAAAAGTAAAATTAACAAGCCTCTTTTGTAAATGATTTTTCTTTCTATGTATAAAATCCCAGCAGTTCCTTGTTTTTACATGTTCATGCTGTGTAATTTTGAGATGTTACTGAGATCCTGAACATAATGTGCATTTTTTTCTGTACAGATGAAATGGGAGAATTTAATAAAGAGTTTGCAGGTTTTTACTTGTTAAATCTTCTCTGGTGACTGGGAGGACGCCCCCAACCAACTGCTCTGTGAGGAGCATCTCCCGAGCTGTGCACCCTGACCCTACTCGCTGCGCTTGGTGGTGTCATTTCTGTCTCCTCAGCTAAATAGGTCAAGCAGGGTAGGACCACAGGAACTTTAGAGGCCGGATCCAAGGTTTTCTGACCGTCAGGTTGATGTGTTGGGAATTACTCACTTTAAACCACATCATAAGGCTCCTTCCTGGGGAGAGCGTAGCTGGGACCCATTGTTGCACATAAGGCACGTGGATGCACTGGTCTCTAGTGGTCACCTTCCCTCTGGGCCCAGAACTAGGCCACATTTCTTGTCCATGCCCTGTCAGGTCCCTGTTCATCAGCCCTCACCTCCCCGTTCCAACAGCCCAGTCCCAGGGCCAGTGACCCCTGTGACACCCTTCCTGAGGCTTCTGTCTCCTTCGCTATGGCAAAGCGAATTTGCATGTGGGTGTTACAAAATCCTCACTTAAGGACTTTGCATGGACACAAGGATTTCTCGAAGTAGAAACATCTGTACCAGGATCTGAGTGCTAGGATGCCCGGTGAGAAAGGACCAGAGGACCCTGGGCCCAGGGTTTCTTCTCAGAACTCAGATCCACTTTTTGCAGCCGTCACATGGGAGATGGTGGGCCTGCGTGTAGCGTGGAGGCCAGGAGAAGGCGAAGCGTAGAAGAACAAAAGAGGAAGAGAGAACAACTGGAAACACTCTGTAGGGAACTCTGGGCAGCCATCGCCCTGGATGGGAGGAGTCTGGGGCCAGATGCTCCTGAGAGTCTTAGAGAGGCTGCCTGCTGTGGTGCAAGTGTGGGAAATGAAGTCACTGGTATTCCCACAAGGGAGAAGTGGGTTCCCTAGCTCGCAGCATCGGCCCCTTGACGGGATGCCACAGCAGTAGTGGGGACCGTGCTGCCTTAGCAGTCTCTGAAGGAATCACCCTACGCTCAAATTCTGTGTGATCTTTCTGATTAAAAACCCTTGGCCAACTTAAATCCTCAGAGGCATTTGGCATTTGTTCTCAAAAGGGGCTGAGGAATGAAAGGATTTTAGCCAAAAAGGGGGAGAACTTTAGATACCCAACCCTCTGCTAGATGAAGAAGTGAGAGAGGGTGGGTGTGACCCGGCTTTCTCAGCTAGTGAGCAGCAAAACATGACCATCTGCCCCTGCCACATGCGTTTCCCTCTGACCGGCCAGAGTGGCCTTGGGACCTGTATGACTTTCAGGCTCCAGCCTGCAGTAGCTGACCTGTCCTCAGAGCCAGACCATACCCTGGACGTCCCTCCCCTGGAAGCTATTGGCCTTGGTCCCAGGATTCCACCTCCCTTGCCCAGAACAACCCACAGCACAGCAGTAACTTCTCAAATTCCCTGTATTTATGGAGAAATTTGGACAGCCTGAGAGAGAAAGGGGGACCCGATGGGTAACGAAAGGCAGCAGACTAGGAGGAAGCTGGCCGGAGCAAGGAGGGAGGGTCCGGGGCATGGGCAGCCCCTCGGAGGACATGGAAGCCCCTGGGGCTCGGCCACTTGTGCTCCGGGGCCGCGGCAGGAGTGCACCTCCTGCCCACCTGCACCCTGGAACCGGGGGCCGCTCTTTGACCCCCTCTGGGGAGTGGCTCCGTAGGGTGGGCCCAACAACAGCGATTCCTCCAGAGAGCAGCCAGGATGAGGCCGTAGATGACAGATGCGCCCAGCAGTCCCAGGTAGCAGTAGGTGGTGGCAGTGAGGATCTGCTCCAGCTCCACTGTGAGGGAGACAGGCACAGGGTGAAAGTGGGCCCACAATGAACAACATCTTCATGGGCTTCTCCCTGCCCCTGCCTCCTCCTAAGGAGGCCTCTCTGGCTCACTTTATCCTCTGTGAAGTTGTGTTACTCCCCATTTATAGGATAAAAAGTTAGACTTAAGATCTGTAAGTGCAGAGACGGTCTGGACTGGATGGGGTAAGTAGGTAGGTGGATCTGAGGCCAAGAGAGTAAAAGACTCCTCCCCCCCCCCCTCCCCCCCCCCCACCCTAGGGGCCACAGAATGTTGAGGGCTGAACCAGGACTAGACCCAGGTGCTTTGGACTGGGTCTACACCTTTTCCAGCCAGAATCTCAGGGCTCAGCTCTGACTGCATCAACACAGGAGCTTCCCAGACCCCCCTGCGGGAGGGCCCCTCTCCTGGCTGAGCTCCTGAATATTTCCTGTGTTCCTGTCCTAGGACCTTTAGTGCAGTGTTCCTTGCATTTTAAACCTTGGTTCAGTGTCTGACCTACTCCTCTAGACTCACTAATATTCAGACTGTGTTCCAGTCACCTCTCTGCCCTGGCAAATACTTAGTACTCCATAAAATGATTGCTGAATGAGTCGATGACTGTGAAAAGTCAAGGCTTCACCACCCAGGGGGTCCCACGTCAGTGTTGGGGGGTCCGTACCTAGAAGAATGTGTCCACTCTTGTTCGCATTCTCCACTTCCAGCGTTCTCCTGTGCCCTGGAACAGAGCAGATGCCCTTCATATAGCTTCCCTCTACCCTGTCCCCCAAAGGAAATAAGCAGGCATTCACCACTAGGGAACACAGAAGCCAGGAGTGACAGAGTAGGTATTAGGACTTTGGGGGTAGCTGGTCCCACAACATTGCACGGGCTCCAGAAGCTAGGGCAGAGCCAAGGGTTCTTTGCCACACACAGCAGTGCTTATCTTGACTTTCTGGTTTGCCAGGGAGTAACTGATGTCTGGGTTCCAGGTGGTTGCATCAGGAAGACTGGAGCACAACCCCTGGGTCCTCTCTACTCACCTCGGCCCCAGGGCAGGGGCAGCACGACTTCTAAGACTCCACTCTGGTGCAAGCCTCGGCAAGTCACAGACATTCCTGCCACCTCCTGAGGCAGCTGCAGCCAGCTGACCATGGGATCCCCAGCTCCCCCAGTGGAGTCCTCTTCCTCCTGGTATTGGCCTTCCAGGACCCAGGACACCCTCAGAGGGTCAGGGTTATGTCCTAGGGCCACACAAAGTACATGGAAGGGAGGGCCGTAGGCTGGGATGAACAGGCTCAGCTCAGGTGGCTGCAGAGCCAGGGGTTGCCTCTTAGCTGTGGGGAATGAGAGGAAGAAGGATGTTACCCAATACCACCAGCCTCTTCCAAACTCAGTCCTATTGATCCCCCTCCTTCTGGGGCCTCTAGAGACTCTTCTACCCTACCTCTATGGCCTTCCCTCACCTTTGTCAGAATCTACTTTGCCCCACAACTGGCCTTCTGGCCTGTTGAGCAGAATATGAGCTGCTGAGCTTATCTCTGCCACATGTACCTTCTGTCCTCCGGGCCTTAAGTATCCTTACTACAGAGCAAGGGAAGGGAAGGGATTTAATGTTCTTGATGAGGCTTCCCCTCCCAGGCCTAAAAATCCGGTCTAAGGTGTTTCTGTCCATCCTCAAATGCTTCCAGCCAATTCCACCATCCAGAAGCTTGAGCATTTTCCCTGCTGGCAGTCTACTCTCCTGGGCCCTCCTTCTCTTTCCCTCATCCTACTGACAACAGCTTCCTCCAAGGGGGCTCCACCATCTACACCTTTCTGCCCACTGCCACCAGCTCCATTGCAATCGTATGCACTAGGGGCACCAGATCCCCACGCTCTTAGACTCACCCTGATAGAGCAGTCGGGTACCTTCTCCAAAGACATACTGGCCTGAAAACCATATGGCACAGTAGTAGGTGCCCTCATCAGCAGGGCCGGCATTACCCACGGTCAGGAGCGCAGCATTCTGGGCTGGGTCCATCTCTGCCAGAAAGCGAGGATTCACACCAAAACCATAGGTGGGGGGAGCCCCTTCTCGCTGACTCAGCAGGAAGGTGGGGCCACTCCCCTTCAACTGCTGGTACCAAGATAAGACATGAGCCCTGGCAGGGCTTCCCTGCACCACACACCAGATCTGTGGATTGCCTCGTCCACTCACCACAGAAGACCGAGGCTGGAACAGAGAGGGCTGGAGGACTTCTGGGGCACCTGAAGAGGCAGAGAGGATAGTGACCCACTCAAAACAACTCAGTAGTCCTTTATTAGACACTGTCAGCTCAGCCGAAGCGTCCGGTCTCACCAGAAGGCCATTTGACAATACCTGTCAAAACTGTACGTCATCACACTCTGTGATCTGGCAATTTTATTTCCATAAATTTACCTTAGGAAAATAACTGGACTCAGGTATATTGGTAGACCTACGAACAGGACTGTTATAATAATGAGAAAATAAATGTACTTAGAGGAGAGGATAAAGTTTTAAATGAGACACCCGGTCTATGTAGTACTACTATGTAGGCCCCATAAAAGGAAAATGAAGAACTCTCACTTCTGGGTAGGATGGAGTTGTTGGCAGCCAAATAATGTTCCCACTGAAAACAACTAGAAAAGCCAGAGGAACAGACGATATTTCAGGTTTAAGAGAGGTACAGAAGCAACAGTGGCCAGATGGGTTAAGGATGTGCAGAGGGAAGAGCCACGGAGGTGCAGAGTGACAACTTTCAGCCATCTGCAATTGCCAATTCTGGCAAGAGGCTAAGGCTCCAGGTTTTCCCCAGGGGGAAGGCTGCAGGTGAGACAAGAGAAATGAGCAGAGCCGTTTATAATCTCACAGGCTGCAGTGACAAAACCGAAAGCCTGAGGAACCTCAAATATATGTTCAGTTATCACCATTACCTGAAGTCTGAAATTTTACAAGATGGGAACCTTAAAAGCTAAGCCCAACCTCTGTGAAGCAGAGTGGAATTTTGCAGAGTCACAGTGCTGAGAAGATAAATGATCAGAGTTTGACGTCTCTCAAAAGGAAACCCTCTGCTGTATACACCAGGATTTCAGTTCAAGGTCCCAAACGGGTCAGCCCTAGGAACAAGGCAAATGAGTAGTAGATGGAACTCTATTAAAACTGCATTCCGTACACTTCTAACTAACTGTAGAAGGAATTCTGGAATTAGGAAGCCACCATTTGACAACCACCATAGGAATCAGTCAGACAAGAAGCATCAATAGATGATAAAACATTTTGGGTTTGGGTAAGTTTATTTATTTGTTTATTTATTTATTTTTTGAGAGAGAGAAAGAGCACGAGTGGGGGAGGGGCAGATCTAGGGAGAGAGAGAATCCCAAGCAGGCTCCACACCATCAGGGCAGAGTTTGACGCGGGGCTCGATCCCATGAACAGTGAGATCATAACCTGAGCCCAAATCAAGAGCTGGACGCTGAACTGAATGAGCCACCCAGGCACCCAGCCACATGAGCAAAATCAATATCAACAGGAATGGGGCAAACAGACATCATGTCTCCTGATATAGGGCACTGAGAACCCAATCTTTCGGTGGTATTCCCGTCATAAATGCATGCCTGAATCTAATCATGAGGAAACATCAGGTTTGAAGCATCAAACCCAAGTTGACGTATATTCTACAGAATAACTGGCCTGTACTCCATCATGAAAGGTGAAAACTAAGGAACTGTTCCAGATTAAAGGAGAATAAAGAGACATGATAACTAAATGCAGTGTGTGATCATGGATCGGATCTTGGACCATATATATATATATATATGGTCCATATATATATATAGACCATCTATATATATTTATTTTACTCTAAAGAATATTGGAGAGAAAACTGGTGAATTTTGAGTAAGATTTGTAGATTGAATCATATTAATGTTGGCTTCTTCATTTTGATCATTGTACTGTGTTACACGAAGACTGATGGATGACTTCTCATCAGAGATGATGGAAGCCAGAAGACAATGAAGAGACATTTAAAGTTCTTGCGTGAAAACAAACAAACAAACCTGTCAACATAGAATTTTTTCTTACCTAATGAAACCGTCTTGAAAATAAAGATGTTCCCAGATAAAAGCTGAGATAATATGTCACCTACAGGAATCCTAAAAGGAAATCTCCAGGCAAAAGAAAAATGACCCTAGATGGAAACAGGGAAATGCATGAAGGAATGAAGAGTAATAGAAAGGGTAAATATGTAGTTAAATATAAATAAATATTGTCTGTACAAAGCAATAGAAATGTCGACTTGAAATGTCTTATAAGAACAACACAGAAGTTGGGAGGAGGCAAGTGAAGTTAAAATACTCTAACATTATAGCCTCATTAGAGAAGTGGTCAAAGTAGTATTATATTAGACCATGAAGTCAGAAATGCATATTTTAATCTGTAGGAGTAGCCACTAAAAGAATAATAAAAGAATGTATAATTAACAAGTTTTTAGAGGAGGGAATATTTTTTAAAAGAATCCAGGAGCACCTGGGTGGCTCAATTAATTGAACATCTGACTCTTGATTTCATCTCAGGTCATGATCTCACAGTTAGTGAGTCTGAGCCCTGCGTCGGACTCTGCACTCACAGTGTGGAGCCTACTTGGGATACTCTGTCTCCCTCTTTCTCCCAAAAATAAATTGAAAAAAAAAAAAAAAGAATGCAAAAGAAGACAACAAATAAGAGAAAAGGGAACGAGAAACAAGGACGATAGTAGGTATAAACCCAAATATATTAGTAAATACGCTAAATATAAGGGGACTAAATTCTACAATTGAAAGACTAGGATAGACAGAATGGATCAAAATCTAACAACTATAACCTGCTAACAAAGATCACACCCTAAATATTAGGACTTGAAAACACTGAAAGTAAAAGTATTATTATCACTGATACACCTATGCTAACATCAGATCAAATAGGCTTCAAGGCAAAAAATAGTACGAAGAGATGAAGATGTACACTTAACGATGTAAAAGGGGCATCCCACCAGAAAGACATAAACCCAGCCATTTCAATAACCATATTAAATGTAAGTGGTCTAAACACCTCAACTGAAAGTCTGATTGGACAGGAATCCTGTGGATATTCCATCCACAACAAACCCACATAAGGACAAAAATGATTTAAAAGAAAAAGGATGGAAATGTCATACTATGCTACTATGATTTTTTTTTTTTAACAGAAAGGGTAGTATCAAAATCAGATAAAGTTGATTTCAGGGCAAAGAATACTACTAATAGTAAAAAGTTTTATTTCATAATGTTAAAGAGTTCAATTCATTAAGAGAATATAACAATCTTAAACACTTACACACATAATGGAATTTCAAAATAAAAGAAGCAAAAGTAATAGAACTGCACAGAAAGACAGACAAATCCACAATAATGGCCAGAGATTTCAACACCCATCTTTTAATATTTGATAGAACAAGCAGGTAGAAAATCTCTGAGGATACAGACGCCTTGAATAATACCATCGACCAATTTACAAAACGGTACTTATAGAGCCCTCCACCCAACAACCCCCAATTACACTTATTTTTCAAATGCCCACGGAACCTTTATCAACTTAGATCATATTCTGAACATAAAACAAGTCTTCATACATTTAAAAGGATTCAAGTCACACACACAATGTTCTTTGACCACAGTGGAATTCAATTAGAGACCAATGACAAAGATGTTTGGAAAATTCCCAAATGTTTGGAAAATAACTTAGTTCTAAATAACCCATGGGTCAAAGAGTAAATCTGGAAGTATAGCAGTATTTAGAAGTAAATGAAAATAAGAAGGTGATGGGTCAAAAAATGTGTGAGTGCTGCTGATACAATAACTGGAAACAGACACGGGGGATCTATCCAGATGATAAAAGTGCTCTAAGACTCAATGCTGGTTATAGTTGCATTGGTACACTACATTGGTAAATGTACCAATAAACTTGGTACATTTGCTGAAAACAATTAAATTGTACAGTGCATCTAAATTGAGTGGATTGCGTGACACGTATACTTCACAGAAGTTGTTTCTAAAAACACCTAAGGACTGTTAAAGAAGAAATAAAATCGCATTTGCAGACAACCTAGTGGTAAACATAATAAAATTTTAAATGTATAATCTGTTAGAAATAAATGGGTTTATCAAGGTCACTGGATATAAGGTAAGTATAGAAAAATAAATTATAGTTCTATATTAACTATAAATAGACAATAAAATTAACAAAATACTACTTATGATAGCATCAAAACCAACAGATACCTAAAAATGAATCTTTTTTTTTTTAAGTTCATTTGGAGAGAGAGAGCACACACACAAGCTGCAGACGGGGAGGGAGAGAGAGAGGGAGAGAGAGACCATGGCAAGCAGGCGCCGTGCTGTCAGCGTGGAGCCCCATGTGGCGCTGAAACTCTAGAACGGTGAGATGATGGCCTGAGCCGAAATCAAGAGTCAGACGTTTAACCGACGGAGCCACCCAGGTGCCCTCCCTAGAAATAAATCTCCTAAAACTATGCAAGTCCTCTACAGTGAAATCCACACAACATTATTGAAAGAAATGTTTACAATGTAAGTAAGTGGAGACAGATACCACGCGCATGCATTAGAACATTCACTGTGATGGAGTTGTCAGTTTTTCCTAAAGTGATACACAGCGTCAAACTTAGCTCGTCTTCTGAGCCATAAAACAAGTCTTAGTACATTTAAAAGTTCCCATCAAACCCCAGCAGGTCTTTTTGTGGAAAATGATAAGCTGATTCTAAAATTTTTATGCAAATGTAAAGTTCCTAGAATATCTAGGGCAATCTTGAAGAACAGCAGAGCTGGAGGAGTTACACCCCCAAGAACCAAAACTTTCAAGGGGCTGATTTAATGAAAACAGTGTGGTATTGGTGCAAGAATACACAAGGGATCAGTGGAACATGAGCCAGATTCCAAAACGTGTCTACAGTTTTATGACAAAGCGATGCTATAAGGCTATGGAGAAAGGACGTCCTTTTGTGCTGGGTCAACTGGATATGCACATATGCACAAGCAGTGAGTTTGTTTGTTTGTTTTGCACAAGCAGTGAACTTTAACCTCCAACTCTTACTGGATTACAACCAAAAATTTCAGCTGGATTACACATCTAAATCTGGAATGTAAAACAGGAAAGCTTGGAAGAAAACATAGGATAATATCTTTATTTATTTATTTATGTTGAGAGAGAGAGAGAGAGAAAGAACGAGAAGAGGAAGGGCAGAGAGAGAGGGGGACAAAGGATCCTAAGTGGGCTCCGTGCTAACAGCAGAGAGCCTGATGCGGAACTGGAACTCACAAACTGTGAGAACGTGACCTGAGCCGAAGTCAGAAGCTTAATGAACTGAGCCACCGAGGCACCCCGAGAATATCTTTATCAGCATAAACCTCGGAAAGAAATCTTAGTAGGCAAAGATTTCTTAAATACGACACCAAAAAAAGTCCGTTATAAAGGAAAAACTATTATGTAAACAACATTAAAATTGGGAGTGGCTGTTTATCAGAAGACACCATTAACAACAGCAAAAAGATCCATGGACTGGAAGATACAACACAAATAACCAACAGAGGAGTTCTATTTAGATTTTTAGATTATATAAAGATCTCCCATAAATCATAAACAAAAAGTCAAATGAACCAATAGAAACATGAACAGAAGATTTGAACGGGCCCTTCACAGAACAGGATATCCTAAAGGTCAACAAACATGAAAACGCGCTCAATGCCACTATTCATCAGGGAAACAGAAATTAAGACTATGGGGAGATTAAAAAAAAAAAAAAAAAGACTAGGAGGACATCAGGCACACACGTACCTCAATGGCTAAAATGAAAAAGACAGGTAATTCTCAAGTCTCAGCAAAGATGTGGAGGAACGGGAATTCTCTTACACACGTACGTATCTGTTTTTGCTAACATCCCAAAACCTGAAGGAATTTTTAACCGTTAACAGCAGTAGCGTGTGGGTTCGGGACCATGGGAGGTCTTAGGGCTTCTAATAAATCTACTGCTGTGTAATTTTACTTTGCAGGCTTTACCATCACCGTCAGAAACGAAAAGTTTCACATTTTGAAAAGAACAAGTCTCTCCCATCACGCTCGAACACCAAGACCCAGGACGTAGTGGTATTTCCTCGCCCTCATCTCTCTTGACCTTTCTGTGGCACTTACCTTGACCACTCCTGGGTCAAAGCCAGGTCTGCCTTCAAACCCCAGGGGCTGACCCCACTCTGCTCCCCTCCCACCTGTCCATCAGCCCTTCTGGTGCCTCAGTCTCAGTCCCTGGGATCTCTCCGTCACCCTCTCTCCTGACTCCTGGACAAGCTCACTGGGGGTAGCTCTTCCCTGAGGGTTCCTCAGTTTCTCTCCGGCCTCATTTCCACCAAATTAGAGTGAGGAAGATCCACCCCCCACCCCTGCATTCCCCATCCTCCAGCTTCCCCAGCCTGCAGACAAGTCCCAGTCTCCAGGTCCTGCAGACCCTGTCACACAGCTGTCCTCCCCTCCACCAAAGCCTCTTGAGCCTGGGTCACCTCCTGCCACCCGGATGGCCCCCAGCCTCCCGCTGCTCCTGCTGGCCCCAATGTCATGCCCCAGCCCATGTCACACCCCCCCCCCAACTCCACCGCTTTCACCAGACCCCCATCTACTAGCTAGCTGTGTGACTTTGGACACCTTATCTAAGCCTCAGTCTCAC
Source organism: Herpailurus yagouaroundi (assembly GCF_014898765.1). Taxonomy (NCBI): domain Eukaryota; kingdom Metazoa; phylum Chordata; class Mammalia; order Carnivora; family Felidae; genus Herpailurus; species Herpailurus yagouaroundi. Next base: position 25,341,440 of record NW_024412421.1, on the reverse strand, counting down.
TCTAAAATGAGGGTTGTAGAATCTACCTCACAGAATTGTCATAGGATTCAATGAGATAAAGTCTAGCATACAGTGCCTCCTTAATCAATGTCACCAGTTTCTACTCTTTCTGTTCAGCTCCAGGGGACCGCAAGGCACGGGTGATCTGACCCCTTCCCCAAGTACCGAGACCGCCCCTCCCACCCCTCAACTGCCCCCGCCCAAGCCCCTCTGTCCAGGTCCAGCCCCTGCACCTCCCCCGCCCCCCTTCTCGGCACCCTGCAGTCACTCAGGCCTAGGTTCCTCATGGGAGGTGGGAGTGAGGGGTCCACCCGGCTGTGCACCAGCCGCTCTCCCGCCTTCCGCTTCCAATAGTCCCCGCTACGCTCCTAAACCAGAATCTGTCCACAGTCACAAACCTCCATCCCCATTAAACGCGAGAGGGGCGCCTGGGTGGCTCAATCGTTGAGCGGCTGACTTCGGCTCAGATCATGATCTCACGGTGGTGGGACAGCTCAGAGCCTGGAACCTGCTCCCTGTCTCTGCCCCTCTCTTGCTCTCTCTCAAAAACTAAATAAACATTAAAACAATATTTTAAACGGAGCGAGAGGCCTAATTAGGATCTGGGACAGGGAGAGGGGAGAAGCTCACCTGAGACAGAGCGCAGCAGCCAGACACACAGGGCCCAGCCACGCCAGGACGCCGGGACTCTACTCGGGAGCTTTGGTGGCGACGCCATCTCTCTCCGTATCAGCCCGAGGCTGGACGGAGCGTGCAGCGCTTCTCCAACCGGGCCCTTCCTGTGGCCCCAGAACGAGGGGCCTGATGTCGGCTTCCTCCCTAGGTGCGGAGGGTGCGGGGGGGGGGGGGGGGGTACAGACACAGGCTCGGTGCAATTGTGGGCCAACCCCAATATCCGGGTCTCTCGGAAAGCCCCTGGAGGGGTGGGGGTGGGGCCTCTGAGTGCTGGGGCGAAGCACGGAGGACTACTTGGTTTGCAAGCAGTTCAGCAGAGGACTTGGTTTACTGGCCCCTGAAACCAGTCCCGGAGAGGTCCCGGCCTCGGGTCTGGCTGGGTCCGCAGGCCTGAACTGTGATGTCAGAGGCACACCCCTTTCTTTCTGCTCTGTAGCCGTCTTTCTTTCCGTTTGGTTTGCGGGCAGGCTCTCCACACATGGTGGGAAGATGTCCCCCAGGGCCCAAGGCTCAGGTTGGCCAGCGTAGCCACCTCGGGGAAAAGGAAGAGTCTCCTTCCTGTTACTTGAAGCAGAGGTCCGAGGCTGATGTTGGTCGACCTAGCCTGGACCATGCACCTGCCAAAACCCATCACTGTGATCAGTGGGCTGGCTGGGCCTGGGTCACCTGTGCCCTCTGGAAGCTGAGGCATGGGGGCAATTTCAGAGGGTCTTTGGGGACTTGGAGTCACAGCATGGTGGTTCCCAGAGGAAAGCTGGATGCAGTCACCAGAGGGTCCAGAGCAGGCACCTACCTGTCCAAAGGGGCTAATGTAACAGAAGAAGGGGGGGGCCTCTCTGGCCCAAGAGGGACCCCTCTGCTGCCTCCTTCCAGCTTCTCAGTTCGGCAGCCATGTCCCCACACCCTCTCACAAAGCCCCCACCTGTTTCTCCACGTTGCTCTGCTTCCTGACTGTCCCAAGAAGTGGCCCGCAGTTTCTCCTGCGGCTCGGGAAGAAAAGCCTTGATGGCCTGCTCACCAGAGCCCTGAGACATCCTTCCGTCCCAGAGAGACCCAGACCTCGTGGTTCTGTAATAGCAACCAAGATAATCATAACAATAAATAATTGGCCACCTCCTCATCTTCCCTCAGGTTGGGTTATCCGGTGGACTCAGCGCCAGTGCCACGAGGCACTTAGCACACACGGTACCCGGCATGTTGGAAGCACCTGGTGAATGAGGTAGGTCATGTTTTCCAACATGGCCACCACAATGCATCTCCCCCCACACGCCCTTTCTTTTTCCACCCAAGTTGGTATTCATTTTCTAAGCTGAGATACCATTGACGCACAGTAAGCTGTACATATTCAAAGTGTGCAGCTTGGTAAATTTTGACGTGCGTATGCCCCTGAAACCATCACGGCTATCAAGATGTCGAACACATCCACCAGCCCTCCCTCTACCCCACCTCTAGCACCTGCAGGCAACCGCTGGCGTGCTTCCCGGCACCACAGGTCAGTTTGCGTTTTCTAAACGTTTTATGTAAATTGAGTAATACTGTGCATGCACTTTTTTGTCTGGTTTCTTTCACTCAGCATCGTAACTTTGAGAGCTGCCCATGTTATTCCATGTACCCATAATTAATTTTTATTGCTGAATTGTATTTCACTGTATGCCATAATTTACTGATCTGTTCACCTGCTGATGAACATGTGGGGTGTTTCTCATTGTTGGCTCCTTCAAATAAAGCTGCTGTGAACATTCACGTGTAAGCCCTTGTATACACTCTCCTTTCCTTTCTCAGGGATTACCTTGGAGTTACATGGCTGGGTCACAGGGTAAGTGGATGTTTAACTTCCTAACAGACCGCCCGGCCCTTTTCCAAAATGTTTGTACGAGAGCATCCTTGACACCCCTGGGCATGGTCAGTCTTTTTGGTCTTAGACATTCTGGTAGGGGTGTAGTGATAGCTCATTGTGGTTTTAATTTGCCTCATCTAATGACTGATAATGTTGCTGGGTTGCCGTGCTGGGAGGAAGCCAAGCAACCGCAGACAGAGCCCACGTGTAGGTGTTCAGCTGACGACCAGCCACAAGCAATAGACATGTCGGTGACCCTCAGATGGTTCCAGCCCCCGGCCTTCAGGCCCCCACTCCCCCCGCCGATGCCACACGGGGTGGAAATAACCTGACGCCATGAGCCCTGCCCAAACGACAGATTCATGAACAAAGTAGATGACTGGTGTTTTAGAAATGACTTTTTTAAGCTTATTTATTTATTTTGAGAGACACAGAGACAGCACGAGTGGGGGAGGGGCAGAGAGAGAGGGAGAGAGAATCCCAAGCAGGCTCCGCGCTGTCAGCACAGAACTGGACGCGGGGCTCCAACTCACGAGCCTTGAGATCCTGACCTGAGCCGAAGTCAGACGCTTAACCGACTGAGCCACCCAGGCGCCCCCAGAGTAGAGAATTGAGGAGCTTAAG
>NW_024412421.1:25289936-25338294 GCF_014898765.1 Herpailurus yagouaroundi | reverse complement strand
CCCCCAAACGTATGGCCAGCTAATCTTTGACAAAGCAGGAAAGAATATTCAGTGGAATAAAGGCACTCTCTTCAGCAAGTGGCGCTGGGAAAACTGGACAGCGACATGCAGAACAATGAACCTGGACCACTTTCTTACACCACACACAAAAATAAACTCAAAATGGATGAAAGACCGCAATGTAAGACAGGGAGCCATCAAACTCCTCGAGGAGAAAGCAGGCGAAAACCTCTTTGACCTTGGCCGCAGCAACTTCTTACTCAACACGTCTCTGGGGGCAAGGGAAACGAAAGCAAAAATGAACTACTGGGACCTCATCAAAATAAAAAGCTTCTGCACAGCGAAGGAAACAATCAGCAAAACTAAAAGGCAACCTTCGGAATGGGAGAAGATATTTGCAAACGACGTATCAGATAAAGGGTTAGTATCCAAAATCTAGAAAGAACTTATCAAACTCAACACCCACAAAACAAATAGTCCAGTGAAGAAATGGGCCAAAGACATGAATGGACACTTCTCCAAAGAAGACATCCAGATGGCCAACGGACACGTGAAAAAATGCTCAACGCCACGCGTCATCAGGGAAATACAAATCAAAACCACCACGAGATAGCACCTCACCCCTGTCAGAACGGCTAACGTGAACAACTCAGGCAACCACAGATGTTGGCGAGGATGCGGAGAGAGAGGATCTCTTTTGCGCTGCTGGTGGGAACGCAAGCTGGTGCAGCCACTCTGGAAAACAGTATGGAGCTTCCTCAAAAAATCAGAAATAGAAGTACCCTAGGACCCAGCAATTGCACTACCAGGCATTTATCCAAGGGATACAGGTGTGCCGTTTCGAAGGAACACACGCACCCCAATGTTCACAGCAGCGCTAACAACAATAGCCAAAGTAAGGAAAGAGCCCAAATGTCCATCGATGGATGAACGGATAAAGAAGATGTGGTATGTATGTACAATGGAGCATTACTCGGCCATCAAAGAGAATGAAATCTTGCCGTTTGCAACCACATGGATGGAACTAGAGGGTATTATGCTAAGTGCAAGTAGTCAGCCAGAGAAAGACAACTATCATAGGACTTCACTCGTAGGAGGACTTTAAGATACAAAACAGATGAACGTAAGGGAAGGGAAGCAAAAATAACATAAAAACAGGGAGGGGGACAAAACAGAAGAGACTCTTCAATATGGAGAACAAACCGAGCGTGGCTGGAGGGGTTGTGGGAGGGGGGATGGGCTAAATGGGGAAGGGGCACTAAGGAATCTACTCCCGAAATCATTGCTGCACTATAGGCTACCTAACTTGAATGTAATTAAAAAAAATGAAAAATAAATAAATTTTAAAAAATCTAAAAATAAATAAATTAATAAATAAAATGATCCACGGCAAGAACTTAGCCGACTTAGCCTGGCACCTGCTGCTGTTATTTTTACCAGCGTTGTCCGATGGCTGTATGGATGTAAAAACGCCCTCCCTCATTCTCTCCCAGGGAGCTTGTCTGCCCAGCTCCTGGTGGAAAGGCCTCAGGTGTGTGGGTCGGATGAGTTAATATTGATTGGTCTAGGCAATTTCCAAACATGGGATCGCTTGGGGTTTTAAAATCTGGACTCTCTCTGGGGCGCCTGGGTGGCTCAGTTGGTTGAGTGTCCGACTTCAGCTCCTGTCATGATCTCACAGTTCTTGGGTTCAAGCCCCGCGTTGGGCTCTGTGCCGACAGCTCAGAGCCCGGAGCCTGCTTTAGATTCTGTGTCTCCCTCTCTCTCTGCCCCTCCCCTGCTTGCGCTCTGTCTCTCTCTCTTTCAAAAATAAACATTAAAAAAAATGATTTAAAGTCTGGATTCTCTCCTTTTAGGGCATGTATTGCCAGGCAAATGTTCTATCCCTCTGAGCCTGCTTCTTGCCCCCCACAACAGGGTTATGGCTGTCCACCGAACAGGGTGAATACGTGGGGATGTTATAAGGCACCGTTCGGACACAAAGTGAGTCCCTGATAAATAGCAGCTATTAACACTAGTAACACTTATCCTGTGATACAGCAGGTAACAAATTAATTACTTTGGAAGGAAAACAAGGGTGGGGAATAACCTTTTTTTAAGTTTGTGTTATTTATTTTGAGAGAGGGAGAGAAAAAACGCATAAGTGGGAGAGGGGCAGAGAGAGGGGGCGGGGGGCAGAGAGAATCCCAAGCAGGCTCTGCACTGACAGTCCAGAGCCCAATGCAGGGCTCGAAGTCATGAACCGTGAAATCATGACCCTAGCCAAAGTCACACGGTTCACTGACTGAGCCACCCAGGCACCCAGGAATCACTTTTTAATGCAGAATTTGGGGAGCTTTAAAATGTTTGTATTATCTATATTGTTTTAAAATTGTAATCCACATTTTAATAAATTTTAAGAAGATTAATACATTCAAATTATCAATACAAATTTAAATATGCTATATTGTGTGCCACATACACATTTTTATCCCCATTTACAGGTGACTTGAGGCTCTCGTTCGTTTCTACCAGACATTCCATTTGTGACCAACGGCCGCTGGTCAGAGCTCGGTTTCCCGACCGTGGTCACGCCACAGTCTCCCTCCTGCTGGCCTTACAGAAATTCAACCCAAGTATCCCACAAACGACTAAATTCTAGAAAGTTACACAGCTGTGGAGGAGGGGAGGGGCTGTGCTCTTGGGGAGCCTAGACGGGGAGGGGCAAGGCCACGCCCCGGGTCCGCAGTGGTACAGGCTCCGCAGGCTCCCGATTTTCCACCAGTGCCCTTCTCCCTGAAGAGTCCACACCTCGCAGGGAACTGGAGAATAAATAAACAAGAACAACGACATAACATACTGCCTCCATCGCTTACGAAGGTCCCTGCTTGAGGGGAGAAGACAGAGTGAGGGGGAGAGTGCTAGATTCATGTCAAAAACCAAGGGAACCAGCGGTTATCCCATAACAGAGTCCTCCAGCTCACGGGAGAAACCAACAGACAGACCTCCGTGGGATTCGGGGAGGATAAAGAGCCAGCTCAAGACTCTGCCGTGCCAGGGGACGCCTGGGTGGCTCAGTCGGTGAAGTATCTGACTTCGGCTTAGGGCCTGATCTCATGGTTTGTGGGTTCAAGCCCCGCGTTGGGCTCTGTGCAGACAGCTCAGAGCCTGGGGCCTGCTTTGGATTCTGTGTGTGTGTGTGTGTGTGTGTGTGTGTGTGTGTGTCTGCCCTTCCCCTGCTCAGGCTCTGTCTCTTTCTTTCAAAAATAAACAAACATTAAAAACACAAAAAAAGACTGCGGTGCCTAAGTAAGTGGGTGGAGTGAGGGAAGGGAGAACACTGCAGCAGTAGTTTTGATTCATTCTGCAACGGCTAGGTCTAGTCGCTTAGCCGTGCGTGGTAAGAGACTGGAAAACAATTGAAGAAAGATTCCCATTATGACGTAGGAGTTTCTCAGCGTGGGGCATCGATCGGGTTGTCTGGTGAGAGCTGGTGTCCTCAAAGCAAAGAGAAAACAGATTTTGCTCAATTACACGCCACCGACATAACGGTCCGAGCGTCTCAAAGTGCTCACGTGAGCAGCAGTGAAACAGATACGATTACCTTGAAAGGGAAAAAGAAGGTTCTGAGAGCCGACCACTGTCAGGTGGGAAACAGGAAGCCAGTAGCCCCGTGCTAAGCGATTCATCAGCAGATAATGTTGAGTGGCTTAACGTAAACACCCTGATGGAAGGCTGCCATTAGAGCTTCAACCCAAACCCCTCGAGGAAGAGGAGGAAGAAAAGCAGGAGTTTTCAGTTTTTAAACAGACAGATTTAAAAATGAGTATTTCTTTAAGAAATAGAGCACACATACACTACGCCCCCCCAAATGTATAAGAAAACAAAGCCAAAAACCAAAAACTTGAAATCCACATGGAACTCTAGTTAATGCTACAAAAGCTGAACTGTTTTGGAGGAGGAGGGGTCAGCTTCCGTGATGAAAGAGAATGCTCCTACCAAACTGACCTTCCAAACGGTAACAGTTAGACATTTACAAAATACAAATGCACAAAATACAGAATGCAATGCCCCAGACGAACAAAGGCAGGCAGTTTTTAGAGGTGGGTCAAAACGGAGCAGCAGCCTGAGCCACCGAGCAGCTAAGACTCCAACAGTAAAACCCACCAAGCTCTGGACACCACGAAAGGCGCCTCAGAAGAACCCAGGCTGCAAGAGAGCAAAGGGGAGCCTGAGAAAGGAGGCTGTCAGAGAAGCAAGATGCTCAATTACAGTGAAAACTCACTCAAGACTCAGGCTGGCCCTAGAAATGTGCTTTGTGGGCAAATCATTTCAGATATGCCAACCCCTAGTCCCGGGAGCCCAACTTTTCCAATCTCTATTCTCTCCATCTCTCTCTCTCAATATATATATGGGGAGGGAGGTATATGGATATATACCCACATACCATATATATATATATATATGGGGAGATTTAAAATTTTTGTATTATCTATATATAATATATATAGATTTATATATCTATATGTATAGATATATATATATCTCCTATAGGCTCTCTCTCTCTCTCTTTCTATATGGTCTCTATTGGTGCCTAATCCAGAGGCGGCTCAGGAAAGCTAACATCCCAGAGTCATCCACCAAGGAAGAGGCAGTGCAGGCATTCAGACCCAGGCCAGGTCAGCTCCAAAGTTATGCTCTTGACCAAATAGGACAGCGACCCTCTGACCTCGGACTCTGGGGGACTGAGTCAGATGATGCCCCAGATCCAAGTGTCTGAGGGCCCCTAACTCTACAGAGGCCCCTCGAGGTGAGGACAGCAGGAAGGAAAGCGCACCTTGCTCTTTACGAAGCTGCACCAAAGAGCCTCTCCTCAGTCCCTCCCGTGCCACGGGGGCCGCATGGATTATCACCTCTCAGGAGGAGATTTGACGAGTCTGATTTGGGTTTCTAGTTATTCCTGACTACCTGCACTCCAGATGCGGGGCTGGGAGACCCGGGAAACCTCAATTCACGTGTCTCAGCGCCACCTACCGGTGAGTTGATACACCCAAGGCAGAAAAGAGTCCCGTCTGCTCTCCGAGGCCAAGAGGCCGCCACGAAACTGCCATTTCACAGATTGGCAAACGGAGCTCGCGCTCACCGCTTTCCCTCAAGTAATCATCTGGCGGATGCAGGGCGCAGCACAAGACGGTTACGGGGAAGCCAGTCCTCTTGGGAGGGACTGACACGCGAGGAGGGGAGAGGACCACGTAAAGACAGAGGCGGAGAGAGTCCAGCGGGCCACACCAAAGGGAGACCAGGTGTTGTGGGGAAGGGGAGGCTTCACCGAGAGATGGTGGTGATGTGGGCTGAGGTTCTGAAATTCTGGACGGTCTGCCAGGCTGACTGGAGGGGCTTGGGGGGGGGGGTGGGGGGCATTTGATTCTAAATGCAGAACTCTTCCCCGAGCACAGCGGGACAGGTGCCAGGAAGGGCATCTCAGCGAGCGAGAGATGGGTCTGGCGGGTGTGAGTGGAGAGCAGGGTGAGAGGAAAGATGAGCCGCACACACACACGGGGCAAACAGGCCAGGAATCGGGCCCCGGCGTCGCACAGTGTGTGGGCCCAGAGCGAGTTCCACCATGAGGACCGTGCTCTGCCACACGCTAAGGAGTCCGGACGCAACCTCCGCAACGACTGGAGTCATGAGGACGTGCTAAGCCAGGGAGTACAACGATCCCACGTGTTTTGGAAAGACAGCCCTGCAGAGCGAGGACAGGGTGGGAGCAGGAGCGGGCCGTCTCTTAGGGGATCGTCATCAAAGCGAGGGATGCTACTCTCTGAACGCCGGCAGCAGCGGCAGGAACGAGAGGCCGGAAGAGACCAGAGGTCCGGGGACACCACTCGGTCGTGCTGGGTGACGAACCGGAGGTACGGGGAGAAGCCAGCGGGGCGACCAGATGACCCCGCGGTTTCTGACCCGGTTGACCATTCGTGGACTGGAAACGAAAGGAGATTTGGATGATGAGGTCGTTCCCGACGTGTCAGCTTATGGGGTTCTCACACGTAGCGGCTCAGAAGCTTGTTAGATGAGCGGAACAAAAGACCGGTGACTCCCGAGTTCGCGGCGAGTGAAGAGTCCCTCAAGGAGACGGAGGCCCTGACTGCGTCGTTCCTGCGTGGCCACGCGGCCAGACGCCCTCTAGTCGAGCCGCGAGATGGCTGCTACACCCCAGCCCGGGACCCGGTGCGTCACAGAGCACTTGGCCTCACGCTTACGGGCCCGCAGGGGGCTGCGGTTTGGCGGGCGGCCGTTGCGGGCTGGGGGTCGGCGGGCTGGGCGTCAGGCCGGGTTCAGATCTGTTTCCCGAGTCTCCCCTCCGGTGTGATCCCATGATCCTCCAAGACACGGTGGCCGCTCAGGGCACCATCGCTGATGAAAAGCCGCACCCGGGAGGGCTACGGACGCGCGTAATTTGCCTTAGGGCCTCGCTCCGGGCCTGCACACCGCGGTCTCTGTCGACCTTTTCTAAAAGTCCTCAGGACGGCTGACACATATACTCCAACCCTTTCACGCACTGCAAGGTCACCTGGCAGACGGCACAAGGGCCTGAAAAGATCCGGGGAGCACAGCTAAGTGGGGCTCCTTACTGTTACATTGCGTGCTCTTTTCTCGCTCTCTGTCCCCAGCCTCAGACGTCCTCCTGGCCACCTGCCCTATGCTACGGCGCAGATGGCTTCTGGATTCAGAATGAACACCTCGGCTCCGTCTCTAGATCTTCCCACAAGCGGCGTGATCTTGGAAAAGTCACGTTACCTCTGAGCCCACATCGTCTGCTAAAACCTCACCTCCTAAGATTGTCACAAGATCAAATGGGATGAGGTAGGAGAAGAGCCCTGTCCTGCTCAAAGTATCTTCCTTAGGAACCAGCGCAAGTCCTTCTGAAGCCACAAAGCTTTCACAGCTACCATTTGTCCTCCGGACTGCTCAACTCTTGGCACCCAGCGGTTTCTAGACACGAGAGAGCTCCCTGGAAGCCTCTCGAGAAGTACGGGTCAGACTTCCAGCCTGGTTGATTCCAGTTCACTCAGAGGGTGTTGCCTTACGTGTCCCGAGACGATTCCGAGGCACCACCGCTGGTGCCTACCGCATGCTTAGCACTTTCTTGGCTGGTTCAGTCTGTCGCGTGTTAGAGACTTACATGTGAGTCCTCAGACCTTCGGAAGAGTAAGGGAGGCTATCTGTCTCTAGCCATGCCGCCACTGCGCGGAGGGTGATGGAATGCCTGTGTGTGCTGTGCCTTGCTTTCCAAATCCTGTTTTATGCTCTGCTAACACAGGCGGATAAGGTTTTGTGTACCGTGTTTATCCTCTGTTATGGCAAATACTTAACACCCTGTCGCCAAACATGAAGCACGTTTCACAGTGGACTCAGCCAGAGTAATTAACGTGTCTGTTTATTCATTTGCAGACCCAGTCGCATGAAAAGAACACGTTAATTAAACTCCGGCTTGATGGAAATACAGGGTAGGATGTTAATACCGCGCCCGCGGAGGCAGAAATGCTGGTCACCCTGGGCGCCTCGAGTCCCCGGGGCTCCTGTGAAAGAGCCCGTGCCCTAAAATGCCTCACGTGTCCTCAGCACCACCTGCTGTCACTACACACACACACACACACACACACACACACACACACACACACACAGAGGGGCTGAGCAAACTGCACATTTACAAAATGTAAACAAGGAGTTACAGCGCTGTACGATAATTACAATGGCATTTTCCTGTATCCCAAGAGCACACCGGAGAGTGAAGCGTTAACTGTGCTGCTAGAAACCCCTTGATTGAAACAAGCTGCAGAAACTTTCTACCCAGCAGGCCAGGCCTTTGATCTGGGGAAGAGAGGCTATGGGGGGTGGAGGGGAACCCTCAGACCGAGTGACTGACTTTCTCGTTGTCCTTCCTGTCTACACCTACCGTGGGACATTCTGGCGTAAGGCACGAGAACCGAGAACCGAGAACCGAGAACCAAGAACTGAGAACCGGGCTTGGAGCAGAGAGGTGCTCCGAGCTCCAGTTCCTGGTGTGCAGAGGAAATCCTGGCATGGATCTTTTGAAACAGATGCTGAAACTATCCTCCCCACCCCTGGTAATTTCAGTCCTTGCGAGACAGAAAACCAAGAAGGCAGAATGTTTGCAACGGTGAATCCAAATACCACGAGTGAAAAGTCCTGTCAAGACGTGTAATTGTGCATGGGATGGTCTGCTCTGTGAAGTATCGTACAAGAAGTCACTCTGACGTTTCGTGGAGTAGGAGAAGCCCAGAAGAGAAAACAGTCAGTCCTCCTGAAGAATAGGGCATTTGGTGGGTATGAGAGCCTAGAAAGTACAAGAATCAACGTCGACAATAAAGGAGCTTAAAAGGACTTAGCCTTTTAACGTGGAGATGTAAAATAGTGACGGTTGAGGGGCACCTGGGTGGCTCAGGCGGTTGAGCCTCTGACTCTTGATTTGGGCTCAGGTCATGATCTCAGGTTGGTGGGTCCCAGTCCTGCGTCCGGCTCTGTACTGGTGGTGCAGAGTCTGCTTGGGATCCTCTCTCTCTCTCCTTCTCTCTCTGCCCCTCTCCCCTGCTTGTTCTCTCTCCCTCTCTCAAAATAAATAAACATCAAAAAAATAGTGATGGTTGAGGTAAGCAGGGAGAAATGCGTACAGCGTGTTCACTACTTAACTGCACGTAAACGGAATGGAATTTACAACACCATCACTTCATTTCACCCACCGTTGCGTACAGACAACTAGGTTTCTCCCCAGTTCACAAGCCTGAAAATGGCATAGGTGAAACTACTCATCAGGAAAACTTGTGAAGTTTTTCTCCGCAAACTGCCACATCTGGGACGTCCTCAAGAATACAACCTCAGATGGGTTGGTCTATTTCCTCTCCCTTTTGGGTAGTCAGGTGACACCAAGCTCTAAGCCATTAGCTAAAATACTGAAGAATTTCTCTGCACAGAAGCGCAGAATGTCTTCAACTTTTATGCGTCAGACCAGCAAGAGGCGGAGTTTCCATCCTCAGGCAGCCAGAACCCGGTGCAATGTAGCGTGTGAGTTAACTGGCGAGTCAGTGGGTAGACAGTTATGCAGGTTGTGGGCCGGCCTGGTGCCACCGGGGTCCCTGAGCTTTCCTGCCACCCCCTAAAATGGCAGCAGCCCTCCGGTTCTTGTGCACTGCGGAATCCCATCATCAGAGGCCATAAGGAAACAAGACTGGCTCGTGTGGCAAGACGGGCTTCAATCCCAAGACCGGGAAGTGGAGAGTGTGGCCCACCGTGCAGTGGCGGCCGTGCCCTCAGAACGCTCCCCATTCAAAGAAATACTGACTGGACCACGCGCCAAGCGCTGCTGCAAGTGCTGCCGTGCCTAAGATTGAGGTTCTGTCGACAGGGTCCGGGGCCTGCAACTGGTGGCAAAGGCAGTCAGCGAACACATACTTTAGATAGTGATGAGTTCCACGAGGGAAAGAAAACAGGGCCAAGCGATAGGAAGGGAGGACTGGACGGGAGGCTTCTCAGAAGATGGAGTGAATGACTCTGCTTCCTCGGGCCCAGGCAAGCCAGGAAGGTGCAGAGTGAGATCCCGCCCAGAGCTCAGGGTCGCTAAACCCGCCTCCGAGGTCGGGCCAGGCCCGCAGACCGGATTTCAGACGCTCTGCTAGAGCCTGGCCCAGGAAGAGCCGAGCGCCTTCCAGAGACAAGGGACTGTCGGTCCACGCCGCCCTTTTGCGCCAGGGACTAGAGTGGCTTTGAGCCGCGGACCCGCTCGGGGACAGAAGCGGCAGGGCGCCTGGAGGGCAGAGCGAAGCCCCGCGCTCCCGACACGCCGGCAAGGCCGGCGACCCACCGCAGACATCCCCGCTCCACTTGCACACTTCAGAAAGCAGCCTGGACCACTGGGGCGGGGGCCGCGCTCCCGGGGCGGGGCCTCGCGAGACCCAAACAAGCCCCACGTGGCAGGGGCGGGGCCGCCGCGGGGACGTCACGGCGCGCGCGTGCGCGTGCGCGTGTGCCGGCACGCGCGGGCGTACCCTTGCCGGGGGCCGTAAAGCGCGGAAGGTCGCGGTCTCTCCCGCTTCCCCGGAACTTTTTACTCCCTCCGCCCCGCCCCCTTCCCATTCCCAGTGCCCCGTTTCTGGCGGCGGGACCCCCGGCAACTGTTGTGGCTGCTGTCCCGCTGCCGCCGGGGTGCTGCTGACGGCGGAGCCCGCGGCGGCCCGTGAGGTAAGGAGACGGCGGCGGGGCGGCTCTGGCCTCCCCTCCGCGCGGGTCTCAGCCGCCCCCCTTTTCGCTTTGGTCTTCCTCGGGAGTGGTCGCGGCCGCCCCTCGTTTCCTGTCGCTCCTGCCGGGTCGCTGGGGACTCCGGCGGCCCGGGGCGGGAGTGGGTCTGCCTCGTCTTTCTCAGTCGGTCTGCGGCTGTGCGGCGTCCGGCCGAAGGGGTCCGGGGTCCGGGCCTTGGGGCCCCGTGCACGGCCGCCCCCGGGCCTGCGCTCCTCAGCCCGATGTCCAGAGCGGCCGGGGTGCCCTCGCTTCGGGCTCCCCGCCTTGGGCTTGCACAGCGCCTGGCGCGGGTTTGGCTGGTCTCGCCCGCCCTTCTCCCTCTGCAGGTGCAATCGTTTTCCCGCCTGGAGACGTGCGGTCCGCCTCTGCTTCGCTAACTTGAACGCCTGCTGCAGAGTGCGGCAAGCCGAGTTACCGGGAAAAGCGTAGGCCAGGGTGGTGAACTGTCTTCGTGATGTTTGGTCACTCGGGACCCCTGTGAAGGACATTCACATTAGATTCGGGAATCTGTGTAAGCGTGACCTCCGGGCACGCGGGGGGGAGGGGGGGAGGGGGGAAAGGGGAGGAGGGGTGCCGGTGCCGGGCCACGGAGCACACTTTTCCAGTGCTAGGGATATGTATTAATTTCTTAAACTTGCCTGATCACCTGGTGGCACGTTTTGACAGATACACCCCCGGGACCAGCAGGATCAGACTCTCCAGAGAAAGAGCCTGGGGTAGTGTTGGGGTTTTTGTCTGTCTGTTTGAAAGAAATGTCCCAGGTGGCCCTTCTGCTGAGGCAAGAGTGGGAAGTGTGTCGGTCGAGCTCCACTCACTAGGCTTCCTTGTGACCAGCGGCCCATTTGTACACACGCTGGGACCATACAGGGGAACAACCCAGAGGGACTTGGAGCTGTCCCTTGCTCTTCTTGTCGTACGCAGGTGTGAGCATAACCAGTCCCAATATTGAGGTTGCCTTAGCGATTCTTCTTAGAGGGAGAGAATATTATAGGGCCATCTTAGTTTTTTGTTTTTTGTTTTTAAATATAACTTATTTTAAACCCGGCTACACCTTTTATTTCTTTGTCTTTGACATCTTCAGATTCTTCTCTACCGGCCTGGGTGGCTCAGTTGGCTGAGTGTCTTGGATTTGGCTCAAATCACAATCCCAGGGTCATGGGATGAGCCCCAGATCGGGCTTCATGCTCAGCGTGGAGCCTGCTTAAGATACTCTCTCTCCCTCTGTGGCCCCTCCCCGGCTCCTGCTGGCTCCCTTTCTCTCTCTGAAAAACAAAAAAACCCGAAAACAATTTTAAAAAATTACTCTATGTGATTTAGATATGCCCTGAAATCTTGGAGCCTAGCCTCAAGATCTCAGGGTCCTCACTGAATTTTTGCCATCTCGTTTATTGTATATTCTCATTCCTCCGTTGATTGTATTTCCTAGGTGCCTACCCTGAATGCCGGCAGAATCACGTTGAAGTGGTAACTGGTCTCAGCTCCCAGAGAGCTCCATTGTAAGAGGAGACTAAAAACTAGCACTTACTGAGTGCTTCTCGGGTGCCAGTTACCATGCTTTTCCTGTATTGTCTGTGTTCCTGTAGTCTTGGTGGCAACCCGGCGAGGCAGGTGTTCGTAGCTCACCTTGTGGATGAGGAGCCTGGAGCACAGAGATGGAATGACTTGCTCAAAGCCATAGAGCTGATGAGAGGTGGGGGAGATTTTCAGACCCATACCTGTCTGCCCCCAAAGCCTGCATTTGCAGCGGGGTCGTTGTGCCGTTTCCCTGATTGGCAAACAGGCTGTGACAGCGTGGGAGGCTCTGTGCTGGAGAAGTGCAGGGTGTTGTGGGAGAACACAGAAGAGTCACCTGAGGCGGTATTGGGGGAGAGGGGGGGTCTGATAAGCTGTGAAACAGGGTGAGAGCTGAGGGGATTATCCATGTTGGGGGGGCAGGGGGGCAGGAACTATGCCGTGTGGTTCGAAGGAACAGTGTGCCCAGATCCTGGGGGTTTCAGAGAGACTCAATGCCTGTCCTGTTGGAGGAATTATACGTATGTCCGTCTGGCTGGAGAGGAGAGAAAGAGACCAGAGGTCAGGAATGAGCCTGATGATGAAGGATCTTGCACACTTCCTGTTCAGGAGAATGCTGTTTTCCTCAGGGCATCAGAAAGCCATTGCAGAGTTTTGAGGAGGGGTGTGAACAAGAGTTTCATTTGAGAAGCCTCCCTCCACGCCCCTCCTCGGAAGGATTGAGGGGGGCTGGGGAGAATGGTGTGCGGAAGCCCTGTCGGGAAGCTTCTGCCTTCATCTGAGCGGGGATGGCGGTCTGTACTCAGGTAATGGCAGTGAGGAGGGGGAGAAGTCGATGGTCTGAGGGAAATGTCGCCTGTGGAATTGTTAGTCCATGACGGTTGGCCGCATAGAGGAGGTGAGAGAGAGGGAGGAACCCAGGGTGACACCTGGGATTCTTGTGTATGGTGTCACTGCGGGACACAGAAGTGGAGCAGATTTGGAGATTGAGGCAGGTGGGTTTCCCTTCTGGATGTGCTGGGTGTGACCCACGGGAACCCAAGTGGACATGGCCATTGTTCAGCTCGAGGTGCAGATGTAAAGCTCGGGGCTGTTGTGGGCTTAGGCGTCAGTCTTGGTACGCGTGAAATGACCCTGGAGGGTGGCGAACTGAGAGGAGAAGCTGGTCCCAGACACCCTGAGGGACAGCAACACAGAAGGATGGGCAGGGGAGAGAAGGCGGTGTAGATGTGACCGGGGTAGTCGGTGTCAAAATAAAACAGGGACAGAGTGCGTGAGTAGCGGGAGCGATCGGCGGTGTTCAGTGCTGTGGAGAGGGTGAGTGAGATGGGCCCGGTGTCCCTGGAAGGTGGCAACAGTGGCATTCTTGGTGAGAGCAGTATCCCGGCATGCGGGACGGGAGCTTAACCGCTTGGGTTCGGGACGGTGGAAAGGGGGGAAAGTGACAGATACCATAGGAAGCCCTTCTTGTCAAGTGAAAAAGACAGGTTGTGACGTCATAGTAAATTTTGGTGTAACCCGCCGGCAGACTGTGCAATCACTGAGGTGTAACAAAAAGGACTTTAAGACAGGTGGTGGCACACAGGTGGGTGTCAGGGGAGCACGTGCTGCAAGATAAATAAGTCTGGGGAAATTTCATCAGCCCTGGAATCGAGTATTTTGCATGATGGGAGATCTTAATTTCCTTCTACGTTTGTGTTGTTTACAAAGACCACAATTTTTATAATTCAGAATTTGTAAAATTAAAAATCACCATTGGAAGACTGGTATGGAGCCTTTCCTGTATTTCTTAAGTCAGTTGGGAGGGACTTGAGCGTATTAAAATGCTGAGGATTGGAGGAAACACTGAAGGTACGTGGAAGGGGACAGTTGATGGAGCGGAGTCAAGGGAAGGAAGGAGAGAGAGGGATCCAGGGCACGTGGGGAGGGATCAACTTTTGACCCTACGAGGTTGAAGGAAGAGGTGGTCGTAGATGCAGGTGGAGTTTCAGGAGTTGAGGAGACAGGTTTTGTGTTTGGAAGGAAGGAAGGAGGTGGGGTCCCAGGTTGGGAGAGGAGCAGTGTTGTGGGTTCAGAACCTGAATGTAGACAGACATCTGCCTGTGGCTGAACACGCAGTGGCCCGGGGCTAGCTACGGGGTGCCTGCTAGTGTGAGCCATGAGGGAACAGGGTCTTTTCAAGCATGACCAAGTGGTAATGGTTCTGAAGGGAGAAGGGTGCCCGCCTCCCCCCCCCTCCTGATGGCAAGGTCAGTGGGACGGGCTGGCCACGTGGCAGTGGCGTTTCCCTCAGTAGAGCTGTGTCTCTGTTGAAGCAGAGGTGGAGAGAAGCTAGGTGAAGGGCTGGGTGTTCCAGTTTGGAAAGGATGTTCTGGAGGACACGGTGGAGAGGTTTGGAGGGGAGGACAGCAGAGAGAGAGAGAGAGAGAGAGAGAGAGAGAGAGAGAAATCGGTCATATGGAGATGAGATTGTGGGAAGTCTGGCTGTGGAGAAGCTTCTGTCTTGAGACGGTTTGGCGGGGACCAAGGAGGTGAGGCCTGGAGATCACCACAAGGTGGCCAAAGCAATCAGCCCTGGTTGGATGGGATTTCCTTGGGACGCAGTGGAGGCCTGCTCGGTCTCAGTTCTGAGATCCTGTCTGATGGATGGGCACCCACACCTTGGCCTTGGACGACCTGGGCCGTCGGGGGCCCTCCGTGGGTCCCGGGCTGGTAGCGGCGTGCTGGTGGGCGCACGGGCTGCCAGGGCTCTCCTCTGAAGTGTCGCCGTCTCCCCACACTCGGAGACCGTGCCTTCGCCCACAGGGCTGTCTGCAGTTTCTTAAAAATTGAACAGTCCTCTTATGCCCTTAGAGTAATTCTCCCTGGTGGCCTGAACCTGTCCGCTCCCTAATCTACCTCATGGTGTTAGTCATCTCAGAGGGACATGCGCTTGGTCGCAGCCTGTGACTCCCGTGGTTCGTCATAAGCCCGCCATGACCAGTCCTCCCCTGCTTTCAGGAAGGGGCCGTGGGACCTGGCGTCTCCAGTCTGTGGCCTGTGCAGACGCGGGGCACACCGTCCCTCACTGCGGCTTTGGGTTCATTCTCTCTCTCTCTCTCTCTCAGTCTCCCTCCCTCCCTTCCTTCCTTTCCAGGACCTCATTCTTTGTCACCGCCTCTCCTTCCTCCCCCACCTCTTTCCCTCTTCCTGGCCCTTCTCGCCAGCCCTGAAACAGTCTCCGTGGCTCCCACCTTTATAGACAAATAGCCTTGCTCCACCCCCATTCTCTCCTCCTGTCTGGGGTTTCTGCTCCCTTCCGGGCAGCACGTGAAGAAGCTGTGCACACTCCCTCATCTCCTTGCTCTTGAGCTTGCTCTAGGCCGTACTTCGTCCCTGGCACTCCCCTGGGAATGTCCTCTTTGAGGACACCAAGGACCTCTGTGTCGTCAAGTCCCAGCAGGCACCTGGCCGTCTTGCTCCATCCCTGGCCACCCTCTGTAGTGAACCATCTCCTCTCTCGGCTTCTGTGACACCTCTGCCCGGTTCCCTTTCCGCCGCTCAGCCGTTTGGACGCTCTGTGAGTCTGCCCCACAGTGCTAGATTTACAGAACAAATGCAAAGGACGGCGCGCAGTCCCCCGTCCAGTACTTTCTTTCTCTTGCCAAGCTGTGCCTGCTGGGGAGCCTCAGAGTTGTTCCTCAGACTGCCGGGTCTCCGGATACCCCATGTCTTCCCCAGGCTTCAGGCCTGGTTATCTAGCTGCTTGGCACTTCCACGTGGATGCCTGCTAGGTGTCTCGCCCTTGACACCTCGGTATGCGCGCACGCGCCCTCACCGCCTCCCTCTCCCTCTCCTTCCCGCCTCCCTCCGCATCCCTAGTCCTTCACACCTTAGGAAGTGGCACCCGTCGCTTAACCTGGAAACTTTGCCATCGTCCGTCTTTCTCCCGCTCCCCATCTTAACATCCGGTTTGTTGGCAAGTTAAGTACTGTCATTTCACCATCCACAACAATCCAGTCATGGCTCTGACTCCACCGCCACCATCCTTGTGTGAGCCACCGTGCCCTCCCTCTTGGACTCCTGCGGTAGCTTCCTAGCCCTGCCTTTCCTCCAGTCCAGTCCCCACTGTGGAGCCAGGCTGATCTTAGGAAAAGCGTATCAGATCATTTCATTCCCTGCTTTAGTATTTTCCTTTGCACTTGGAGTAAAATCCCAGCTGCTCGTGAGGCATCCAAGCGCTTGTGTCATTGCTTTCTGCCTGCCTCTCCGGCCTCGTCTCTGGTCGACTGTGCCTTGCCGTCGAGCTGTGGGCACGCTGGCCTCCCTTCTGTGCTCGGACTCCTTCAGGTGTGCCTCCCCTCAGGGCCTTTGCATGTGCTTGTGCCTCTGTCTGGATGAGGCATGATGATTGTCATTCTCTGTTGCCTCCTTTTCTTTTGTCACTAATCCGGCGCACTGAGTACAGTGGAATGAAATCTGTTTGCTTTCTCTGTCTAGTTTGAACTGGGGAGAATCTCCTCTTTGGCCGAGTGGGAGCACATCTCCGAGCTGCTGACTGACAGACGTGATGTTTTCCCGGTTGCTGTCGGTGGCCCGGAGACAAAGGACCGGCCGAGGATGGCAGAACTGGTCGTCGGGGAGAAGCGGTGCGCCAGCTGCCGAGGCGCATTCTGTCGCCCTGCCTGCCCAGGCACAGGTGGTCATCTGTGGCGGTGGAATCATGGGCACATCCGTGGCCTATCACCTCTCCAAGATGGGCTGGAAGGATATTGTCCTTTTGGAGCAGGGCAGGTAAGGACCAGACGGGACCCGGCTTGGGGCCATGTTGCACCAACTGCGTGGGCTTCCCTCACCCCCTCTGCTCCCGGTAACCTGTCCCGGCAGTGGCTAACCTGTCGCTAAGTAGCATGAGAACAGTCACGGAAAGGCGAAATCTCCTGTCCATGGTTTCACGATGTGCAATACCCGTGTTTTTGGGCTCTGAGAGAGGTGGCAGATGCCGCGAAGCCGAGTATCCGAAGAGGGTGCGTTTTATTTCAGGGTCCAGGCACATCTTACCATCTTGTTCTCTGGGTAGGGGCGGTCAAATGGCAACGTAGACCCCGTGGCTCTGGAGCTCCCTCTATGGGCGGAAATGAAATTGGCTGCATCCTGTCTTCTTTCTGTTCCTTTTTTTCCCCCCACTGAATTAACTTATTTTAGAGCCGTGCTAGATTTACAGAACAAATGCAAAGGTTGTACCGAGTTCCCGTGTGCCTCACGCCTGTGTGCACCTGGGACTGACATCTTAGGTTGGGGTTACCGTTAAATATGATGAATCAGTATGGAAACCTTATTACTGACTAAGGTTCGTACTTGGTATGAGTTGTCTCACTTTCCCTTACAGTCCTTTTTTGTTCTATTGCCTACCAGAAGTTGAATGACGTTTAACAAGTCTGTTGTAATTCTCTCCGAATAGGCAATGCATTTACACGATTCAGAATTAAAAACTGTAAAAGAGTGTGCAGGGAAAGTCTGCTTCTCATCCCTGACTTCTAGCTGAAGTTTCCCTCGCTGGAGGCAAATTAAGTTCCTAGTGTGTCGTTCCAGACACCCCCCACGTATATGGGCAAACGTGTTGGTCAGCGTGTACGTGTGTACGTGGGTCTTCACTTGCTGTTTTTTTCTCTTTTTTTGTACAAGTTAGTAGCATATTAAGTAGTGCTCCTCCCATGCTGTTTTCATTAGGATTCCCATATTGTTGCAGAAGAGCATTCTCGTGCCTTTTTTATGGCTGCGCGGCGTCCCGTCGTGTAGGTGAACGCCAACATTTGAAATCCCTCTCCTGTCGGGATATTTAGGTTTCCATCTTTTGATATTACGGTCGGTGCCAGTAATGAGGGTCTTTGAACTAGTCGCATTCACAGATATGCGAGTCTACCTAAGAGCATTTTGGATCCATCCCGCAGGCTGGCCGCTGGCTCTACGAGGTTCTGTGCCGGCATCCTGAGCACCGCCAGGCACTTGACCATCGAGCAGAAGATGGCAGACTATTCCAACAAACTCTACCAGCAGTTAGAGCAAGAAACAGGGATCCAAACAGGTAAGCAGGTACTGTGCCATTTACTGGTCTGCCTGTGGCCCGGACTCTTTCACTCAGCACCATATGCGGTCCGACACCAAGCCTGCCCGGGGATTCTAGCTGAGGCTTGAGTTTCAGTCCGAGCTCCGCACTCGTCCTGGTCTCACCTCGGGCAAGTGTGTGAGCGTGTTGAGCTGTCTCCCGTTTCCTTATCTATCGAGGGGATTCGGTCATTATCTCGGATCCTATCCAGATGCCAGAATTCCTATGATGTGAAAGTTTTCCTGTGCCATTTCCTATTTCAGTCTCTGAAGTGTATATTAGGTGGCCACATCTGGCTCCCGAAGGAGGAAGAGAAGGAAGTGCTTAAGTTTTGGTGCTCGACAGTGAAATCATAGTCTGAGCCGCTGAATCTCACCAGTTGCGCTTAAGGATATTTGTGACTGTAAAGCTTAAGCGTATGTTACCCCTTGTGTGCGTCACCAAGGGAAGAGATCCCGGGGAATCGTGAGCCGAATACGACCGGAGCAAGTAGGACGGGGAGACCGAGCTATGGGGCGGTTCCATATGATAACAAGTGGGAAGCAGGTCTGTCAGCTTGTCGCGAGGTGATGGACTAGCCAGTAGCCCAGGGTTGAGCCCGTGTCGTAGCTGGTGAAACCGTTTGGTGGCCGCGGGAATTGTCCTAAGCGAGTAGCTGGGCCTAGTCGCTCGTGTAGCTCAGGGCTGCTCTTCAGAACACCTGCGTGATTCAGATCACAGGGAAGTCAAGACCCCTCCTGACAAGGACGGTAGCTCGATCTGCGTGCCAGCTGAGGTGGCTCTGCCATGTGGTCACGGGGTACGCACGGCCTGTGGCTCACTTTGCCGGCCAACTGGAAATTATGTGGCGTGTGACACGGTTTTCACTGGGGAAGGTGAGATTATAATCATTAGAGATTCTGACGACAGACTACGGTTTTATAGCTTTCCCTTTCATATAATTCGCACTCTGGTGAAGTGTGACCTTGTTTGTCAATTCTGGGTTAAGATGAGCGTCCTGTAACAGGATTGGGTAGATGTGGCAGTGGAGAAGGGGAGATGCCAGGAGAGGAGCTACAGGCAGGCAGGAAGAGGCTGTACGTGCTTGGGCACGTGAGCAGGGTTCCCCGGCCGGCCCTGCGCTGGCCCAGTGCTGAGAGCGGGCGCCTCAGCCGCCTCACCCTGGTCCCTGCCCGGTAGACGAGCCCGACTCCCATGGTGTCCTCGCTCTCGGCCAGGCTTGCTTTTGAGAGGCGAGGACTCGCGAGTGAAGATGGTAAATGTGCTTGGTGCCTGCCGCTGCACCGTCTCTGGCTTCTGTTAGGGAAGATGCGGGATACGTGCAGGACAGGCGGAAAGAGTCCCTCTGGGTTGGATTTAACTTGATGGCAACCGGTACTTGAATCGGGTATCTACCAGGGATTGAGTCAGCAGAGGGTCCGTGTAATGGGCCCAGCGCCAGAACTGCTGACTTCCGGTCCACCGGTTCCGTTCCTCGTGCTTTGCCGGGCCTTGTGGTGCTCAGCTGGTTGGGTGCCAGAGGAATCAGGTCCTAGGCCTCTTTTCCATAAGGCAAAACAATTTCAGATGAGTTTTGGGTCACCATGAAACCCTTATTAGGTCCTGTATCCCCTTGATGCTTGTGGGACAGCACGGAAGTCAGGCAAGGGAGAGTCCGGGGATCAGTCAATCCATCACCCCCAGTGCAGTTTAGCAGTGGTGCAGTGAAAGGTGACCTGGGGTACCCCAATGGAAAATTCTGTTACCCGGCAGAACGCGCAGGTGTGTGCTACTTGGTCGCTGCCAGTCAGTGGGCTGGTTTTAAGACATTAAATGAAGACGAGTGACCTGTGTACAACCTGGACTTCACGATTAGGATACTACATGCTAATCTTCTGAAAATAGTTCATTTACGTGAGGGGTATGTTCCCTACTTAAATATTCTGACACATCAGTACTTCATGCAGTGCCTGTTCCAGACCATGTAGCCCACGCGGATCTTTTTCTCCAAATTTTGCCTTACCTTTGTCGGTGCTGTTTATTTAACAGTTTATCATATGCTCTTTGTCCCATCTTTTTATTGGGGATTATTTCTCCACTCTGTGTTACTTTCTTGTTCGTCAAATACAGAAATATTTTTAAATATATTTTTAAACATTTATTAATTTTTGAGAGACAGAGTACAAGCGGGGGGGGTGGGGGAGCAGAGAGAGAGGGAGACACAGAATCCAAAGCGGCTCCGGGCTCTGAGCTGTCAGCACAGAGCCCGACGCAGGTTTTGAACTCACGAACCGTGAGATCATGACCTGAGCCAAAGTCAGAGCTTAACTGATTGAGCCACCCCGGCGCCCCCAGAAACATTCTTAATAATAGTTAAATGAGGGGCTCCTGGGTGGCTCAGTCGGTTAAGTGTCTGACTTCTGCTCAGGTCACAATCTCGCGGTCCGTGAGTTCGAGCCCCGCGTCGGGCTCTGTGCTGACTGCTCAGAGCTTGGAGCCTGTTTCAGATTCTGTGTCTCTTTCTCTCTCTGACCCTCCCCCGTTCATGCTCTGTCTCTCTCTGTCTCAAAAATAAAAAAATTTAAAAAAAAAGTTAAAAAAAATAATAGTTAAATGAATGTGTTTTATTGAGTGCTCTTCAAGTCAGCTCATATAAATAACTCGTCGTCTTTGTTTATACCTGCAGAGGAATGTGCCATAGTATGTATTGGTTTGTTTATCCATTTTCCCATTACCTGACGTTTATAGTTTCATCTTCTTTTTTTACTCTTTTTTTTAATGTTTATTTTTGAGATAGAAATAGAGCATGAGTGGCGAAGGAGCAGAAAGGAGGGGGGTCACAGAATCCAAAGCAGACTCCAGGCTCTGAGCTATCAGCATAGAGCCCAATACAGGGCTCGAACCCACGAACCACAAGATCATGACCTGAGCCGAAGTGAGACACTTACTGGCTGAGACACCCAGGCACCCCATAGTTTCCTCTTTTTTTTTTTTTTTTTTTGTTCTAAATAATGATGCAGTAAAGATCCTTGTCAGTGTATCTTTGTTTTCTCTTGTTATTTCTAATGGATAGATTTCTAAAAGGTGGATGATTTGAGCAAAGAGTGTGTGTATTTTAAACTCTGCTAGGTATTGCCAGATCATCTTCTGAAAGATGATCTCACCATAAGTGTTTGAGAGCAGTTATATCTTTTTAGTCTTTCAACGCTGGGTATTATTTTTTATATTATTTTTTTCTCAAGTAATCTCTGTGCCTAACATGGGGCTCCAACTCATGACCCTGAGATCAAGAG
The DNA here is from genome assembly GCF_014898765.1 of Herpailurus yagouaroundi. Lineage (NCBI taxonomy): Eukaryota > Metazoa > Chordata > Mammalia > Carnivora > Felidae > Herpailurus > Herpailurus yagouaroundi. The sequence goes on along the minus strand of NW_024412421.1, from coordinate 25,317,132 downwards.
TTGCCGGCTCTACCCGCTGAGCCAGCTAGGCGCCCAACATTGGGTATTATTCTTTTTGCTAATCTGAGAGATGGAAGAAGTTATCAGATCCTAATTTGCATCTCTTTCTTTTAAACATTATTTTGTGGGCTTATAGGCTATTTATATTTCTTTTCTAACTCGTCTTTTAATATTAGATGTGTACTTTGTTCTTATTGAATGTAAGAGTTCTATTTTATGGCTTCACACCTGTGACAGGAAATTTTGTGTCAGAAAGCTCTAGACCAAACTTTAAAAGTCCTCTGTGGGAAAACAACAGACCATTAATCTTGTTAACAGGTGATCTGTTGTTATCACAGGTGGTTCTGTTGGGAAGAGCACAATTTGACATCATGTGTGAAATGCGATGTGTTGTGTAGCTTTGTATACAGTGACACTCTCCTCCCATGTGGGATCTTTGGTAGTAAGTAGGAAGTGACTGCTGAACCCTTTGCAGTGAGATTCAGAGTGTGATGAGCCAGTGAATTACTGGCCAGGATCACTGCACTGGTCTGGTGTAGCTACAGTTTTTATTTTTTATTAAAAAAAAATTTTTTAATGTTTATTTTTGAAAGACAAAGTATGAGCAGGGCGGGGGGGGGGGGGGCAGTGGGTAGGAGATGGGGACAGAGGATCCGAAGCAGGCTCTGCTCATGACCTGAGCCAAAGTCGGATGCTTAACTGATGGAGCCACTGAGGCTCCCCTAGCTATAGTTTTTAAAAGCCATTCTCTGAAATTTCAGTTCTCCAAACTTAGACATTCTTGTCATGTCAGGGAAGGACATACTTATCTGATGGTTTCAAAAGAGATGAGGAAAATATTTAAATGATCCTCTTGTAGTGCCTTTTTAAAAGATAGCTGAGGCGTGCCTGGGTGGCTCAGTCAGTTAAGCATCCAACTTGGGCTCAGGTAATGATCTCACAGTTTGTGAGATCTCACAGTGGGTTTGAGCCCTACATTGGGCTCTGTGCTGACAGCTCAGAGCCTACAGCCTACTTGGAATCTGTGTCTCTGTCTCTTTCTGCCCCTCCCCTGCTCATGCTGTCTGTCTCTTTCTGTCAACAATAAATAAACATTTAAAAAATTAAAAAAAAAACAAAATGGTAGCTGATTCAGTTTTTTCATCGTTAGAACTGAGAGTCATTGCACATTAGGGGGGTCGTCACTGACCAAAGCATGATCACGGGTGTGTCATATATGTTGACTGCAAAGAGCAGGAATCAACTCTGGCCAGCGTGGGCAAAAGGAGTTTGTTGGAAGGCCCTTGGAGCCAGTGAGTTGGCAGGAGGCTGCCGGCTGGAGCAGGTAACGTGGAGGCCAGGCCATGGGGAGCCCACAACAGGTAGCCCCTCAACTGAAACAGGGCCGGTCTGGCCAGGACGCTGCTGCTTCCGAGATGACTGGCCTCCAGCCATTCACCCACTTGCTCCAGACCCGGTATCCCCAGGGGGTCTGATTGGCTGAACTTTGGCCACGTGCCCATTGGCTATGCTGGGGAAGGAAAGGGTGGGTGTAGCTCCTGGGTGCCCATGTTGTGAGTGGCCTGCATTTGGGGCCATACTCCCACCTAAACCACGAGGAGAAAGCCTAAAAAGACCAAAGAAAGAGGTGGGTTCTGGGGGTACATTCCCCTCCCAAAGGCTTTGTAGCAACAGTTATCTCTCATTTTGACTTTAAGAGTGATTATTTAAAGGGGCACCTGCGTGGCTCAGTCAGTTAAGCATCCAGCGTTGGCTTAGGTCATGATCTCACGGTTTATGAGTTCGAGCACCACCTCTGGCTCTGTGCTGACAGCTCAGAGCCTGGAGCCTGCTTCAGATTCTGTCTCCCTCTTTTTTTGTCCCTCCCCCACTCATGCTCTGTCTCTCTCTCTCTCTCAAAAATAAACAAACATTTAAAAAAATAGAGTGATTATTTAAGATGTACACTAAAATCCTACTCACTCCTCCCCAAACCCCAGCTGAGTATGTTTGGATGGGGCTATGCCAGGGCCGCTCACGGGTCTTCTAACCTGTTACCTAGTGGGCTCGCCCACCTGATCCCTGTAGCTGGCCTGGTCTGCTCAGTCTGGGCTGGTTTTCCTTCCAGGTTACATAAGGACAGGCTCCATCTTTCTGGCCCAAACTCAGGACCGGCTCATCTCCCTGAAGCGTATCAACTCCAGGCTGAAGTATGTATGAGACTAGAAGCCTGTCCTGACACTCCTGTCAGACTGACCTCTGCCAGAGGGCCATGCATGTCATTGTCCCCTTGTGTTCTGTGGCAGTGTCATAGGCATCCCTTCTGAGATCATCTCCCCCAAGAAAGTGGCCGAACTTCACCCTCTCCTAAACGTGCACGACCTGGTGGGGGCCATGCATGTTCCTGAGGATGCGGTGGTGTCCTCTGCTGATGTGGCTCTTGCCCTGGCAAGTGCTGCCTCCCAAAATGGTAAGCATGTTTCTGGGTGAGGAGGAAAGAGGTCATGTAAGAAGGTGTCTCCCAATCGGCATTGACCCCAACTCGGCTTCCATATTTGAACACTGGCTCTTAGAATGTTTGTTTGAATATCCTCTCCTAAGTTAGTGTTTTTCCTTACGGCCACATTTTTCTTATTAAAGTTCTAAGGAACTGCTTTTTAGTAATGACCATAAGTTCAAACTTAGGGGAATTCCACCCCCCCCACCCCCCAGAACGTGAGAAGCTCCAAGGGCAGAAGACCTGGTGGGGACTGAATCCGAAAGCTGGTCATGTCCTGGGTTTGGAATGAATGAGGGGAAGACTAAGTAGTGTCCATGGTGTTCTGCACTTTGGATGAACTGATTCATGGTGTGGGTGGATTTGGATTTAAGACGCCCTATTTAACCTTCTTCTCCCCTCCCCCTTTTATGGTTCCTAGAATTGAATTGTGTACTAAAGTGACCTGCTGTTTTCAGTCACGGAAGAGGCCCGTGGACACTGCCCCAGGATGTGGTTCCTGGAAGTTTTTGTGTTTTTAAATTAAAGCATTGACCTGGCTTTTTCATCATTTCTCACGGGTTTAGAATCTGCTGCAGAATCTGCTGCTGCCTTAATTCTGGGCCATCCGAAGATGGATGCACTGCCTCTTTCTTTACCTTGGAACAGGTGTGCAGATCTATGACCGTACAAGCGTGCTTCATGTAATGGTCAAAAAAGGCCAAGTAACCGGCGTGGAGACCGATAAAGGACAGATTGAGTGCCAGTATTTTGTCAACTGTGCTGGTCAGGTAGGTTAGCAACAACACTGGGTCACTGATCTAACGTAACAACAGTCACTGCCGGGATTTGGGGCGTGAAGACGTAAGGTTAATACTGTGACGGACTAAGCAGGTGTCAGGGACCACCTATTGTTTGGACTAGAAACCTCAGAATTCTCGTGCGCTCCATCAGAAGCCTGTAGCTAGTCCTCAAGGAAAAGCACCGTCGTGACCTTTTCCTTCCTCCACCCTGGGTTAATGCGTGCTCTCCTGGCCAGGAAGGCCACAAAAACGGTTGGGCATTGACACATCCTCATTGTTGGGTCTTCCTGTGGTATTTCATTTTATTCTACAACCTAGCACATAAGTATTAGGCTATCTTTTGTGTCAGGAGCCTGGATTCAGTTCAGAGCACTAAGCTGCTTCTACTTTTAAGGCATATTGGTGCCTTGCCTTCCACTCGACAATCTTCGAGTGGTGACCTACGGGTACTTTTTGCCTCATGAAGATCACATATGATGGTATTCGGGGTTTGTAGTCGAGGTCAGGCATTTTGTTCGAAGGGCCTCACTTGCCCCCCACGAGCTCCTAAGTCTGTCGTTCTTTGGTATAAGAATAATGGTTATGGTTAAAAAAAAAAGAAGAATGGTTATGGTTTAACAAGCCTGGTGTTGCTTCCCCCCATGAACTGAGCTAAATAAAGCAGGCTGCAGTGTGGCTTCCCGCCCCAGATGTTGGGACAAGAGCACACATAGGCCGCTTGAATTAAACTCTTTTCAAGCGGCTGAACTTGCTCATTTGTCTTTCTGTTCCTCTTCCCACCCACAAATCAATCCGTCCGTTTGTAGTGGGCATACGAGCTGGGTCTGTCCAACGAGGAGCCTGTTAGTATCCCGTTACATGCCTGCGAACACTTCTACCTTCTGACTCGCCCCTTGGAGACCCCTCTGCAGAGCAACACACCAAGTGAGGACTTACGCTTTGTCTTTAATCTCATTTCCTTGCCACTGTTCTGTCCTCTGAAAAGGAAGACTTTGTGCTAAGGACAGACTCTGCTTGAGCGAGCCTTGTCTTTTCTGAAGCATGTTACAGGGAGGCGGACCCAATCCTAACTTGCCCGTAAGAACTCCTTACGAAAGGATGGATAAAACGGGCATTCCGCTGAAGCCGTGTTTTGGTTTGTTAGTTTTGTAAGCTAATTGCATTCCCAAACAGAGGTCCAAATTGAGAATATTTGGAATATAACCTGGAGTTTTTGACTTGAATGGCATATGTTGTAGAGAGCTTATAGGTAAGCTACAGACTCAGGTTGCTCAGGGACCCCAAGCACCACAGGAGAGGGCTTGACGTCACGTGGCAGGTCTCAACCCCTAGAATGAGCTCGCCGTACCCCCTTTCTGCTAGGCTTTCACGGTCACTACAGCAGTTCCATAGTCTGGTTGTGAGGACTAGACAGAGCTTCTAGGGAACTAAGCAGGTCAGGGATAGAGAAATAGTCTCCACTGTAATCTGAGAGAGAGGATCCTCCCCCATCACCTTGAAAGCTCTGTGTTCACTGGATGCTCTTCACTAACAGAGCCAGTAGGCGTTTTTGTTCTGCTTTTTTTCTGTCCCTTTAGAAAGCTGGCTTGCCTCTAAACCTTGCTTTTCCCTTCTACCCACCCCACCCCCGACTCCCTTGTCATTTCTCTTCCTCAGCTGTTGTGGATGCTGATGGAAGAATTTATATCCGGAACTGGCAGGGTGGCATCTTGTCTGGGGGCTTTGAGAAGAACCCGAAGCCAATATTTACTGAGGGCAAGAACCAGCTGGAAATTCAAAATCTGCAGGAAGACTGGGATCACTTTGGTGTGTGAGCTACAGGATAACTATAATGCCCTGTGTTTGTGTAAGATGCTATCTTTTTGAAAGCATTTTCAAGAAGAGAATCTTCTTTGATCTTTGTAACAGCCCCATGAGGAGCTTTCAGAAGGCAGTCCACAGGGTCTGCCTGGTCTAAGGCTGCGGTCACTGGGTACTGGATTCGGGGGATGAAAATCTTGGTTAGGGGATCCCAGGCTTATTACTTAACTAAAATCATTGCTGAAATTCTAGGCTAGGAGGAAACCTTTTGTGTAGGACTGCATGTAAGACTGAAGACGTTTTTAGAAAGCAGAATTGTTTTGTTAATACAGTCTTTTACTCGGTTTTTGTTTTTATTGAAGAACTGACCTACAGTACTGTATTAGTTTCACGTGTGCCTCACAGTGATTCGATATTTATGTTCTCAGTTTTGTAATAATTTTATTTACTGGATAGTTAATAAAGGCCCATGTTTCCAAATTCAAAAGATAAGAAACTGTCTATAATGAAGAGTTTGCCTCCCAACCCTTGATGGACCTTTTAAAAATAAACTTTTTATTCTGAGGGATTTTAAACTGTCAGAAGTGGAGAGAATAGTATACAGAACCTTCTGTGTACCCACCAGCCAGCTTTAGTCTGGTTTCATTTCTTCACTGTCCCATATGATGGACTTATTTTCAAACAGGCCAAGGTCCTGTCTTCTGCAGCTTTTCCAACTGTGGAAATCCTTGCCTTTATCCTATGTCTCCTCGAGTGTCACTGAAGAGCTTTCCACAAACAGCAATCCCTTGGAGATCTTATCTGTAGTCACATGTATTGTGTGCCCTTCCATAGCTCCTGGCCTTTGCAAAGAAGTGTCCTTTTTCTTAGTCTTTATGCCACGCGCTTTATAGGTGTGTCCATTAATTACACCAGGGTTTCTACTTTCTGATCTAGGGCCCATTTGGCTCTTCTGAGAAAACCCCTTTCAAGTGATTTTCTGAAAGGAGAGGAAGTAGGAAAGTATAAGGAGTTGAAGTCTTTGAATTCCCTAAAGCTGAAGACTCTATTTGGGTTTGTTTTTATGGCTCAGAGCCCCTGCTGAGTTCCCTCCTGCGTCGGATGCCAGAACTGGAGACTCTGGAGATCGTGAAGTTGGTCAACTGCCCCGAGACCTTCACCCCAGACATGAGGTGCATCATGGGCGAGTCTCCGGCAGTGCAGGGCTACTACGTCCTGGTGGGAATGAACTCTGCTGGCCTGTCGTTTGCAGGAGGGGCTGGAAGGTAAGTCTCTCTTGATTAGACTCTGCTTGGTGGGCTCTGCTGTGCTTCCCAGAGTTACTTGTTACTAATATGGTGTGTAGTGTGTGTATATAATCCGGTGTGTTGATAGTAAGGAGGAGATACACCTCATTTGGGAGTTGTCCCCTTCAAAGTAATCACTGTGGGATATTCTAGCAGTGTCACTGTGCACAGGGTTTCAGTAACTCTTTTTGGAATTAGTCACGGAGCCTGTGGGATGTACTTTTCAGCTGTTTTGATCCTTTGAGTGTGCATTTGAGTTTGTAAACAGTAAGTATGGTGAGTGACACAGACGATCATGTTGAGTAGTACAAGTTTTTTTAAAAATTACATATTGGGGCGCCTGGGTGGCGCAGTCGGTTAAGCGTCCGACTTCAGCCAGGTCACAATCTCGCTGTCCGTGAGTTCGAGCCCCGCGTCGGGCTCTGGGCTGATGGCTCGGAGCCTGGAGCCTGTTTCCAATTCTGTGTCTCCCTCTCTCTCTGCCCCTCCCCCGTTCATGCTCTGTCTCTCTCTGTCCCAAAAATAAAATAAAAACGTTGAAAAAAAAATTTTTAAAATTACATATTGATTATGGGGCACCTCTGTGGCTCGGTTGCTTGAGCCGACTCTTGACTTTGGCTCAGGTCATGATCTCAAGGTTCGTGAGTTCAAGCCCCACATTGGGCTCTGCACTGACAGTGTGGAGCCTGCTTGGGATTCTTTCTCCCTTCCTCTCTGTTCTCTCTCAAAATAAACAGACAAACATGTATGTGTATATGTAATAAAAAAACCACATACTGATTAAACAAGCCAGTCAGAAAGGATGAATACTGTGTGCAGTACCGTTCATGAAGACAGACAGTATCACAGTGGTTGCCAAGGCTGTGGACGGGAATGGAGAGGGACTGCTTCTCAGGTGGATGGAGTTTCAGTTTGGGAAGATGAAGAGTTCTGGGGGTGGATGGTTGTGATGGTTACATAGCAGTGTCAGTGTACTTAATGCCACTGAACCTCACAATTAGAAATGACTGAGATGGTTGATTTTATGTTCTTTGTATTTTGCCACAATTAAAAGTTACTTTTTTTTTTTATCAATGAGGCAACTTTTTTTTTTTTTTTTTTTAAGTTTACCGGGAGACTGGTGGGAGAGGGGCAGAGAGACAGGGAGAGAGAGAATCCCAAGCAGGTTCAGCACTATTAGTGTGGAGCCCGACACGTGGCTCAAACCACAAACCATGAGATCATGACCTGAACTGACTGAAGAGTCAGAAGCTTAACCAACCGAGCCACCCAGGCACCCTGAGGCCACTTTGTTTTTTAATTAAAAAAATTTTTTTTAATGTTTATTTTTGAGAGAGAGAGACAGAGTGTGAGTGGGCAAGGGGTAGAGAGAGAGGGAGACATAGAATCCGAAGCAGGCTCTAGGCTGCAAGCTGTCAGCACAGAGCCTGATGCGGGGCTTGAACTCACAAACTGTGTGGTCATGACCTGAGTCGAAGTCGGAAGCTTAACCAACTGAGGCCACTTTTCTTGAGTGACTTGTAGAATGGTTCTGAAAACAGTCATGGAAGAGGAGTTACCAAAAGCAGAGATATGATCAGATAGATGTATAACCTCCTGAAGGTTTTCCAGAAAAAGCCCATTGGATGTATGAATAGAGTATGTTTTTCATAGATGTCACTTATGTCTTAAAACACTTTCTAGGGAACCTTATTAGAACTAAGATTGTCATAGCAGATTTGAGAGCAGTAGATGGATCCGTGTTTGTTTCTTCAGAAAAATTAAGGAAATTGCCCAGAATTTCTCAACCAGTCTGTGACAAGACAGGATGTTTGATTCTGTTGGTTCTTGTTTCCTAGTACAGTTAGGAGAGTATCCCATCTGAGGCCCAGCAACTTCCCCATCTAAACAGGTACCTCGCCGAATGGATGGTGCATGGTTATCCATCAGAAAGCATCTGGGAATTGGACTTGAAACGTTTTGGAGCCCTCCAGAGCAGTCGTACCTTTCTGCGCCACCGGGTCATGGAAGTCATGCGTGAGTAGAGCTTGATCCCATTTGCGTCTAGTCGAAGGTGTCTTCTTGGGGGCTGTTGGATCATTCAGAGGAGCAGATCTTTCCCTCAGTTATTTAAGAATTGCTTCAAGTTGGCCTCTCACGTTTGACTGGTAGGGGGCCCATGTTGGGGCATTAGGCCCCGTGTGATATTTACATAACCATCTCTTTAGTATGTTGTCCTTTATTTACCTCTGGGAACAGGAAAGAAGAAAAGGACTTACAGGTGGTAATTGCCATCAGACTTCCCGCAGCAGCTTCTTGTATATTCCTAGCATCGTCTGCTTTCCACTTTGCTTGGAAAGCGCCCATGTCAGGTGAATGTTCTCTCTCCTCACTGGATCTTTGAGATTACAGTTTGCTTTCCAAGGCAGAGGATTTGGCTTGTTCTCAAAGCTTCAAGCTTCTCTGAGTGATTTCTGTCATAACTGTCACATGCTAGCAAGATAGGAAACTACTTCTCATATAAATACAAAACATACATTTCTGTTCTCCTCATTCCTACTTCTCTCCAGCTTCATTCTAACTTGTTACTCTACCTTACCTTTATTTTCTAGAGACAGGTTTTGTATCAAGAATTGAACCAAACCAGATTGTAATTTCATCTTCCTGTACTGAGGAACTGTTCTGAGACTTTGCCAAAATATATAGCTAGATACTTGGGGCATGTTTATGTTCACAGTTGAGTTTCTACATATGCTGTGACTGCCATCCTTTAACAATGAATTGTTGGTTTAATAGCAGGCGGTCCCATTCACGGTGAGGCCTTTGAACGACCTTTAGCACCTGTGTATTCACTTTTAGCCTGTCGTAGAGAACTCTTACTGGTGGGAGACAACCCGGCAGCAGTATGGGTGGCCGCTAAGGTTATTTTTGGCAAATATTTTGGTTAAAATGTTGACTCGCCAGAAGTCTCAATTTCCCTAGCCATTTGTTACTTTAGAACCTGTGCAAATCATAAGGGAGCTCGAGTTTCCCTGTGATGACCTGACACGCTGGGTAGCCTTCTCTGATTCTCATGTAATAGAAATGGGAGGCATGACAGGAAACGAGAAAAGGGTAAATAGAACCTAAAGTACCAGAGAAGACTGAAAAATTGTCACAAGATAAGGCAACCAGCGTGGCTTCCTTCTCTTTAATTTCTCAGCCTCCTCCCCATTCTGATGTACCTCTTGTTTGGAATAGTTTGAGGTCAGCTCTTCTCTTTGGAAGGGACTAGAGATCACACTCTTTCTGGCTATTTTTACTTATTGCTGTTGCAGATTGGACATTAGGAGAAATGAATTGTGACCCTAGCTTTGTTATGTGAATATTGTGACTGGGACAGTACTGTGCAGCCACCAAATCAAGGTATGCTATGTTCCCTTTCACCTCAGAAACGGGTTAAATGTTAGAGAGGAAATGTGTCTAACAGTCCTGAGATCCCAGCAACACAGGCACTGTAAAGAAGCAAGTGCCATGTTTTCACACTCTGCTCCTCAGATACAGTCTTCGTCTCTGCTGTGGGACTTAGCAAGGTTTACAAGCATGACCTTTCTCCCATTGTTTCTGCCTACTAACTTGAAACAGTCATTGAGAACAGAGACTTGGAGTTGTTAACCTGACTCATGGCCCTGTAACTCTGTGGAAAGATCAGGGCAGCTCTTGCAACATCATTCTTTCTTCCGGAGCCTGCCTGTTATACTGGGAACTGTTTGCACATTAGGTCCCGTTAGCCTGGAAAGCATGCTCTTTTGAACAGGAGCGACTCCCGAATCTAGAGATGCTGTGTTCTCGGCTCGGTGGTTTGGGTTTGCAGAGACTGTTATTTCTGTTCTAGCTCTGCTGTATGATCTGAAGGTTCCCCGTTGGGACTTCCAGACCGGGAGGCAGTTACGCACATCTCCTCTCTATGACCGGCTGGACGCACAAGGAGCCAGGTGGATGGAAAAACATGGATTTGAGAGGCCGAAGTACTTCGTGCCACCAGACAAGGGTAAGAAGGCCCGTTCTCATGTTTATTCTTTTGTTGCCTTGAGAACTAATAAAACCCATTTTTAAATGTATTACAGTTAGAATGTGTTCCTGGAGGAATAAAGAAAAACCTGTCACACTATACTAATCCACACGGGGAGAGTCCTCAATATAAATGTCCTTTTCTCTTTTTCTTTTGTTGTTTGCCGGTCTGTAGACCTCCTGGCATTGGAGCAGAGCAAGACTTTCTATAAGCCAGACTGGTTTGACATTGTGGAGTCTGAAGTCAAGTGCTGTAAGGAAGCTGTGTGTGTCATTGACATGTCCTCTTTCACAAAGTTCGAAATAACAGTAAGTGCTTGAGAAACCCAAATAATAGATTAGAAACTTCTGAATATTTGTTGAATGTCTCCTTTTTTATCTGCCACTTCAAAACCAATTTCGTAAGACCTCTGGTATGTTTTAGTGTTTTACTAAACTGTAATACATTTTTACATTTTTCTGAAGTTTCAGCTCTTTGTTTCTGGGTTTTAATCTGCTTGTAGAGGCCCACTTACCATTAGAATCACGAGCCAGTTGGGGCGCCTGGGTGGCTCAGTCACTTAAGCGTCCGACCTTGGCTCAGGTCATGATCTCGCGGTCTGTGAGTTTGAGCCCCGCATCGGGCTCTGTGCTGACAGCTCAGAGTCTGGAACCTGCTTCGGATTCTGTGTCTCCCTCTCTTTCTGCCCCTCCCTCACTCATGCTGTCTTCTCTGTGTCTCAAAAATAAGTAAACAGTAAAAAGAAAACAAACAAAAACAACGAGCTTTCTTTGGAGCTTCTCGCAGCGGAGTAGATCCGCAGATACTGTTGCTAAATCCGCAGATACTGTTGCAGTTGGGAACTGGCTAATTGAATTGCCTCAGGGGGTCACACTGCTCAGCAGACTGTGTTACCAACCAGCTGTTCTTGTGCTCGCTCTCTCTGCTTTCTTCCCTCACCCTCCAGTCCACCGGAGACCAGGCATTGGAAATTCTTCAGTACCTCTTCTCCAATGACCTCGATGTACCCGTGGGCCACATTGTGCACACCGGCATGCTCAATGAGGGTGGAGGGTATGAAAACGACTGTAGCATAGCGCGGCTCAGCAAGCGCAGGTAAGGCTGGCTGCCGCCCTGCCTCCCACCCCCCAGCCCCTGCGGTGCGCTGCCTCCTGGAGGTGTCCTCGCAGGTCCGGGAAACCATGACCGTACTGAGGACGAAAAGACATTTCGGTAACTCCTGGACAGTTCCTTAGCAATGCAGTGCAAATAGAAGCCACGGGGGAAAATGGGGAAGAAACATACCCGATTATATACAAATCGATGTGGAAATAACAGTCCCCCTACTGGGAAAAAGTGTTCTGGTGTGTCAGTAGGTCTGTATATCTTGGCACTAACAGGAAGCCGGGATCTTCGGTGCTTATGTAGTATATCCTAGAATTATGTGCCCCTGGTCTCCTCTGAAGGCGAAGAGGTCATTTGCCAGTATTCTGCTCATTCTTTGGCTGCTTTGAAAGAGTTAACTTGACTGCTTCCTGATGCTTTTTCTGCTGCCTCGCTTACATTACTTTCCGGTCTCCCTTTCAGTTTCTTCATGATTTCCCCAACTGACCAGCAGGTCCACTGTTGGGCCTGGCTTAAGAAACACATGCCAGAAGACAGCAACCTGCTTCTGGAGGATGTCACCTGGAAATACACCGGTAAGCCGGCCCTCCAGGCTCAGCTGCACAAGAGGCCAGCCTGTCTAGATACGTCTTCTCCATCTGCCTTCTTTATAGCTGACATTCAGAAATGGGGGTCAGAGTGAGAAGCGTGCTGGAGGCGCCCTGGTCATAGAACACTGATCCCTGATATGTCCCTGCATTTTTGCAAGTGAGGGGTGAGTTGTGCTTCAGTCCGTTTGTCTTGTTTCCCGCTGTGCCCCCTGCAGCCAGGATGGAGGAGTGCAAATATTGGTTGAATGAGTGAAAATTACTTCGAAAATACATTTTTAAATCTACTACCTAAATATTGTTTTCTTCAAAATTTCTCAACTTTTTTTTAAGTGAGTGAATAATTTTTGAGGAGGACTTAATTTCCTGATGATCTACCTCTTCCTCAGCAGTCTTGTCAGGGAGCAGCCCCTTCCCTCACCTCCTCATTCCAGCTTTAATGCTTGCCTATCCCCCACTTCACTGCCCCTCACCCCCAACATGTCCTCGTGGCCAGTTCATCACAGCAGCAGATCTGTTTGACTGTTTGCTACCAGATTGGCAAACTACACAATCTTACTGAACCAAAGTTGTTTCCTAGCCCAAGAGGGTGTTTGGGGTATAATTTCCACAGGCTGCTGTGCCATGACGGAACCTGGGCTGGTTGGGCCGCTCTCACCATATAGCAACAGTGGGAGGAAGGAGGCAATGGGAACCGTGTGGGAGGTTTGTGGCCGGCCCTGGAAGTGGGCTCCCATCGCCCTGGCCAGGACACGGTCTCACGTTCCCGGTCTAACCACAAAGGCGGCTATGGGATGTTGTTTCCCCGTGTCCCCGGGAAGAGGAAACACGCTGGCCAGGCTGTCTCTGGCCAGCAGTCAGCAGTGCATGCATTTACCAGGCCTGTCAGGAGAGGTGTCTGCCTGACTTGGGGCGCTCTGTGTCCATCCTGGGATTGCCTAAGCAGAGAGGCGCTTTCGTGGGCTTATCACCCAGGCCTGGCCGTGAGAGAGCAAGTCCCAAACAGACTTTTCCCTTTGGCTCAGCGGTGACTGGACTGGCCAGACATCTCTTGTTCTTTTCTGTTTAGCCCTCAATCTGATTGGCCCTCGAGCTGTGGATGTGCTGTCCGAGTTGTCCTATGCCCCTATGACTCCAGACCACTTCCCAAGTCTGTTCTGCAAGGTGGGTGCTAATTAAGTTCTAGTTTTTAAATGGACAGGGAATATTTCTTTTATAGGGATAGCAATTGCACAGTTTTACTACAGCATTAATGTCCACAGAGAGAGCGTGTTGGGGCTTTTATGGAGCAAATAAAATGTCTCAATAAATTCGTCCCTTTATTTTTCACCTTTCTAGGTCTCCTTATTTAATAAGCATTAGGATATCTTTGAAGTGGATTTAACTTTTCTGAATATCATTCCTTTCTATTTACTGCTTTTTGTGTAGCAGTGGATTAAATGTGTAAATTAAAGGATTAGGACACTAACGCCAAAAATGCCAATTAAGGTCAGGTTCCTTCTCTCCATGCAGTGCTTCTCCTTTTCCATTCACAGAGTCACTTCTGTGTGTAGTATCTCCAGGTAAGAGATGTTCAGGTGAAGCCCTCAACAACTTACATAAGTTTCTTATATTTGGCAGCAGTAGCATCTTGGAACTGAGTAAAAGAAGTAGTAACAATATTGATAAGAGAGGTGCGAACAGACTAGTGTTTTGACAACCTGTAGCAAAACAGCTGTGGGGCAGCTACTGACTGATGGAGGCTCTTTGAAGTTCAAACCGAAGCTGAGATCCACGTACTCGTTGTACAGTGTCCCTTTTTCTCCGTGGCAGAGTGAAAGCAACAGAACAGTCTCACCGTTAGCCATCAGCAACCCTTCCCTGCATGGCCTTGGGTTCTGGAACGAATGATTCACCTATGTGAGCCTACAGGGTAGCAGGTTATGTTGGGCTTCCTGTGGGAACAGTTTGCTCCAGTGCCTTCTGGGACTTAACCACTTGCCATTATAGGAACAGGGATTGTGTTAGAGGCCTGTTAGGTAACTGAGCTGCTGTAAACACATTTTGAATTAGCAGCCTAATCTCTGACCCCAGGGTAGCAGGTGCACCATGTTCTGTGGTCATCACGCATCCTCTTTTGTAGGGCAGGTGCCCTGGACTTGCCTGCCAGATGCCCCAGAGAAGACACAGGCCTGGTCTTTGTTGCTCTTGACACTCTTGACTGAAATCTTTTTAAGGTTCTTTCTTTATTTTTAGAGACAGTGCACAAGTGGGGTGGGGCAGAAAGAGAGGGAGAGAGAATTCCAATCAAGCTCTGCACTGGGGCTCAATCCCACGAACCCTGAAATCATGACTTGAGCCATAATTAAGAGACGCTTAGCCGACTGAGCCACTCGGGCACCCCTAAAACAAACCTTTAGGAGGACTTTGCGAAAAGAAATGTTTCACGATTGTAAAGACTTCGCCTCCACTTCCCACCAGCAGCTTGGCTAGTGCTCCTGAAATGGTGATGTTTCATGAGAAGAGTGTAAAGACCGTGCTCCGTTTCTGGTGACCCCAGTACTCGGAAACAGACCACTCTGGGGATGAATTTCTCTCAGGCGCATGGCTCTGCCGTAGGGTCAAAGGGTGCGGAGCTGATAAGAGGTTTACCTCAGGTGTTCGTTCCTTTAACACACATGTTGAGCGCTCACTTCCTCTGGAGACTCTCCGTGCTGACCTCCTCCCTTTGCTTCCACAGGAGATGAGTGTGGGCTACGCAAATGGGATCAGGGTGATGAGCATGACTCACACAGGAGAGCCGGGATTCATGCTCTACATCCCCATAGAGGTGAGCCCCGTGGAGGAAGGTGGCCGGCTTTCGCACGCCTGCCGGGCACTGGCAGGGTTAGAGAGCCAGATCTGACTGGGCCTCGGGAACGGAGGCAGGCTGCATTAGGGGCACTTTAACATTTTGGACTAAGTTACTTACGGTTTCGAATAGGAAATACGTTTACGTGGTTTAAAACCTATGTAAAGTATTTAGTGCCACCCGACCAGTTCCCATCAACCACTACCAGTGATACAACTATTAGTATTTGAAGGTCATGTCAGAAATTTTTGTGCATATGCGAGCAAGTTCAAAGACATTCTTAGTCCCGTTTTAGAAACATAGATGGAAGCATACTGCTGTCCTTTATCTCTTCACTAATTGATGGTATAGATCTGCCCTGTCAGTCCCTAAAGAGGAAGCACTTCCGGTTTCTTTTTTTAACAGCAGGATAGTGTTCTATCAGATCGTTGAATCATTAGGCTGGTACTAAGAGGCGTTTCCGGTTGTAGGCCTTTGCTGTTATAAACAGTTCCGTGTACAAGAGCATCTCTTTCCTTGTACGTGTGTGCGTGTACCAGTACAGGGTTTTCACACTTTGGGCTGACAGAGAATTGTCAGTGCAGTTGTAATTTTCTTTATATGTGGGATGAAGCAACTTTTTGTAAAAGGCGAAAGATTTATGCGATCTGAAGAGAAACCAGAGTATGAAGCAACTTTTTGGAGTGCATTTCCAAGGAAAAGCTCTTCTATAGGACCTGCACACTCCTGCCTGCCCGTCCGCCACCCTGTTCTGATGTGATCCTACCTTCTCTACCTGTCCCGCTACTTGCTCTCCCTGAATGTGCTGCTGCTCCTTCCCCAGGGCCTTTGCATTTCCTCTCCCTCTCCTGGCTCGTCCTCCCACCGCCACCCCCCCCCCCCCAGACTCTCGCAGCTGTGCCTGCTTCAGGTCTTATTTGAGTGGTATCTGCTGGATGAGGCCCCATCCCCCGGTTCCCCCGCTCCTCCTTCCCACTTTCTTTTTCTCTGTAGTGCCTACCACTGTCTGATAAAATCTGTTTTATTTTGTTCGGCAAGTTATCCTTGTTTAAGTGTCAGTTCTCCGAAGGCAGAAATATTTGCCTGTCTTAACTTTTATTTCCCCAGCACCTAGAGAAGTATTTGGCACATAGTAAATGTTTAAGAAATGTTGCATAACTGAATGTTCCGGTCATACCTTTGTACATTTTTGTATTGAATGATTGGTCTGTTTACCAGTTTCTGAGCATTGTCTGAGTCAGATAGTCCTTGCTGTTGAGTTATAAGTTTTTTTCCCAGTTTGTCATTTGTCTTTTCATTTATTGTCATGTAGAAGGGTTTTTTAAAAAATTAGGAAAATGTTTCATATGTTGCAGAAGATTTTTTGATTTTTATTGTAATTGAGTTGATCGGCCTTTTGTGCCTTCTAGAGTTTGATATATAAAAGGGACTTCTCCACTTCAGGCTTATAAAATTTTCCCAGTTTTCTTCCATTACTTTTACAGTTAGTGGTGTTGCTGAGTATGGGTTTGTGGTTTTGTTTTTAATTTTTTTAAATCTTTTGAGAGAGAGAGACAAGAGTGCGAGCGGGGAAGGAACAGAGAGGGAGACAGAATCCAAAGCAGGCTCCAGGCTCTGAGATGTCAGCACAGAACCCACTGAGGGGCTCAAACTCATAAGCTGTGAGATCATGACCTGAGCCGAAGTTGGACGCTTAGTGGGTTCACTAAGCCACACAGGCGCCCCTGTGTTTTTTTTTAAATATTTAAATGCGCCATCCTTTTGCAGTGTCTGTTGCTGTACTTGATGAGCTATGGATCACACATGTTTCCACATGGATGACCAATTGCTTTCACATTGTACCCTTACCAGATACTAAATTCTTGTATGTATTCAGGTTTATTTCTGGACCTTTATTCTGTTCCCTTGGTTTATCTGTTCATGATCCAGGATTATGCTATTTTAATTATGGAGTCTTTATTATATATTTTAATACCTGCTAGTGCTTATTGTCCCTTATAGCTTGCAAACTCTGGAAAAAAATAATTCCTGTTTCCTTATTTCCCTTTGGAAACTTTATAATTATCTAGTATAATTATACTGCTGCTGGTATTTTTTGGATTATGTTACATTTATATATTAGGGAGAATTGACGAAATATGTTAAATCTTACAAAGAATGCCTTTTAGTTTTACTCAAGTTTTTTGGTGACCTGAAGAGGTATTTTGAAGTTTTCCTTATATAGATGTTACACATTTTTTAAGTTTACTTGAATAATATTTTGTTGTCGCTAGTTGTGAGTGGGAAGGGTGTCTTTGTTCCATTGTCTTTTAAGTGATTATGATTTTTGAAAGCTATTTTTTCTAGTCTATATTTCTTTACTAATTTATCTTACTATAGTTGTTTTTTAGTTGAGTACCTGGAATTTTCAGGGTTCAGTTTTATCATAGAGACAGTAATGGTTTTTCTTCTTTCTTAAGTTTTAATTCCTACAATTTCTTTCTCTTGTCCAGTTGTGACAAGGAGTAGGGATTGTAGGCATCTTTCTTGTTCCTGATATTAGTTGTATTACTTTTACGGGGTTAGGCTTTCTTATAGTTACTAACTGAAGCACAAATTTACTAGCCCATGAAATTCCATATGCTTGTCGAGACAAGTGTAACAACACTAAGATGAAGGGATTATTCGCAATTTGAGAAGAGTTGCTACAAATGTAGCTGATCTGCTGTCCCTGTACAGGTAGGGGCTGGTTCTGAAATGTCACCTGGGTGCCCTTGTCATGAATTCACTAAACTCGATCAAGCGTGGCTCCAGCAGGTTTGTTACTTGAGGCCTTGGTTTCTACTTCTCATTTTCCTGGGCTGCTCTTGTTTTTATGATTTTCATTGAGTCCACAAGGTGGTTTGTGCCCTGCCTGGGTTCTTTACAAGCTGGCTCCTGTCCTCAAGAAGGGTATACAGCTGCCCCTGTCATAACATGGGGGTCAGGGGCACCGACCACCCACTCAGTCAAAGCTCCACATAGAACTTTTGACTCCTCAAAAACCTTAACTGCTAATAGCCTACCATCGACTGCAGGCCTTACTGTTAATACACGTTTTGTGTGCTACACGTGTTGTATATTCTTCTAATACAGTGAGCTAGAGAAAACAAAATGTTATTAAAATCATATGGAAAATACATTTACAGTCATGTACTGTACTTACTGAAAACTCCACATCGAAGTGAGACACACATAGTTCAAACCCATGTTAACTATACTTGTCTCTTTGAGGGGAAACAAAAACATCCCCAAAACATGGGAACAGATGGCAGGTTCTTGTTTGGCTCACACTAAATCCCCAACAGCTAGAAAAGGAATATATGATGGGGACCTGCTTTTCTCATCTAATCCAAGACTAGTTACCTGCTTCAAATCTTTATTCCCTGGCCTTCCTCTTAACGATTCAATTGGAGACACTGAAGCAGTGAGTGCAACAGAGATGCTGGCTTTTGATTATTCTCGTTTCCTGTCCATCCCCATGGGCCTCCTGCCTCCACCGTTGCTCATTCAGGTGTGTCACTTGCACGGGGGCCACACAGTGTATGGATTCAATAGCACAGGTTCTGTTTTTCCACAACTCTTTTCAAGTTGTCCTGACCACTGTGGCCATTCAGTAGATGCCTCTTTGGCTGCAGGAGAGCAACACGCAGGGCAGCAGACCCAGCCAGGGTACAGAACTGCAACACCAGTGAAACCAGTTTCTTTTCCGTCCTTCCAGTTTTATTGAGATATAACTGACATATATCACTGTACAAGTTTAAGGTGCACAGAGTGATGGATTGACATGCCCTGTGACATGACTGCCGTGGTAAGTTTCCTTTTGCACCATTTATGTCTCAGATTCGTGTGTCCTAGATCCTTGTGGGGCACAGGGTGGCTCAGTGGGTTAAGCATCTGAGTCTTGATTTCGGCTCACCTTACCATCTCAATTTGTGAGTTCGAGCCCACAGCATGGAGCCTGCTTGGAATTCTGTCTGCCCCACCCCGGCTAGGTCTCTCAAAAATAAACATTGTTAAAAAGCTTTTTTCCTTGGGATGAAGACACTTAGGATTTACTCTTGTAACAACTTGTGTTACTTGTCACACAGCAGTGTCTGCTGCGGACATCAGGTTAGGTATTCCATACCTAGTTCTCATTTGTCTGGTAACTGAAAGTTTGTACCTTCTGCCTCCCTTCCGCCAGTCCCCACTTTCCTCTCCCCACCTCTGCCAACAACAACTCCAGCCTCTTTTTCTGCAGATTTGGGTCATGTTGTTTGCGATTGTACACGTAAATGCGATCATGAGACGTTTCTCTAATTAATTTCTTTTGTCGTTTTGTCTTTTTAGTTATTAAAGCTAATAATGTAGTCTGTTACTAGGCTTTAGACGTCACAGAATACATTTAAACATCACACAGTATGAGTATCTGCCTTCAGTTGAGGAAACTTTATTTAGGGTGTCTGATACAGTTTCCAGAACCAAGAATAACGAGAGGCTGGCCGTTGTGGGACACGGGTAGGGTGCGCCGCCTTCCTGGCTCAGTCACTTGAGCGCGGGGGGGGGGGGGGTCGTCTCTGAGATGTGCCATCTGTGGAAAAAACAGACATGGCCCATGGGGTCCTGTGTGACACACATTTCCCAGCACGGGCAATGCACGAGTGAGGATGGGGTGGGGAGTTGGGGCGAGAGCAGAGCCGCAGTGGCTGAGCGGACTGAGAGGCACTTGTGGGCCTGGCCATTGACGGGGTGGTGAGAGTGTGTGTAGGATTCTCATTTGAGGACTGCTGTGTGCTTGGCTCCCTGTCCCAGGCTCCACAGAGAAGGGAAAGCTATGGTTCTTGCTTCCATGGAGTGTAAGTCGGGTTAGGGTGACCCTGGCTCATTACTCCTGGGCAGTGGTGCTTCAGTTGCTCGAGGATGAGCATACACCCTCCTCGCTTGTTGAGGTTCATGGTGTCCCCCATTGGGTGCTGCCAGACACACTCCGTGTTGAATTCTGAAGGTGTGCGGGCTGCTGACCTCTCGTTTCTCCCTCTAGTATGCCCTCCACGTGTACAACGAAGTGATGAGTGTTGGGCAGAAATACGGAATCCGGAATGCTGGCTATTATGCTCTTCGTAGTCTTCGAATCGAGAAGTTCTTTGCTTTCTGGGGTCAGGATTTAAACACCCTCACCACACCCCTGGAATGTGGACGAGAATCTCGGGTGAAACTGGACAAGGTACGGTATCGGCACGTTCTGCCCTAGCAAGGAAGGGCTGAAGTGGAGGCCCGCAAAGGGCCTCGGGTGGACGAAGACAGTGAGGAGTCCTCAGGATGAAAAGTGTGTCCGGCCTGATAGGAAAACATGGTATGTGGAGAACACTGGTTTTGAGCACCTGGCTTGCTCTTTGAACCGGACCACCCTGAGGCTGGAGTTGTTCCACCAACTGCGGCAGCCGTGTGCCCCACTCGGCTCCCTTTTAGATTGGCACTTTCAGGGAAGTTTTTCCAAGAACGTGCCACAGACATTTGTAAAAATCAATCTTCCATTCAACAGACTTTTTTTTCCCCCAGAGTAAATAGGAACATCATTTTTTACAAAGTCCTAGGTCAAGAGGATGTTAGTGACAAGTCTCTTTCCCATGTCTGAAGCCCAGCAAACTGCACTACCGGCTGCAGCAGCTTGTCTCTGCTTCGAGAACTCTGAGTATGCAAACACACAAGCGAACGCTTTCCCCACTTGAACCTGGATGGCTGGGCACCACACGCCTGCTGTATTATTGCACCGTTTTGTTTTGTTTTGGATGTTTATTTTTGAGAGAGAGAGAGAGAGAGAGGGAGGGAGGGAGGGAGACACAGGATTTGAAGCAGGCTCCAGGCTCTGAGCTATCAGCACAGAGACCAACGTGGCGCTCGAACTCACGAGCCAGGAGATCATGACCTGAGCTAAAGTCCGACTCTTAACCAACTGAGCCACCCAGGTGCCCCACACCTTGTTTTTTTAGGTTAAACCTAACAAAATACCTTAGCAGTACAAAATACCCCTATCAGTATGGGAGATTTCTAGTCGTCTTTGTGAGCAATTACAGATCACTTTTTCTCTCAGGTATAAAAGTAATGAATACTAATTTTTGGAAAATAGGGAAAAATATGAAGAAAATTAAAAATCATCTATTTTATAAGTTTTTTTTTTAATGCTTATTTTTAAGAGAAAGAGTGTGACCAGGGGAGGGACAGAGAGGGAGACAAAATCTGAAACAGGCTCCAGGCTCTGAGATGAGGGTAGCAAGCCTGACACAGGGCTCGAACTTAACAAGCCAGGAGATCATGACCTGGGCCGAAGCTGGACACTTAACCAAGATACCCAGGTGCCCCCCCAAATCACCTATTTTATCTGTACATAATCACTTAGAGTTTTTTTTTTATGCTGGTCATGTTTCTTGCACATTCAAATACATACATGTGTGGGCTTTCTCTTGAGATTATCTAAAAACATGGTTTTTTGAAAACAATTATAGCAAGTATTTTTGAATTTTTCTTCCTAAGTATTTTTTTTCTGTGTGGTCTTGTGGTTGAAATCTATGTTTACAAAAGAGAAAAATGTACACCTGTGTTACAGAAATTTTCTGAGTAGGTCTTCTATATTGTGAATGCAGTTTTTCACAAGGTGGAAAACCTACATTTTCCCCAAATCTGGGGAGTGGGGGTGCTGCCCCCATGGCAGGTACATCAGGGGACCCTACCCACCGCCCCTTCTGTGCCCAGCATCAGCACGTCAGCCTGCTCTCAGCATTGCCGTTCTCTCCTAGGGGATGGATTTCATTGGCCGGGATGCCCTGCTGCAGCAGAAACAGAACGGGGTGTACAAACGCCTCACTATGTTCATTCTGGACGATCACGACACCGACCTGGACCTCTGGCCCTGGTGGGGAGAACCCATTTACCGCAACGGGCAGTACGCAGGCAAGACCACCAGCAGCGCCTATAGCTACACCCTGGAGCGCCACGTTTGCCTGGGCTTTGTGCACAATTTTTCTGAAGATACTGGGGAAGAACAGGTTGTGACGGCAGATTTCATCAACCGGGGAGAGTATGAGATTGACATCGCGGGACACCGGTTCCAGGCCAAGGCCAAGCTCTACCCTGTCACCTCCCTCTTTACCCACAAGCGCCGAAAGGATGATGTGGAGCTAAGTGACTTGCATGGAAAGTAATGCCGGGCTCCCCTCCAGTCCCAACCCTCTGCTTCCCACCTTTTACCTCCCAGATAGGATTTTAAGCTTCACCTGCTTTAAACCTTTTGCTTTGCAACCTCTCTTCTCCTTCCACCTTCCCTCCTCCCTTTTGCAGTGCAGTTAACCATCTAATACTCCCTCTGGGCTGTTCTTCCAGCCCCCCACTCCACCCCTTTCGATCCTCATGGTGACACAAAGCATGTGTGACAGGCAGGACAGGTAAAGACTGCACTCGTGGAAGTGGGGAGCCAGGGGTCTGATTTCTCTGGCTGTATCTAGAAGCAGGGGAACTGGTGGTATGCAGGCCGCAGGGCAAGAGTCCAGCTCTGTGAGGCTGACTTTTCTCGGAATAACCTGCTCATCTTGGCGGGTTGCTGTGGATCCGAGGCAGCCCCTTGCGAGAGCCTGTGCTGGGGGTTGGCACCGATCCCTCTACAAGAGGATGACCATCTACCTCATTCACGAGCGGCACCACGTGCATGTTCTTTGGTCTGTAGCAAACAGCCGGCCTGGGACATCCCAGCCTCCCTACTGACCCAGTTACTAGACTGGCAGATCAGGGCCACCCTCCTAACATTTCCTTCATGTCTTGCTGATCTCTAGAAGAGGGTCTGGGGGCCTGAGTAAACAAGCCAGTGTTTGAAAGGGAAAGACCATGTTGCCTTTTGTATTGATCTTCTTGGAAAATGTACCGCACAGAGGTGGTTTTCTGCTGTCTGAACAGTGCTGCTTTCAGCTGCTCAAAGCTCACTCTTCCCATCTTGACCGTCCTCTTCTCCAGGTGCATCTTTGTCCCGTCTCCTTACCTGCCCCTTCTGCAGCAGGCCCACTCGGCAAACACTGCTGTCCCTTTGGAACAGGGAGGGTGTGTGGTCCTGGGGAGGAACTAAACCATGCTGGCCGTGCAGAGTTCAAGAGCTACTGGACTCTCAAGTTTTGCTTCCTCGGGCACAGAACAGACAGATCTGCACAGAGATGACCCTCAGGAGTCTGGGGAGGGTCCTGTGAGAGTCTGCTCTTCATCCAGCCATCTCTCTGTAGCTCTGGAAGAGAAAATGACCGGGCCCTCCACTCTCTTACACAGTGTCTGTCTGCTAAAGGTGAGGCTGGGCTGTCAGAAACTTGTCCACCCTTTGCACTTAAAGTCCAATGGGGGCAGTTTATATGCAAAGTGCTGTCACAGATTTGAATGAACTGTCGTCTTGATATCTTGGAAGCGTTAGCTCTGACGAGTCTGTCAGTCCATTATAGAAGGGCCTTTTGTTCTCCGTGAGCAGCTTAGAACTCTCACGTGTGTCTGCCTGCTCTGGCGTTTCTTTGGGATCTCGGTTTACCCCCTTCATCTGATAGATTCTCTATAGAAACTTCTTGTCCTCTACCTAGCCAGACAGTTCCTACTTGACTACTGATTGTAGTGTCCACTTTTTAAAAGAGGTCTTCGTTGATTTATTAAGGGAGTATGTGGTTACAACTGTTAGGGCCTCACTATGTGATGGGCTGAGAGATGCTGCTGCAAGGAGGGGGGCAGTTGGGGGAGAGGTGTCACCTTGTAGGACAGGGCGCAGCAGCTGTGACACATGGGGGAGAGCAGGAATCAGGCACCTGCTCAACACAGGTGTTAGCAGCAGGGGCCCAACTGACCAAGAAAGCTGGAAACAGGCACTGTAGAGCTAAAGGATCCCCTGCCCTGTACCACTCTCGTCTTTGAAGAATTTAAAAGAAGTTCTAGATTTAGGTGTAAATTGCATCTTGTCCATAAATAGTGGCACACTTTTAAGACTCAGGCAAGATGTATTTATTGAGTGCCCTGACACACACACTCAGCTTTTGGCACTTTAAAATTCACCCTGGAAATCTTTCTTGGTTAACAATGTGAATCTGGCACTTGTCTCTCTTTGGTCCTAACCCTGAAGTGGGTGACTCGTTCCTGACTTCAGCATACCTGACAGAACATCCTGCAGTCTGTCGTTCCCATCATGGGTTTGCCTTGTGTGTCTGCTCCTCTGTCCCTAGAGATTCAAAGGATCTGGATGCTTTGTGAATGCGTGGCGGGACTTGGGTTTCAGATGGCTGGTACTTTTTTCTCTGTGAAATGATCCTTCGTCACTTCTTATGGTCTCTTGAGGGAGGGGCTCTGTGTTCTTCTGTCTTGTCCACATATTCAACTGGACAATCTTGTTTTATCTGGAAACAGAAAGCGTGCCAGCCTCAGACGAACACAGAGCAAAAAGGGACAAGATCTACCTGCTTGGATAGCCTATCTGATGTCCTGTGCCCGGCTGGGGGGCCCTGTACCCCCAAATACAAGTGATGCTGTTCAGAACAGGGGCCCAGAGACCGTTAAGCTCAGTGAGTAACCTCAGTTATCCCGTTTCTGCAGGAGGAGAGTCCAGCTACTTGGACTCTCACAAGGAGACATGCTGTCCCTGGATTCTACCTTCTTAAACACACCAACAGTTTTACCTCTTTCCGTTCTAAAAGTGGAAAGTAACTCCACCTTTCTCCCTTACCCTGCCTCTGAATGCATTTGAAACGTTAACCCCGCCTCCCCACCATGGAAGTGGCAGGAATGACAGTTTACCAAAAGCGGTTTTGCTTCACTGAAGGGAGAACCCACCACCTTGATTTCTGGCTCTTCTTATCCTCTGCCTGATGAACGCATGTGCTGGCATCTGAGTCTTCACCATCCTCTGACAACCTAAGGGAGATAAAAAGGAATCTTCCATAAGCTGTAGTCCTGGTTCTGACCCCAGAAAGCTGTGTCCTGGTACAACTGCACTGGCTTTGCTTTCAAGGGTTAGCGACCAGATTCAGTGTTTTGTATCTTTGCAGCTGCATGGTCAGTATCATCAGCAAGGGTCCCCTTTAGCATCTGAGGTAGGGGTTTGGTCACTAGTGCTTAGTACTGAAGAACTTTCCATGGTTTTCATTTCCTTTCTGCACACCACCCTTCACCCACATCCCTCCCAAACTTGCCAGGAGCAGCTTTTCATCAGCATGAAAAAGGGAAAATTTGCACGAGTCAAAAATTGTCAGAGGGGATGATAGGGTAGGTGACAGAGTCTGGGAGCAAGCTCCGGGTCTCCTGGCTGTGCCTCTCCCCGCGACCCCCACCCTGGCCTCCATGTTAAGGTGCTGAGTTGTAAGGCTCCTCCATCATCCGTACAGGACCTGGGTTCACACTCCCTCATCACTACAGATGCACTATTTTTCAAGAGAACTATTTTTGTATGTCTTTGCCTTCTCTTTGTCCATTACACACCAGAGTTTAGTCATTGTATAATATGATTCTTGACTTCTGAGCAGAGAATCTGCATCCCTTGGAGAATTACACATTTCTTCATGGGCTTTCTTCCTCATATTTAGATGTACCTATTTTTATCCTTCGCCAACCTTCTGCCTTCTTGGTTTTCTGTCTCTAAAGGACAGAAATTACAAGGGGTGGGGAAGGTATTTTTAGTATCTGTTTCAAAAGATCTATGCCAGGATTTCCTTTGCACACCCGGAACTGGAGCTTGGAGCACCTTTCTCCAAGCCCGGTTCTCGTGCCTTACACCAGAATGTCCCATGGTAGGTGTAGACAGGAAGGATGAAAAGACACTTCGCTCAGTCTGAGGGTTTCCCCAGCCACCCCCCCATAGCTTCCCTTCCCCATATCAAACAGGGATAGAAAGTTTCCACAGCTTGTTTCAATCAAGGGGTTTCTAGCAGCACAGTTAACACTTCACTCTCCGGTCTACTCTTAGGATACAGGAAAATGCCATTGTAATTATTGTACAGTGCTGTAACTCCTCCTTTACATCTGTAAATATGCAGTTTGCTCAGCCCCTTAGTGTGCAGTGACAGGTGCTGCTGAGGACATGTGAGGCACTTTAGGGCATAGGATCTTTCTCAGGAGCCCTGGTGACTTTAGGTACCGAGGGTGACTGAGCACTTCTGCCTCTATGAATGTGGTATTAACATCATGCCCTGTATTTCTTTCAAGCCAGATTCCAATTAAGATGTTCTCTTCATGTTATTAAGTTTGTATATGAATAAAGAGACGTTTTAATAACTCTGGCATAGCAACTTGATGTATTTGCCATCACAAGGGGTAAGCACTCCCCATAAAACCATTTATACCAAAGCGTAAAAAAAAAAAAGAATGTGGAAACCAAGGTAAGACATAAGCATTATGTTACCCTTTGTGTAGGGCTGGCAGGTGTAGAGAAAGTCCCCAATTATCTGAAGTTATGGTCTCAGTCACTGGATCTGACCGCCCATCCCGCCTTATGGTTGATTGCACAGTAAGGAACATGGCACTTGACATATCCCCCATCCATGTGAAAGCCCATGCTGGCATGGAAAAATGGGCTCTCTATATATTCTTGCACACACAGTAGGAAGAGAAGAAAATGGAGAGGAGCACCCATGATCTTTCCCTATAATCTAAAAATATAGTCACTGGTCTTTGTTTACTGACCTATTGTTGAGCAGCTACAATCTGTGAATTGAGATAGGCAAACATGTCTATGATAATCACATGAATCTGTCTTCCAAAACCACTTGCTAAATTTCCAGATCATCGAATGATCAACATTAAATACAAAAGTACATCCCACAGGCTCTGTGGTAATTCTGAAATAAGGGTTCCTGAAACCCTGTGCACAGTGACATTGCTAGAATATCCCACAATGATTCCTTAAAGGGGACAACCCTCAAATGATGTGTATCTCCCCCTTACTATCAATACACCGGATTATACACACATTCCACACCATATTAGTAACGAGCAAGTCTAGGAAGCAGAGCAGAGCCCAGCAAGCAGAATCTAAGCAAAAAGACTTACCTTCAAGCCCCTCCTCCAAACGACAGGCCAGCAGAGTTCACTCCCACCAGGACATAGTAGCCCTGCACTGCAGGAGACTCTCCCATGATACACCTCATGTCTGGGGTGAAGGTCTCGGGGCAGTTGACCAACTTCACGATCTCCAGAGTCTCCAGTTCTGGCATCCGACGCAGGAGGGAACTCAGCAGGGGCTCTGAGCCATAAAAACAAGGCCCGGCAAAGCACGAGGAACGGAACCGGTGGACCGGAAGTC
>NW_024412421.1:25228685-25269936 GCF_014898765.1 Herpailurus yagouaroundi | reverse complement strand
CCTCTCTGCCTCTTCAGGTGCCCCAGAAGTCCTCCAGCCCTCTCTGTCCCAGCCTCGGTCTTCTGTGGTGAGTGGACGAGGCAATCCACAGATCTGGTGTGTGGTGCAGGGAAGCCCTGCCTCTGTATTAGGCAGCAATAAAGCCTAGAAAAAGAGCAAGAGCCTATAGGATGTGTGTATGGAGGCTGAGGTTTATTTTAAGGATTTGGCTCACCGGACTGTAGGGGCTGGTAAGTCCAAAATCTGTAGGGCAGTGGACATGGTGGAGACCTAAGAATGTTTGATGTTGGGCTCTTGAGTTCAAAGGTAGTCTAGGGGCTGAACTCCTTTTTCCTCTGGAGATCTTGGTGCTTTTCTTAATGCCCTGAAGTGAATGGATGTGGCCCACCCACGTGACAGCGAGTGATCTGCTTTAGTCAAACAGTCGACTGTCAATCATATCTAGAAAATACCTGTAGAACAATATCCAGAGGAGTACTTGACCAAACTTCTGGACACCACGGCCTAGCCAAGTTGATGCATAAAATTAATCGTCCTAGGGGTGCCTGGGTGGCTCAGTCAGTTCAGCATCTGACTCTTGATCTCGGCTCAGGTCACGCTCCCAGGGTCACGCTCCCACGGTGTGGGATCAAGCCTCGCGTCCAGTTTTGACAGTGCAGAACCTGCTTGGGATTCCCTCCCTCTCCCTGTCTCTCTCTGTCTCTCTCTCTCTCTGCCCTTCCTCGGCTTGTGTGCATACAACTCTCTCAAAATAAATAAACTTAAAAAAAAAGTAATCATCCCAGATTCTATCTACTTGCTTGTCAAATTAGCAATGATACTTTTTTTTTTGCAAGCCTCAAACAATGTGTATAAAATACTTGGCTCCTTGCACAGCAATCAGTGCCTGAGAGCTGCCTTTGTTACCACTCTTTTTTTAAGCATTGGCCTTTGAATTTTATTATTATTTTTTTCATGTTCTTTTATTTTTGAGACAGAGCGCAAGGAGGCGAGGGGCAGAGAGAAGGAGGCACAGAATCCGAAGAAGGCTCCAGGCTCTCAGCTGTCCGCATAGAGCCTGATGCGGGGCCCAAACCCACGAACTGTGAGATCATGACTTCAGCTGAGGTCAGACGCTTAACCGACTGAGCCACCCAGACGCTCCTTTCCGGCAGCTTTTCCAATGGAAGTTCAGCAGAATTGTGGGAGGGAGAAATTCCAGGGGCAGCAAGCATGGAGGGTTTGGGCGCAAAAAAGCAAGTTCCCATTCTCCTTTCCAAATCTACTTAGTCCAGAGCTCTGGGCCTGATGAAACACTTGCTTGTTCTAGACTCCACCTTTTCTTCTCAAAATGCTTTGTAAATGTGTGTTCCCTCTACTCTTCTCAGTAAGGGTTAGGCACAGACTCTCTCCACATGACCTAGTGCCACACCTGATCTCAAATATAAAACTCCCTTTGCCCAGCTAGGCTTTGCCTTCCTCCCCCAGGCAGGATTCCAGAACTCACACTGCAGCTGCTCAGCCAGCCAGGAGCCAAGAGGAACAGGAGATGGGCACACAGCCTCCAGGCTCCTGCAAACTCCAGCCCCCAGCTGAGGCAGGGGCAGGATCTGGAGACTCTGGAGGGTGGGGGCCCCTCCAGCACCCGGGCGCCCTCCCCAGACAGAAGCAGCCCTGACCTAAGTGAGCCAGTCTTGGGCAATTTCAGGCTTCTCCCTGATCATCTGCCCCAAACAGGCAAAGGCTTCCGGTCTTATTATATTTCCAAGAGCTTAAGTATGAGCTTTTTGTGACTAATGTTTAGGTTTATTGATGTATTTTTGAGAGAGAGCATGCAGGGGAAAAGCAGAGAAAGAGAGAGAGAGGAAAAAGATTGAGAGAGAACCCCAAGCAGGTTCCACACTGTCATTGCAGAGCCTGGTACGGGCTCAAACTCACCAACCTCGAGGTCATGCCCTGAGCTGAAATCAAGAGTTGGATGCTTAACTGCCTGAGCCACCTAGGCACCCCATGGCTAATTTTTTTAATTTAATTTTTATTTTTATCAAAGTAACACAGACACCAGTTTTAAGTTGAGCAATACTACAAGGCCGATGATGATAAACAGCAGGTCCCTGAACAACCCCACCCCTGCAATTCTCAATCAACTCTTACAGCTCCTTCTTCTGGTCATTAACTCAACCTCCTCAGTCGCCCTTATACTCGTATTTCTCAGACTTGAAGCCCAGATACTCTCTACCGACTTACACGGCCACGTAGCTCTCACCCCATCTCCATACTTGTCCCTTCCTCTTGCCACCTATTTTTAAACTTTGTCTTTCTTCTCCTTTTTGGATTACATCGATATTATTTATACTGTTTGACTTCATAAAATTTATTCTCAGCTGAGCCATGTCCTGTGTTATGGATACATTTCTTTTTCCGTTTTATTATCAAAGATTTCAAAGGTACTGCAAAGCTGAAGGATTTTTGCAGTGAATGCCCAAATACCTAATGCTAGATCCTACCATTCTACTAAACATCCTTTGTCATGTGTTTGTTCATCTAGTTATCAATCAGTCTTGGTTTGGGCACATTTCAAACTAAACTACAGACATAGGGACACGTCGCCCTAAAAATTTTTCGTGTGGTATCTCTGTCTGGTTTTGGTATCTGTGCGATGCTGGACTCATAAAATGAGTTGATGTTTCCTACTGTTTGTTTGTTCTCTTAAACAGCTTTAGAGGGATATATTTTACCTGCCAGGAATTGCATCTATCATATACGTACAGTTGAATGATTTTCAGTCAGTTTATACATTTGGGCATCTGTCCCCACAATCCAGGTTCAGAACCTTTATGTCGCCCCAAAAAGTTCTCTCATGAAATTTAAAAATTTTTTTTGATGTTTATTTATTTGTGAGAGAGAAAGAGAGAGTGTGAGCAGGGGAGGGGCAGAGAGGCAGACACAGAATCCGAAGCAGGCTCCAGGCTCTGAGCTGTCAGCACAGAGCCTGACGCGGGGCTTGGGCTCATGGGCTGTGAGATCATGACCTGAGCTGAAGTCAGACGCCTAACCGACTGAGCCACCCTGGCGCCCCTCTCTCATGAATTATAGTCAGTCAAGCCCTATTCCCATCCCCAGGCAACCTTTTTTTTTTTTTAAAGATTTTTAATTTTTTGGGGGCGCCTGGGTGGCGCAGTCGGTTAAGCGTCCGACTTCAGCCAGGTCACGATCTCGCGGTCCGTGAGTTCGAGCCCCGCGTCAGGCTCTGGGCTGATGGCTCAGAGCCTGGAGCCTGTTTCCGATTCTGTGTCTCCCTCTCTCTCTGCCCCTCCCCCGTTCATGCTCTGTTTCTCTCTGTCCCAAAAATAAATAAACGTTGAAAAAAAAATTTTTTTTAAGGATTTTTAATTTTTTTAAGTACACCCAACAAGAGGCTGGAACTCACAACCCCAAGATCAAAGTCACGTGCTCTACACAAGCCAGCCAGCCAGGCACCCCCTCCCCTAGACAACCACTGATCTGCTTTCTGCCTCTAGAGGGTTGCCTTTGTGGACATTTCCTATAAACGAAATCGCCCAACGTATCACTTGTGTGACTCCACTCCCCTAGCTGAAGGTATTTGAAGTTCATCCAAGTTGTAGTATGACTCAAAAGCATGTTCCATTACCATCAATTATATCTCAGTAAAGCAAGGTGGGGAAAACGTTTGGTCCTTTTTAATGCCGAATGGTGTTCCATTTTATGGCTAAACACAGTTTATCAGTTCAACATTTCAAAGGACATTGGGTTGTTTCCAGCTTTTGGCTGTTATGAATGTTGCTGCTACCATCACTTGTGGACAAGTCTTTGTATGGACGTGTGTGTCTGTCTCTCCTGGACAGATAACTGGAAGTAAAATTTCTGGGGTTTGTGGTAAGTATATATTTGACTTTCTAAGAAACTGCCACACTCTTTTCCAAAGTGTACAGTTTTACCTGGCCACCAGCAATGTATGCGGGTTCCAATTTCACCACATCTCACTCAAACTTGGGACCTGTCTTTTGGACTACCCTTTCTCCTGGGTGCGTGATGGTATCTCATTGTAGTTTTAATTTTCATTTCCTTAGTGACTAATGATGTTTAGCATCTTTTCGTGTGCTTTTTCTCCATTCATATGTCTTTTTGTGTGAAACATCTATTAAAATCTTTTGCCCTCCCCCTTTTTTAGAGAGCGCGCGCGAGAGAGCATGAAAGGGACAGAAGGTGAGAGAGAATCTTAAGTGTGAGTGGGGGAAGGGCAAAGAAAGAGCAGAGACAGAGAATCCCAAGCAGGCTCCACACCGTCAGCATGGAGCCCGACATGGGGCTCAGTCCCACAACCCTGGGATCATGACCTGAGCCAAAATCAAGAATCTGATGCTCAACCCACTGAGTCACCCAGGTGCCGCACCTGTTTTTAAAAATGGTTGTTTGTCTTCTCATTATTGAATTGTAAGAGTTCTTTGTGTACTGCATATGAGTCCTTTACCAAATATATGATTTAAAAATATTTTCTATTGGGGGCGCCTGGGTGGCTCGGTCGGTTGGGCGTCTGACTTCAGTTCAGGTCATGATCTCACGGTCTGTGAGTTCGAGCTCCGCGTCGGGCTCTGTGCTGATGGCTCGGAGCCTGGAGCCTGTTTCGGATTCTGTGTCTCCCTCTCTCTCTGCCCCTCCCCTGTTCATGCTCTGTCTCTTTCTGTCTCAAAAATAAATAAAAACGTTAAAAAAATTAAAAAAAAATATTTTCTATTGGGGAGTCTGGGTGGCTCAGTCAGTTAAGCATCTGACTTTGGCTCAGGTCATGATCTCACAGTTGATGAGTTCAAGCCCCCGCGCCGGGCTCTGTGCTGACAGCTCAGAGCCTGGAGCCTGCTTCGGATTCTGTGTCTCCCTCTCTCTCTCTCCCCTTCTCATGCTCTGCCTCTATCTCTCAAAAATAAATAAACATTAAAAAAAATTTTTTTCCCTCAATGTGAGGCCTGTCTTCTCATCTTCACAGTGGTGTCTTTTGAGAGTCAAAAGTTTTTAATTTTTATGAAATTACTGATTTTTTGGTTTTATGAATTGTCTTTTTGGTGTCATATCTAAGAAATCATTGCCTGACTCAGGGTCACAAAGATATTCTCCCATGTTTTTTTTCCCCCTAGATCTTTTACAGTTCTTGCTTTTATATGGAGGTCTATGATTCATTTGAAATTCATTTTGTGGGTACTCTGAAATAACTGTAAATTTGTGTTTTTGAATATGGATATCCAATGATCCCAGCACCACGTGTTGACAAGATTATCCTTTTTCCCCCATTGAATTGTTCTGGCACCTTGGTCAAAAATCAGTTGACCATAAAACTTAATGTTTCTTTCTGAGCTGTCTATTCTGTTCCCTTGGTCTGTAGGTCTATCCTTTCTCTAGAGCGCATATTTGTGATTGCTATCGTTTCACTGCACATTTTGAAATCAGGTACAATTTCTCTATCTTTGTTTTTTTTTTTTTTTTGAAAACAATTTGGTTATTCTAATTCCTTCACCTTTTCCATGTACATTTTAGGATCTATTTCTAGCCTCCTTTTATTTCTCTTTAAACATTTTTTTTTAACGTTTATTTGAGAGAGAGACAGACAGAGACAGAACTCAAGCAGGGGAAGGGCAGAGAGAGAGGGAGACACAGAATCCAAAGCAGGCTCCGGGCTCTGAGCTGTCAGCACAGAGCCCAACACAGGGCTTGAACCCATGTACTGTGAGATCATGACCTGAGCTGAAGTCGGCCGCTTAATCGACTGAGCCACCCAGGTGCCCCCTATCTTGGATTGTTTATTGCTAATTTGTAGAAATACAATTGATTTTGTCTATTTATTTTATATCCTAAAACCTTTGTGGTAGGGTTTTATTTTTATTTTTTAATGTTTGAGAGAGAGAGAACATGAGTGGGAGGGAGGGGCAGAGGAAGAGAGAGAGAATCCCAAATAGGTTCCACGCTCAGCACAGAACCCGACATGGGGCTCAATCTCACAACCCCGGGATCATGATCCAAGCTGAAACCAAGAGTTGGGTACTCAACCCCGGGCACCCTGGTAGTTTTTTTAAACATTCCTCAGGATTTTCTACATATAGGAGCCTATCATTTGCAAATAAAGATAGTTGTACTTACTCTTTTCCCTTCTGGATGCCTTTAGTGTTCTCACCTTCTTGCACTAATCACACATCCAATAACATAATGTGGAATAGGAGTGGTGAGACTACACATTCTCGCCTTGTTTCTGATCTTAGAAAGACAGCGTTTGGTCTTCCACCATCAAGTATGGTGTTTGCTGTAGGATTTTCACAGGGTCTGTGTTTGCCAGGGCTGTCATAACAAAGTACCAGATTGCGTGGCTTAAATAACAGAAATGTATTTTACTCACAGTTGTGGAGGCTAGAAAGCCAAGATCAAGGTGTAACAGGACTGGCTTCTTCTGCAAGATGTCTCCTAGGTTTATAGACGGCCACCTTCTATGTCTTCACATGATCTCCTCTCAGCGTTTATGTGTATCCTAACTCCTCTTCCTATAAGAGCATCAGTCATATTAGGTCAGGGCCCACCCCCATGACCTCCTTTAACCTTAACTACCTCTTTAAAGATTCTGTCTCCGGGGCACCTGGGTGGCTCAGTCGGTTGAGCATCAGACTCTTGATTTCCACTCAGGTCATGATCTCACGGTTCGTGAGATCGAGCCCCGCAACAGGCTCTGTGCTGACAGTGTGGAACCTGCTTGGGATCCTCTCTCTCTGTCCCTCCCCTGCTTGTGCTTTCTCTCTCTCTGTCAAAATAAATAAACATTAAAAAAAAAAGTCTCTGTCTTCAAATGTATTCCAATTCTGAGGTACCAGGATTCGTACTTCAACATATACATTTGGGGAGGAGGACACATTCCAGCCCATAACAGGGCCCTTTATCGGGATGAGGATTTTTTTTTCTATTTCCAGCTTGTTGAGAAATTTCACAAGGAATTGGTTTGGGATTTTATCAGATACTTTTTCTGTGTCTTTGGGGTGATTGTGTGGGTTTTGCCCTTTGTTCTATTACATTACCTGACTTTCTTTTTTTAAATGGTTATTTATTTTTGAGAGAGAGACAGAGCGTGAGCAGGGAAAGGGCAGAGAGAGAGACAAATACAGAATCCGAAACAGGCTCCAGGGTCTGAGCTGTCAGCACAGAGCCTGACACGGGGCTCGAACTCATGAATGGTGAGATCATGCCCTGAGCCGAAGTCAGACTCTTAACTGACTGAGCCACCCAGGCACCCCATATTAACTGACGTTTGTTAATGCTCAACCAACCTTGCATTCCTGGAGTAAATCCTACCTGGTCATGGTGTTGAATCCTTTTTCTATGTTACTAGGTAAGTAATATTTTGTAGAGGACTTTTGGGTCAGTATTCATGCCATATTCATGATACTGATCAATAGTTTTATTTTCTTTTTTTTTTTTTTTATTTTTTTATTTTTGGGACAGAGAGAGACAGAGCATGAACGGGGGAGGGGCAGAGAGAGAGGGAGACACAGGATCGGAAACAGGCTCCAGGCTCCGAGCCATCAGCCCAGAGCCTGATGCGGGGCTCGAACTCACGGACCGCGAGATCGTGACCTGGCTGAAGTCGGACGCTTAACCGACTGCGCCACCCAGGCGCCCCAATAGTTTTATTTTCTTGTGATATCTTTGTCTTGCTCTGATATCAGTGTGGTGCCAACCTTACAGAATGAGTTGGGAAATGCTCCTCCATTTGTGCTTTCTGAAACGTTTATGTGTGATTGGTATTACTCCTTCCTTAAATATTTGATGGGATTCAGCAGTGAAGTTGTTTGCACCTAAACTTCTCTTTGTGAGAAGATTTTTGCTTACTATTCGATGCCTTCCATTGTGATTGGCCTATTCACATTTCTTATTCTTCGTGAGTCAACTTTAGTAATTTGTCTTTCTAGGAATTTTTCCATTGTACTTACATTGTCTATTTTATTGACATAAAGTTGTTCTTAATCTTCCCTTACAAGTTTTTTTATTTCTGCTGTATCAGTTGTTATGATGTCTCCCTCCTGAATTGGGTTATTTTGTCTTTTCTTTCGTTTCTTTTTTTCTTTCTTTTGGTTACTAAAAGAAAATTTAAATTGTACAGTCACGTTGATAGCGACTTGTATTAATAATCAATTTCCTTTTGATTTACTTTATTTTTTTAGAGGGAGGGGGAGGGGCAGAGGGAGAGGAAGAGTGAGGTAGAGAATCTTAAGCAGGCTCTACACCCACCACAGAGACTGACACAGGGCTTGATCTCACCCCATGAAATCATGACCTGAGCCGAAATCTAGAGTGGGACGCTTAACCGACTGAGGCACCCAGATGCCCCAACAGCAACTTTATTCATAATAAACAGAAGCTTAAAACACCCCAAGTGCCCATCAATAAGAGAATGAAAATCCAATGAAATACTACCAGCCAAACAAACAACAAAGCAACCTACTGATACAGACCACAACACGGGTGAATCTCATAGACCTGGAGAGCAGAGGAACCTAGGCCTTGAAGGGTGCGTATCCTAGGACTTGGTTTATATGGAATTCAGAACAATAAAACTAATCTTGGTGGTAGAAATCAGACTAGAAGATGCTTACTGGGACAATCTGCCAGGCAAGAAAGGAGGTGCCCACCTCAAATATTCAGCAGGCTCCTGTAAAAAGCCTGGACCCAGAACTAAATGTCACGTAAACCAAGGCACAAGGCCTGCTTAACACCATTGGACACTGACACCCAGGAGTGGAAGTGACAATCCCAGGGTCACACAGGGTATCTCAGAACCCAGGCAGTCAGAAGTCTGGTGTTTTATCACCTTAGCTCCTCCTCTTCTAGCTCCTGAAGCTAGGCTCGCCCTGGCCTCCATTTGTAGGGGGCCAGGGCCCCTCAAAAGTCACTCCCCTCCAGGCCTCAAAATATATTTTCTGACCTGTCCCAAGTGCCGGGCATCGTGCTACACAGGAGAACCGCCACATTTATCTCTTAAGCCCAGGAGCAAGAATTGGGTTTTGTTACCCAGCATAGAGCAGGGCTGTGGGAATTTTGGGGAACTCAAAAGGCCACGGTGTAAATTAAACCAGATTTGCACCGGTGTCCAGGAATGTGAAGACAGAAACCCCGGATTAGCTGGGACCCTCCACGTGTTTGCCAGGTGACCTGGGGCAAGTCCCTCAGACACACGGAGCCCGGCTTCCTCATCTACAAGATGGGTGACTGCTGCGCGGTGCTGTTGCGACAATTAAGGGAACTCACGTGTATGAACGTGCTTTGTAAGCTCTACAGAAAGAGGTCACTACACTATTGTTAAACATTGCTAGGATCCAGACACGATGACTCTGAGGTTGTCTGGCCATCCGTTTAGGGAGGAGACAGTCAAGGCCCGGGTAGTCTGTTTGGGGCGGGGGGGGGATACACAACCCCAGGCCAGCTTACGGGCCCTTGTGCCTGGCCCTGCCCCCACCCCCCATGAAGACAATACACGTTCCATCAGTGCTTCTCCCCAGAAACCCAAGCCCACTTGGGTCTCAGCAGAGTTCGCCAAAAGTGGACACCTGGCTCTCAGAGGGTGCTGGCCTAGAGGTCAGATGTCACACAGACTCCAGAAGGAGGAAGTAGTTGGCTTCCAAGGCTATCCTCTGCGGTGGCGGAATAAACTTTGCTCTCCCCTGAGAGGGATATGGGCATTTGGGTAGGGCCTGCAGGATAGCCTCGTCTTTTCTAAGAAATGTGGGCCACGGTGCGGATCTGTTTCAATTTATTCTGGTGGGACTGTGTAGGCCTCGGCTAGGCCCCGAAGCATCACGGTGATTTGCTGCCCTCCTGCTACACTGCCTGTTTGTCTAGAGCCTGACTTGTTCCCAGCAGGACTCCAGTTAGCCAAGGGCATCACGTGGTCTCCTCTGCTTGCTGGCCCTCTCCTGGCCTGCAGTCCTGTGGGGGATGGGGGGGCCATAGTGCTGGGGCCCAGCCCCCGACACTGCCCAGACACACACCGCCCCGAGTCCTAAGGCACTTTTTTCAGCCTACAGGTGCAAACCTAGCCCCTATTCCCCTACAAACCCAACACCTCAGTGCCCCCGCCCACCAGTGGCACCTGCCTAGTGTGCGGTTACCATCCGCCTATGTTTAATTCATGGCTGGGGGTTGGGACGAGCTTCCAGAGAAAGGGAAGAATTCCCCTGGGGTCTTGCCCAGTTCCCGCCTGCCTGCCCTGGGCCTGGGAGTAGAAGCTACCGATGTGCCCAAAGGACACTGTCCCGGCCAGGGCACAGCCATCATTTGCTAATCCACAGCCCTGGAATGTCTGTGGGCCAATCGGCGGGGGTTCCCAAGGCTCCCCAAGGGCTCCAATAATCCTGCAATGATTAGCAGGGGCCACAGGGTCAGTGCACACTGCTGGGTTGGTTGTTATGGGCAGGGCTGCTGGCCAGGCCAGTGGCTGGAGGGGGGTGGAGCCCTGGGATTGGAGCTGGCTTTCTCTCATGCCAGGGCCGAGGGGAGGCTTTTGGGATACACCGATTACTCACCAGCCTCCCCCTTTTGTCTGCCAGTACAGCCTGACCCCTTGAGATTGTGAACACTCTATCTAGCCTGGGAAGCGGGCTGGACGGCTGAGACAGGCCACATCCAGAGTGGCCCATGCTGTGGCCAGAGCCCTCCACCAGGCTGGGGGGCCGCTGGCCTGGCCTCCTGCCCATACTTCTGGCTCTCCTTGGCATGGCCCGGACAGAGGTGGAGGTGCTGCTGCCGCAGGAGGAACAGGCTCCAGCGCCCGGAGGTAAGGGGCCCCCCGGTGAGGAAAGAGGTGGAGCCGCTGTGAGCTCTGCAGAGGGGTGCTCCGGGGCTGCTGGAAGCCAGTTCCCAGGCCTGAGCCCTGGGCAGGCTAGCTGTGGTTTAAAGAGTCCCCTTGGGTAGTCCAAGGGCCCAAGATGGTTGGGGGGGTGGGGGCTGGGGAGCAGGAAGAATGAAGGGGAGTGGGCCCAGGCTGGGGGGTCCAGGAGGAAGACCAGCCAAGGGGCCCCAGGGCTGACTCCTCCACACACCCAGCCCCTGGCCCTCACCCCCTCCTGTTACCCTCACCCCCCGGCCCTCAGCCCAAGGGTGCCTGGGCACCTGCCTCTCTCACAGCCCCACACCTGTCTCCCATCCCTCTGCGCGAGCCCTCCCGTATGCCCACCATCCTCCCCAGCCCCTCCTGCTCTTGTTTCCTAAGGGCAGGGCTGCACTCTAATCTTGCCACGGTGACCCCCACCCCATCACCCAGGGGGCCTGACCTTGTCTCCCACCCCAGCTCTGAGCAGTAAGGAGACGTTCCTGCTCCTGTCCCTCCACAACCGCCTGCGCAGCCGGGTGCACCCTCCTGCAGCCAACATGCAGAGAATGGTGAGGACCCCCAAGAGGGTGGCTGGAGGGGCAAACGTGAAGAGGGCTTAGGAGGCCAGACTGGTGCCAGGCGCCCATCCACCTGAGCAGCGCAGGGGGGTAGCCAGTCACCTGGCCCACTGAGGGGACCATGCCTGGTTGCGGGGACTCCGCAGCTGCCTGCTTCCCACAAGGGCAGTTCTTTGGCCTTTCCTCACATCCCATCCCGTTGCCCGGGAGACCAGAAGACAAGGAAGGAGTGCTCCACAAAGAAGTCCCAGCAGGATCAGAGGGGCAGAGGACTGGGAGGGAGCAGCACCCCGCTTGAGGGAGGGGGCTTGAATGTGACCAGGGCCCAGTGCTTCTTCATGGTTTGTCTGGGTGACTAAGTGGGGCCCCTCTGAGCTCCCTCCTCATTCACTGGGGGCTGGGTAGCATGGGAGGATTTCCCACCACACCAACTGGGACCACCAGGCGGGCGGGTGGGGACCATCCGGGGCCCAGGAAAGCAAGCCCGGCCCATGTTAACAGGCCCGGGAGTGAGAGCAGGATCGTGTGGGGGTGGGCAGGGTTCCCCATGGCTGCCTCCCATAAACTCCTCCAGCTGGCTCAGTGGTGGTGACCTTGAGAGCTCCTGGGTCAGTTTCCCAGGAGGTGGGGGTGGGGCAAGCCGGCGGGAAGGGGTCGTTTCTCCCCGCTTCCCTGCTCCGCAGCAGCTCTGCCCCTCCTCAGGCGCAGGTCCTGGCCCCCACTGCCCACTGTCCTTGCTCCCAGCTCAAGCGCCTGGCGTGGGGGCGTCCCGATCACCTGGTCAGCAGTTTCTATAGTTTTCATGCCCCTTTGACCAAAGTCTTAGAAAAAGAGCATTTCATAAAAAATGAGAATGGAGCCCCACCACTCAGCCTCCCTCACCTCTGCAGCCCTCTAGGGCTTTCCCCCAGTGGAGGCTGAGGCTCTGGGGAAGTTGCAATCCCCATGACAACCTTACCCCGCAGGTACCTTACTGTCCTCATGTTGAGTCTCGTGGAGATTAGGGGACTGCTAATGGGGTGGCTGGGTTGGGCCAGGGCATGGTGATGGGGTGACCCATGTCTTCTTCACGGCTGAACCCCTCGTTTAAAATTTTTTAAGTTTATTTTGAGAACGAGAGAGCCAGAGTGTGAGCAGGGGAGGGGCAGAGAGAGAGAGAGAAAGAGAATCCCAAGCAGGTTCTGTACTGTCAGCACAGAGCAAAGCGGGGCTTGAACTCGTGAACCATGAGTTCATGACCTGAGCCAAAATCAAGAGTCAGATGCTTAACCGACTGAGCCACCCAGGTGCCCCAATGAGCCCCTTGTTTAAGAGGACAGAGGACTTCTGGACGGCAGTGGGGGTATGAGGGGAAGTCTGTTGGTTTGTGGGTGGGGAGAAAAGATTGGGGCCACTCCAGAGGACAGTGCTGGCTGGGGCCAGAGCCCTGAGGCTGGGAGCCTCTCTTGTCCTGCTTCCCTGTTGGCACCCCAACGCACTCCAAGGCCAGGGTTAGAGAACGGGACAAAGCAGCACGGCTGCTGAGGCCTTTTGCATCAAAGAAAAGTCAAGTGGGAGCAACTGAACCTTTCTGCCAATGGCCAAGACCAGTTGTACCTAATGGCAAACACAAAACCAGTTTGCAAGGCTTGGGCACTGCCCAGGGCTCGCATTACCAGACAGGAAAAAATACCAGAGAAGCCCATCCCATCACCCGGCTAACACTACTCCCTCAGGAACACCCATCACCCCCCTTCCTGGGGTGGTGCCCAAGGCAGGGCCTGAGGGCACCCACACAGGAGTCAGAAGGATGGGAGCTCTCAGGCCTGGGTAGAGCCAGGCTCTGGGTCAGGTGTCCAAACATTGCCAGTACTTTTACAAACATATCTTGGAGAGTTCCTTGCTCTCCAAGGTCCAGACTGACCTCCCCTGGCTCCGGGGGGGGGGGGGGGGGAAGTGGGTGAAAGAAGCTTGGAGGGATCAGGTGACCAAGCAGGAATCCCAGTCCAGTGCTCTCTGCATGAGCCTACACCCTGTGGGGAGGTTGAATCACTAAGGCCTGGCCCAAAGGTCCCTGCTGATGTCTCTGTTTGTGCCGCCCCCAGGACTGGAGTGAGAGCCTGGCCCGATGGGCTCAGGCCAAGGCGGCTCTCTGTGGTGCCCCAGCCCCGAAGTCTGCATCGGCACCTCGAGCCACGCAGCAAGTGGGCTGGAACGTGCAGCTGCTGCCCGTGGGTTCAGCATCTTTCGTCCACGTGGTGGGCCTGTGGTTCGCAGAGGGGCAGCAGTACAGCTACACAGCAGCCGAGTGTGCCCCCAATGCCACCTGCACCCACTACACTCAGGTGAGGCTGTGCCCCTGGCTCCAAGGCCCCTGGGTCACTGGGGGCAGCTCAGAAGGGCTACCGTTCGTCCTGAAATTGGTGGTCACTTTCCCCCCGAGTTGTATAGTTTTACTTTTTTCAGCTTTAAATACGAAATATTTCAAACATCAAATAATGGACTCCCTTTTACCCATTACCCAGATTTAGAAAATGTTTAACTATAGTTGTTTCTCATCTCTGAAGAAAAAACAAACAACAGGACTGAAGCCCTACTCCTGCTCTTTCCTCTGTCCTTCCCCAGAGGTGGGTGACCTTCCTGAGATCCAGGTGGATCAGTTCCAAGCACATTTCCTTTGTTTTATTTTATGTACCTGGCATTGTTTAGGCGCTAGGGTGCAGCACTGAAAAACACAGGCATAGCCAAAGCATTTTTAATACTTTTACTGCATGTCTAAGTGTTTTCATACCTTTACAGCTTTTGCAA
Organism: Herpailurus yagouaroundi; assembly: GCF_014898765.1. Lineage (NCBI taxonomy): Eukaryota > Metazoa > Chordata > Mammalia > Carnivora > Felidae > Herpailurus > Herpailurus yagouaroundi. The sequence continues at coordinate 25,255,734 of NW_024412421.1, read as the reverse complement.
GTGGGTTGTGTGTTATTAAGTCCCGTATGAGTGCTCTGTGTGTGTGTCTCGTTTACCACCCCAGACCATGTTTCTAAGATTTACTTCCATTGACCCAGATACACATGGGTGATTCACTATGAATAAACTGCAATTTATAGGCATCTAGGTTATTTCTACTTTTTTACTATTAAAAGTCATTCTGGGGGCACCTGGGTGGCTCAGTTGGTTGAGCGCCTGACTCTTGATTCTGGCTCAAGTCATGATCTCAGTTCGTGAGTTCAAGCCCTATGTCAAGTGCACTGTCAGCATGGAGCCTGCTTGGGATTCTCTCTCTCTGCCCATCCCCTGCTTGTGTTCTCTCTCTCTCTCAAAACAAATAAACACGAACTTTAAAAAAATTAAAAAAAATAAAAGTACTTCCACAATGCACAAATCCTACTTCAGCTCCTTTCGTGCATATGTGTCCAGAGTTTCTCTAGGATGCATTTAGAAGGTGAATGGCCAGGTCATAGCATAGCATGCAACTACGACCTTATGAGTTATTGCCAAAGTGGCCATGCCAACTGTACTCCCATCTACAAGTCAGTTCTCACTTCCCCAGTATTGCCAGTCTCCTTGATTTTGACCAACTCAAGGCTGTGAAATGCTTCCTCACCTGATTTTTAATTTGAAATTGAGCATATTACCTGCTTTGTTAATTACCTGTTCAAATGTCTTGCCCATTTTTATAACACGGTGCATCTTTTTCTTACTAATTTTCAAGCATCCTTTCTACATTCTTTATGCTTTCTGTTGGTCATATGGATATACATTTTTTCCTAGCATAGGGCTTATATTTTCCTTTGTGTATCTTATATTTTATATGAAAGACCTTTTAGATTTTAGTATTAGTCCATTTTCTCAGTTTAATGTATAGTTCATCTGTTTGTAGTATCATGTTTAAGAAATCCTTTTCCACTCTGACATCAGAAATATCTTTTCTTCCAAAGCTTTCCTTTTTCATATTGATGTCATTATGCCTCCTGGAATTTTTCATGCAGGTGTGGTATAGGATCTCATTTTATTGTCTTTCCAAATAAGCATCCTCTACTGAGTATTGAATCCTTCCCCGCTGATTCATAATGCCACCTCAGTCATATACCAAGCGCACATCTGCCCGTAAGTCTTTTGCTGAGTTATTGGTCCTATTCTGTTGTTTTGTTGTTGTTGTTTATCCCCACACAAATCATATTTTAATTATGGCTTTATAGAAAAGTTTTGAAAGGAAAATTCTCCATCTACACACTATATGCTATAACAGTTATGCAAATGCTAAAATACTGATGTATTAGTCAACAGTAGCTGCCCCAAGTTCCCAGAATGCACCTGGCCTAACCTCTTCCCTGAGACCCCTAGAATCTGTCCCATGATCTAGAGGCAAAGAATGAATGCCTGGCACAGTATTGGGTCCCAGGATCCTCCTTCAGCCCAGTGTCTGTTCTGATTGGCAAGTACCCATGCCTACGGGTTGTTAAATATTTTGAATATTTGCCAACTTGGCATGTCATGTAATGTGAGATAATGTAATGCAGTGTGTGTGTGTTGTTGTTACTGTTGTTGTTTTTTTAATATGTATGTATGTATTTTTGAGAGAGAAAGAGTGAGCAAAGGAAGGGCAGAAAGAGAGGGAGACAGAGAATCCCAAGCAGGCTCCACACTGTGAGCACAGAGCCTAATGGGGGCTCAAATCCATGAACCATGAGATCATGACCTGAGCCAAAATCAGCAGTTAGATGCTTAACTGACTGAGCCCCCCAGGCGCCCCTGTTGTTTTTAATTCATTGCTAGATCTGCTTTGCTAATTATTATTTGATATTGAAATTGACCTCTGATTTCCTTTTCTCATACTGCCCTTACTTGGGTTAGAGCAATGCTAACCTCATAAATGAATTGCAAATTTTGCCTCATTTTCTCTTTCCTGGAATAGTTCCTATAATATTTGCTGTAACTCTCCTGTAAAACTATTTGGGCCTTGTTCTGTTTTGGGGCTGTTTTGTGTGTATATGCATTGTATGTGTGGATTTTTAACTGCTGATTCAACTTTTAGAAACGGTCAGAGACCATTTCAGACTTTCTCCTTCTTCTTGAGATAGTTTTGCCAAGTTCTGTTTTCTAGAAAATTGTCCATTTTATGTTTTCCAATTTATTGGTCAGAATTGTTCAGTATTTAACAGAGATTTAAAACTAGAATTAAACAGGGATTTTAAAAAGATTTGCTGTGTCTGTAGCTAGGTCCTTTCAAACTTTTCAGCTTTATCTATGCCTTCTCTCTCATTCTTTACCAGTCTTGCCAGAGCTGTGTTTACTTGAACAAATCAGCTTTTTTTTTAATTTTTAGCCTCTTTTTTCTTTTTTTCTTAAATTTCTGCTCTTATTTTTATTATTAATTTTTAAGAGTTAAAAAAATTTTTTTAGTAATGTCTACACCCAACATGGGGCTCAAACTCACAACCCCAAGATCAAGAGTCCTTTGCTCTTCTGAGCCAGCCAGGCACCCCTATTATTTACTTTCTCCTACTTTATTCAGTTGATTATTCTTTTTTTTTTAATATTTTTTAATATTTATTTTTTTCTGAGAGCAAGCAAGAGGGGAGAGGCAGAGGGACATAGAGAATCCTAAGCAGGCTCCACACTGTCAGCACAGAGCCCAACGCCAGGCTCACACTCACAAGCCATGAGATCATGACCTGAGCCGGAGTTGGATGCTTGACTGACTGAGCCACCCAGGCGGCCCTGCTGTTTTTTTATATTCTTGATTAATTTTTAAGTCTTTTTCCATTTCTGCTAAATTCATTTAAAAGCTATAAATTTCCCTCTAAACTTCATTAGCTGTATCCCGTGAGTTTTGCTGTTCAGTGATTTTTCATTTCTACATGTTTCCTATTTTCCATCATGATATCTTTGATTTCGAAGTGTATGCTTACATTTTCTGTTTTCTCCTTTCCCTTACTTCTAAGCTATTTACTCGATATTTTATTGCATTGTATTTATAGAATGCAGCCCATAGGCTATTGTTCCTTTGGTCTTTGTTGAATCTTGCTTTGTGGTTTAGGGAGGGGGGTCAATGTTTGCAAAAGCTCTGTGCATCCCTAAAGAGAATGTACGTTCTCTAATTATTGGGTACATATATATGACTACATGTCTGTGTCTCCCTATTTCACAGTTGTCATTTTAAGTGCTGCAGGAGTTGAACTATTCCTGCGCTGTTTCCAAGTTATCGCTGATTTCAAGGTTTTAAATCTAAGTTTGGAGTACTATCCGAGACCTACACCTACCAGCTTTTGCCGTATGATACACTACCCCAAAGTTTAGCATCCTGTGATTCTGCAGGTTGACAATCTGAGCTGGGCCCAGCGGGAAAGTTCTTCCGGCCTTGGTGGGGCCCACGTGCAAGGGCAATCACTTGGCTGATTTTCTGGGAGCTGGCTGTCTAGAGTGGCCTCAGCTGGCTCACCTCTGCCTGTGGGGTCTCCTGAGGCCTAGGTTCAAAACTGGCTCAAAATCACTTCTTCTGCATTCCGTTGGCCCACGCAAGCCACAGGGCCAGCCAGAGTCAAGCTGGAAAAGAGGGTCCTCCTCATGATGCAAAAGAGCACACTTAAGTGTGAGCTGTAGGAAGGAGTGAAGGGTTGTAGCCATCTGTGCAATCGGTCACAAGACCTTTGATGTCCAAGACTTTTTTTTTTTTTTTTTTTTTTTTTTTTTGTGAGAGAGAGAGAGACAGAGTGCAAGTGGAGTAGGGACAGAGAGAGGGGGAGAGAGAGAATCCCAAGTAGGCTTTGTGCTGCTGTCAGCCCACATCCCATGCGGAACCCCGTCTCACATACCCATGAGATAGTGACCAAGATCGAGTTGGACCCCTAACAACTGAGTCACCCAGAAGCCCTGTCCAAGACTTTCTTTTGCCACTTCCACCCACCCACGATTCTCTCCTTTCTTCAGGTATCTGCTGACTGAAACCCCTCCACTCCCCCCACCCAGACAGCCTTCCTAGGCTATTCCCACCTGTCCTCATAGCCCTGCCCAGCCCAGCGGCCACTGCTGAGGCCCCGGGAGGTGATGGAATTGTCTTTCTGTCTGGTTTGGGGCAGAGGCTGCGTCTCCCCTCCCCAGACAGGCATCGTCAGTGCCGTTGGCCCCCAGAAGACTCGGGGGGGGGCCCGTGATGATGGTCTGAGCCACTATGTCTCCTGCAGCTCGTGTGGGCCACCTCGAGCCAACTGGGCTGCGGGCGGCAGCCCTGCTCTGGGGCCCAGGCGGAGATTGAAGCTTTCGTCTGCGCCTATTCTCCCGGGTAAGCGCCCCCCGCTGCGTTGTGGGGTGGAGGGTACGTCCTCCCAGGGTAAAACGCTCACCCACCCACTCACAAGGCCTTTGCCCCTTGGTCTGCACCCTCACAGAAAGAAGGAAAGGGAGAGGGTGTGGAAGTGGGCAGCACTCACGAGCCCGGCCAGGCAGAATGTGGCTTCCCAGATGCCCGTCCTTGGAGGCACTGTTCCGCTGTGCCCGGTTGAAGTATGGAGCATTAGCGTTAGTTTGGAGGCCATTTTTTTCCTTTCCTAAGACCCCTCCCTGTCACCTCCCTGTTCCCTGACTCCCTGGCTGGGCCAGAAGGAGCTGAAGGGGCCGAGGCCCTTCCCCCAGGCCAGGCCCTTGCAGCCCTCTCTGGTGCTTCCTCTCACAGAGGCAACTGGGAGCTAAACGGGAAGACAATCGCCCCCTATCAGAAGGGCTCCTGGTGCTCTCTCTGCACAGCCAGCGTCTCAGGCTGCTTCAAAGCCTGGGACCACGCAGGGGGGCTCTGTGGTAAGTGCTCCGCCCCACCCGCCTCCTGCTGGGACAGTGGTACAAGAGAGCTTGATGTGGTGATCCTCCTGGAGGGTGGCAGCGTCCTGTAGGACTGTCCTCCAAGCCGTGGCCCTTAGCACCCGGGAGGCACCTGGCTGGGCTGCCTGAAGGAGGTTCCCTCTCAGAGCTCCAACCTCGCCTGACCAGAGGTCCCCAGGAACCCATGTCGCATGAGCTGCCGGAACCACGGACGTCTCAACATCAGCACCTGCCACTGCCATTGTCCCCCTGGCTACACAGGCAGATACTGCCAAGGTGAGGGGCACATGGAGCTCCAGATCACCCAGGGAGTGAAGTCTGGGCCCAGGGCACATGCAGGCAGCCTCAGGGGGTGGGGGGACACACGGTGTTGCGTGGGTGTCCAGGGGCCGTGTTGCACTCACTCAAAGTGTTTGGAGAGAGTCTTGAGGGAGTTGGTGGGTGCTGACCAGGTACTTGCTGACCCGGACACTGCATATAGTCATTCAACAAACAGCCTGAGCACCGCCGGCCAGACCCTGAGGTTTGTAGGGGATTCAGAGTAGATTCCGATCTGGCCCTTAGGCCGTGGATGGTAGCAGGAGGACATTATCAGGATCTAGAAATAGACTCTCCTCCCAGTGTCCCCCTCCCAGCTCGGTGACCATGGGCAGGTCCCCCTCCCAAACCCCAATTTGCTTCTCTCTACAATGGAGATCAAACCAAGAGTAGCAGCAGTCGAAGCCGGGACGGGTTCCGTCCCTGAGGGGCGTGCTGGCCGCAGGTGGCCATTCCCCACACTCCGAGGCCTGGGAGAGGCAGCGTGGGGTCCCAGGGCTGCGGGCTGAGCTCTGTTCCTCCCCGCCTGCCCTGGCAGTGCGGTGCAGCGTGGAGTGCGTTCATGGCCGGTTTCGGGACGAGGAGTGTTCCTGCGTCTGTGACGTCGGCTATGGGGGAGCCCAGTGTGCCAGTAAGTCCTGCCCCCAAGGTCCCCCAATGAGCCAGGCCGCACCCCAGGGACCCCCTCAGCAGCAGAGCGTTGGAGCCAGCTCGGACCGGCTCCCAGGAGTCTACTGTGCACATCTCTTCCCAACTCCCTGCTCGGTGACATCACATCGGTACCTTGAAATTGTCCCTGGTGGGGGTATTTGCACCGCACAGATTGGCAAATTCTATACATCTTTTTTTTGTCTTTGAAAGCAAGCCGACTGTTACACGTTCACCAGCACAACACTGACTCCCACCCACTCTCCGGCTAGGAGAGGGTGGCCAGGGGAAGGGGAAGGGGCTTCTTGAGCTTGGCGCCCCGGCAGGGAGCGAGGCGTAATGAGTCTGAGGTCCCCACGCACACAGTCAGGCCCCCCTGTCCCCAGCCAAGGTGCGTTTCCCCTTCCACACTTGTGACCTGAGGATCGACGGAGACTGCTTCATGGTGTCCTCAGAGGCAGACACCTACTACGGAGCCAAGATGAAATGCCAGGTGATGGTTGACCCCTGCCTTCCCAGGGACCCCCAGGGTCTCCAGTAAGGGTCTCAGTGGAGGGAGCTGGGACTGAGAAGTGGCTCCTTTGACTTCTTCTGACCTGACTCTGGTCATTAGTGTAAAGCGGGGTTACTCAGAGGCCCATGGGAGCCAGGAGGTCACCTAATGAGCTCAGGGACCCAGGGGTGGGCCCTTGCCCAACCCCCATCTCAGGAGCCGTCCTGACTCAGTCCTAGCTACTGGCTGTCACGTAGGTGTAGGAGTTCACAGAGGTCAGAACTTGGGATTTTTCAAGAGCACCAGCAATTCAGATTTTCATGGGCATCGCTAGATTTATTAATGTCGGCAACCAATTCAAACGTATTAAAGACACTGAACAGATGAAACAAAACCTTCCCGAGGTCAGGGCCCTGCCAGTCTGGGCCCCTGTGCACAGAGAGAGGAGATGCAGGCAGGGGAGAGGAAGGGGGACGCCTACTCTAAGAAGCAGGAGGCTGTGGGGCGGGGGAGAGGATGTCCCTGGCCACTTCGGGGTGTCGGGATGGGTAGGAAGGGCCGGCCCGAGCTCTGGGGCCCTGCCAGTGTGACGTGGAGTGGGGGTTACAGGGAAAGGGCGGGGTGCTAGCCCAGATTGAGAGCCAGAAAGTTCAGGACATCCTCGCCTTCTACCTGGGCCACCTGGAGACCACCAATGAGGTGACCGACAGCGACTTTGAGACCAGAAACTTCTGGATCGGTGAGTGCCTGGCTGGTTGGGGGTGCAGGAATCTGGGCTGCAAAACCTCCCCCAACAGACAGTAAGTGTGTGATGAGGGCCAAGGACCCGGAACGGGGCTGGCGACCTCCTTCCCTGTGGGGAGCACGGACAAGAGGGAGGGGGAGAGCCCCTGGGGGCCGAAAGAGCTGGGAAGGTGATTAAGGACAGGCATTAGGCAGCAGGCTCCAAGCTCGGGGGTGCTCCTCTCAGGGAGCCTGGGCTCTGAGTGGGGCCCAGGGCTGGTGGGCCAACCTCAGCTGCTGGGGCCCAGGGCTCACCTACAAGACCACTAAGGACTCCTTCCGCTGGACCACCGGGGAGCACCAGTCATTCACCAGTTTCGCCTTTGGGCAGCCTGACAACCAGGGGTGAGTCTGGAGTGCCCTCCCTCCTCCGGGCTCCCTCTCTCACGCGGGACCGCTTGCTGAGCCCTCAGATGCCACTGAATAACCTCCACCCGGCCTGCTGCCTGGGTGAGCCCTGTGAGGGCCTGGGCCTTACCCGGGGCCCAGGAAGTCTGGGTACAGCTGATGTGAGCCACAGCCCAGCATCTCGGGGCTTACATAAAGGAGAGGGACCTCTAGAAGGCTCCATCCATCCATCCATCCATCCATCCATCCATCCATCCCCACTGTTCCCTCAGCTGTCCTCCCAGCCCTCCATTATCTCCACCTGTCCCCCACCACCACGCTCCTCTGCCTACATCAATACCCTGATTCTGGGGTCTTTAGCAATCCACCCACCTGCATCCAGTCCTGCACACGCCCATCCCCCAGCCAGCCTGTACGGAGGGCCTTCTGGTTAGGCGGCCCTGCCCCGGTCATCAGAGCCCAGGAATGCCCAGGGCAAGCGGGGGCAGGGTAGAGGAAGTCAGGCTGTGTGGACTAGGGGCTCCAAAAATCTGGCCCACGTCCTTTGACCTCATTGATGGCAGCCGGGCCCATGCCCCTGCTCTGTCACCTAGAGGACACTGCTCTGGTTGGGCTCTCAGGCACACCCTCTCCCTGCTGGGAGGAAGGACATGGGCCTGACTGTTCCAGGTCCTACCTTCACCCCCACCGGCTGGCATGGCTGAGTGCTGGCACTGGGCAGGGGGAGTTGCTGCCCAGGTAGGGGGTTTGCCGAGACCTCCCAGCTTCCCTGAGAAGAGCTACAGAGGCCTGAGTGGCAGACATGGGAGCCTGGGGGTGGGTCTGGCTCCCAGAAGCCCCTTATGTGGGCTGGAGGCACCTAGGCTTCTTAGACGCAGGTGGCCTGCTGGAGTGGAAGATTTTTTTTTTTAACGTTTATTTATTTATTCTGAGAGAGGAGAGAGCGAGCGCGTGCTCATGAGCAGGACAGGGGAGGGGCAGAGAGAGAGGGAGAGAGAGAGAATCCCAAGCAGGCTCTGCACGGTCAGTGAGGAGCCCGACACGGGGTTCGATCCCACGATCCATGAGACCATGACCTGAGCTGAAACCAAGAATCGGACACTTAACTGAGCCACCCAGGCACCCCTGGAGGAAGATTTAATCCTGCCCCAGGCTCCTAATTTTGTCCGTCCACCCTGAGCACCTGACATCTTGGCCTGGCAGGTTTGGCAACTGCGTGGAGCTGCAGGCATCAGCCGCCTTCAACTGGAATGACCAACGTTGTAAAACCCGGAACCGTTACATCTGCCAGTTTGGTAAGGGCCCTCTCACACCTCCCCTTTCCGGGTCCCTGTCCTCTGAGGTCCCTGCTGGCCCGCTGCAGGCACTAGGATAGCCAGGTCACAGGCCCAGAGAGAGTCTGAGCGTGCAGGACCGCCGGGGATGTCCCGCTCGGGGCGTTGTCGTACCTGCGGGCCCCTGAGGCCCAGAGAGGAAGAAGGGCCCGGTTTAGCTCGTCTGCACAGCAGCAGGACTGGAATACAGCCTGGCCAAGGATCTCTCCAAGGTCCCTTTCCTCCTGTCACTAAAGCTGCTGCTTGGGGACCTGTTGGTTTCACTGGTGTTCCTGATTCCCTAGGGCCCAGTGAACGACAGTGGGGAACAGGGGTGAAACCTGGCCCAGAACCGGCCCCCAGCAACACCTGCTGGAAAGGTCTGGAGCTCCATCTGGGCACGATAGCCATTTCAGGGCCAGCTACAGGAAGGTCCCCATCCGAGGACTGCCTGGGCTGCCACTGACCCTCGCTCGGTTCGGCTTCCTTTCCAGCGGAGGAGCACATTTCCCGGTGGGCCGTGGGACCCTGAGACTCAGCCAGGCCTCTCCCTTGCCAGCCTCCTGAGGCACAGCCCTGTGTGCCCATCTGCACACCTGCCTGGAACAAGGGCCAGGCCAGGGCTGCAAGCCCAACATCCACAGAGATCTCGGACCCTGTGGGAAGTGAGGCAGGGGGCACAAGTCAGACCCAGAGAGGGCTGGGGCCCCTCAGCCTGCTTTCATTGGAAAGATGGGTGTCAGGCACCCCGGGCCGGCAGTCAGAAGAGACCACTCTCCTCCGTGTGTGCCGGACCCTGTGGGGCAGATGGGGATTCCTCACTGCCCAGGGTGCACCCCACAAAGGATTAAACTAAGTTATGAATCACTTGTGCCTGCTTGTTTTGAAGGGGAATCTAGCCGAGTCAGGATGATCCTGGGAATACCAGAGGGTGCCTGAGGCTTTCCTGCTGGTTGCCCACCCCCGACCCCAGTCCCTTCCCTGCTCACCCATATGACCCAGACCGCCCTCTGGAAGTTTTCTGGTGTTAGCCCCTGAATGATGCACAGATTTGGAAGCCTTGTTTGCATCCCTGACTTCCCGTTCCAGCTCCCCCTCACCGCTGCCTCTGTCGGCTTTGCGCTTCTGCCCACACCCTCTCCCTGTATTCACCGTGCCCGCCCCTACATGTTTCCGTTTTCTTTGTGATTATCGGAACTGGGGTGGGTTATGGCCCCGTTGCCCTCCTCTCCCTTCAGTGGTGAGAGTGGCCGTGGGGGCAGGTGAAGACTGGCAGGTGCCATCATGAGCGTCCAGAATGCACCCCTACCCAGTTGCACGCTGTTATGTGTGAACATTGAGTTGCTTTGCTGGTTGGAGGTGGGAGTGTGGCCCGGGGTCATGAACGGAGAGAAGTGTAGCAGCCACAGTTTCTATTGTGGTTGTAAGCAATAGAAACATAGAAACAGTTGTGACTTAATCACGGCAAAAAAGGAACTTATCAAAAAGACAATGATTGGGGTGCCTGGGTGGCTCAGCCGGTTGAGCGTCCAACTTCAGCTCAGCTCATGATCTCACGGCTTGTGGGTTCGAGCCCCATGTGGGTCCCTGTGCTGCCAGCTCAGAGCCTGGAGGCTGCTTCGGATTCTGTGTCTCCCTCTCTGCCCCTCCCCTGCTCACGCTCTCTCTCTCTCTCTCTCTCTCTCTCAAAAATAAATAAACATGAAAAAAAGTTGTGTTTTTTTTTAAAGACAATTATTTACAAACAGGCAAAGGACATGAATAGACAGTTCCCCAGAGGAGCTATACAAGTGACCAACAAACACAACATCACTAGTCATTAGGAAATTCACAGCAAAACCACACTGAGATACCACTTCACACCCATTACGATGGTTGTTATCAAAGAAACAGATGATAACCGGGGTGCCTGGGTGGCTCAGTCGGTTAAGCGTCCGACTTCGGCTTAGGTCATGATCTCACAGTTCGTGAGTTTGAGCCCCACATCTGGCTCTGTGCTGATAGCTTAGAGCCTGGAGCCTGCTTCAAATTCTAGGTCTCCCTCTCTCTCTGCTCCTCCCCCGCTCATGCTTTCTCTCTCTCTCCTTCAAAAATAAATAAAAACATTAAAAAAAGAAACAGATGATAACAAACGTTGATGAGGTCTTGGACCAACTGAAACCCTCATACACTGCTGGCGGGAACATAAAACTCTGGAAACAGTTTGGGGAGTCCTCAAAAAGGTAAGCACAGCTACTACATGCCCCAGCAGCCCCACTGCTAGGTACGTACCCGAGAGAACTGAACACAAGTACTCCAACAAGTCCTTATGCACCAACAAGTCCTTATATGCACAAAGTTCCCAGCAGCATTATTCGCAACAACCCAAACACCCATCAACGGACGAGTGGATAAACAAATCTTGGTGTGTACGTGCCAAAGAATATTATTCAGCCATTAAAAGGAACGAAGTACTGGGGCGCCTGGGTGGCTCAGCCAGTGAAGTGTCTGACTCTTGATTTCGGCTCGGGGCATGATCCCACAGGATTCTTTCTCCCCTCTGCCCCTCCCCGTGCTTGCGTGACACGTTCTCTGTCTCTCTCTCTCTCTCTCTCAAAGAACAAAAAGGAATCAAGTACAGATACGTGCTGAGGTGGATGAACCTTGAAAACATTTTCAGTGAAATAAAGTAGCCACAAAAGGTCACATATCATGGTTCCATTCATACGAAATATTCAGAATAGGTAAATCCACAGAAATAAAACGCATGTTGGTGGTGGCCAGGGGTGGCAGGAGAATGGGGAGTAACTGCTCAATGGGTCTGGGTTTTGTTTTGAACACTTAGAGGTGGTGGTCTCACAAATGCCACCAAACTGGTTACTTTCCTGCTATGTGAATTTCACCTCAATTAACAACAAAAATCCTGATCACAGGATCCCAGGGAGAGTCAGAGAGCCAGCCCGGGGGCTTACGCAGCCAGAAATAGTGCCCCAGATTCGGCTGAAAGTCAGGCCAGGTAGACACCCAGGCCAGTGCTGGCAGGAACTGCGGAGGGTAAACTCTGGCAGCGACGCTGGAGCCACCCGTGTGGCAACCCCACCTCTGCACTGACAACTAATGCTGGCAATCCCGTGCCCTCCTGAGCCCAGACACCAAATTCCCATTCTGCTGCGGCCTCGCCGGTCAGCATTCCCTGCACGAAGGCTTGTGCCCCGGCCGTGTATTTCTCAGCGCTGTGGCAAAGGGGCCATCCAAGAGTTTGCGAGTGGAGGTGGCAGTGGGCAGGTCCTACCTGAAAAGTCCATTCCAAGCTTCTCGTCTGGAGGCGGGGCAGCACAACGCGGAGCTTCTCCAAGTCAGGCTGCAGACCAGCGGCATTGGCGTCAGCCGGGAACCTGGTAGAAAAGCAAATTCTCGGGGCTCCCAGGTGGCTCAGTCGGTGAAGCGCCTGGCTCTTGGTTTTGGCTCAGGTCATGATGTCACGAGTTTGTGCGCTTGAGCCCCGTGTCCGGCCCTGCGCTGGTGGAGCCTGCTTGGGATTCTCTCTCTTTCCCTCTCTGCCCCTCCCCCACTCGTGCTCGTATGCTCTCCCTCTCTCTCTCTTATAAATAAATAAATTTTAAAAAGAAGAGAAAATTCTCAGCCACCTCCACCACCTCCAGCCAACTGAATGGGGAAGGTGAGGCCAGGGCTTGAGTTTTTTTTTTTTTCAACTTTTTTTTTTTTTTTATTTTTGGGACAGAGAGAGACAGAGCATGAACGGGGGAGGGGCAGAGAGAGAGGGAGACACAGAATCGGAAACAGGCTCCAGGCTCCGAGCCATCAGCCCAGAGCCCGACGCGGGGCTCGGACTCACGGACCGCGAGATCGTGACCTGGCCGAAGTCGGACGCTTAACTGACTGCGCCACCCAGGCGCCCCAGGGCTTGGGTTTTAACAAGATCTCTGGCCACTTCAGACGCAGGCTCTGGTGCCAGAACCATGGGGGGGAGGTGGAGAGTTTGAGCCTAAAGTCAGGCCACCTGGATTTCAGGGCAGGCTCTGTCACTTACTGCGTTACTTTGCGCGAGACCCGTCACCCCAGTCTGCCTGGAACGGTCTGGGTGTCAGCACTGCAAGCCCCACGTGCTTGGAAACCCCTCATTCCCAGGCGATCCGGGACACTTGGTCACCCCAAAACATCTCTCTGCCTTCTGTTCTTCTGTAAAGTGAGGATAATAAACTGACTTGGTACATTAAGGTGTTGGCGACAGAGCCTGAGGTCAGCAAACAGGGATGAATGTCAGCTCAGCTGAGCTCGTGCCCCAAACTTTTTCGATTCCTTCATCAACAGTATACCATCGAACCTCGCTTGTTAACTAAGTAAATCTGTGAAACAAGTTGCTTGAAACTGTGCCTGGTCGTTAATCAACTCAGAAAGTCAGGGGCTCATTTTTCTTCTTCTCCCTCAGCTAATGTCATTTGGCCACGATTAAGGCCGGGTTTCAGGCAACCACCAGGGCAAACAATTAGAACCGTCCCAGCTACTCAGACGAGCCCCACTTAGTATCAGTACGTTCGACCCTGTCTCAAGTTGTTTGCTCCCTCCCCCAGCCCTCCACCCTCAGAATCCGTTCCCTGATCACTGTGCCAGGTTTCTGCCGATATAAATTAGCAAAATCTCTGGGTTCTTTTGGTGATTCCATATCCTCCTTCTAGATTTGAAGTCATCGGCCCCCTGGGACCTGCAGGGGTCTGACTTGGTGTCTCAGTCTGGAGAAAGTGAGGGGTGGTGGGGTAGGGCACGCAAGGGGACTCGTTCATGGCAAGGTCATAAGGGGGTGTGTTATTTCGGGAAGTGCCAGCTGCTGGCCACGGTTGCACGTGTGCACTGGTCACGTAGCACGTAGCACACTAACTGCAAGGGAGGCCAGGAAACTCCACCCAGATGTGTACCCAGGGAGGGGTATGGGCTTGGCAAATAGCCAGCAAGTGTGTGCCTCTAGCGTGTTCGGTAGGACCAAGAGGTAGCTTCTGCTGGCAAGGGAGGTTCCCTGGGAGTGGGAGGTACCTAAGCCTTCCACCTTCCCCAAGAGCCCCGTTCTGATGGCCTTGCCCTCCATTCTCCATTCTCTCCCAGCTAGAGGCCTAGCAAGGAAGGGTATGAGGCCACCTGATGGGGTTCTATAGCCACTGATCAAGCTGGAACATTGGTTTATTTTACTCTCTCATCCTTGTAACTGCAAGATATAAAAATTCCTGCTTTTGGGGGCGCCTGGGTGACTCAGCCAGTTAGGCCTCTAACTTTGGCTCAGGTCATGATCTCGCAGTTCGTGGGTTCGAGCCCTGCGTTGGGCTCTCTGCTGTCAGCACAGAACCAGCTTCAGATCCTCTGTGGCCGTCTCTCTCTGTCCCTCCCCTGGTCTCACAAGCATGATCTATCTCTCTCTCTCTCTCTCTCTCTCTCTCTCTCAAAAATAAATATACATTTAAAAAAATGCCCTGGTTTTCTAACCATGACTTGAGCAGAGATTTTGGATTCTGAGATTGTCCTTTCCTTTAAGCTGTGTGGTGCCATTAGCACAGCCCTCTGGCCAACAGCCCTTGACCTCAGGGTAATCTTTATACCCTTCTATGTCAGGAGCCGCCAGATCCCCAAAGCCCTGCCTTTGAGGGCCACTTTGTTCTGGGGGACCGCAGGATTAACTATCTCACCATGGCATCCCATGCACTCCTGGTATCCTGTCCCTTAATACTAGCTGGATTTTCACTGTCCTCTGGCCACATTCCAGCTTTAAAGCACCCCCGTTTCCCCCTGGGCTTTTAGCCCCTTCCACACCTAATCCTATTTTGTGTCAATCAAGGTTCTTGTTTTAAGCAACAGAAACCGATTCTGGCGACTCGAAGCAGAAAAGGAATTTGCCGAAGCTACTGCTTAGTTCCCAGGAGCTCTTGGAGAGGTCAGAGCATCAGGTCAGGAAAACACCTCATTGCCTGTGCCGGGTGCAGACGCCACAGCCAGTGCCTCCAACGCGGGGCGGAGGCGCACCGCCCTTGAAAGCTGGATATAGCTGCAGCCACTGCCACCATCAATTGCTGAGAGGGACTTCTTCACGCTGGCAGCTCTCCTTCAAAGTCAGGCATGTGGGTCTGAGGAGAGGAGCCACGTTACGTGCCCAGGCCCCAAGGGCAACGAAGGCCGGGAGAGGGAGGCGGAAAGGGGCATTTTCAGCCTCTTTCATGGGAGGCAGTTTATGTCTCAAAGCTAGGGGATACCTGTAACACAGGAAGGGGGCTCAGATGTGAAGGGGTAGAAGGAATGACTCACGTCCACTGTGAGAAGCCGCCTGGCACGTCCGGGACTCAGGCCTGCAGCATTGCTCTGTCTGCCTGTGCTCTGTTCTTGCCCCGCTTTGGATTCTGCACAGGGTGGAGCCGGTAATGGAGCAGTCTGGCGCCAGGACTGTGCAGCCTGAAGGCGCTGACAGACCCAGCCTCCGCTTCCAGCCGATCCCACTGGGTATTCTCTTTCTTTCTTTTTTTTTTTAAGTTTATTTATTTCGAGAGCAGGGGAAGCAGGGGAGGGGCAGAGAGAGAGAGAGAGGGAGAGACAGCATCCCAGGCAAGCGCCTCATTGTCCGATGTGGGGCTCGAACTCACAAACCCATGAGATCATGGCCTGAAACCAAATCAAGGGTCAGACACTTGAGCGACAGAGCCATGCAGGCGGGGGCCCCCCCCCCCCCCCCACTGGATGGCTTCAAGTAAGCCCTTTAACTTGTTGGAACACTGTAGCGGTTGCAAGGCTGGGGACTGAGATCCCACCGCTCCTCTCAGCTCACTGTCCACCTGAGCCCGGTTACGGTAGCCCTGAGACGGGGCACTCAGAGCATCTACCCTACGAGGCTGCGGTGAGGGTTGGGTGAGGTGCTGGGTGTGAAGATGCAGCCCCATCTGGCAGATGGTTAATTTCAATCACTTCTGGCCGTTGGTTGCAACATTCTAGCATTGGGGATGACACAGCGACCCTTTCCTTCCTGGGAGCCCTATGAAAATAAGTGAAGTACTTTGCACCCATTTGATGAGGTCAGAGTGGGCACATCAGGGAGTCGGCTCAAGGAACCCTGGAGACCAGTTGTCCAGGATGTCCACCCCCTTCTGCTTCTCTCCCTTTTCCTCACTCTAGTCCTTCCATCCACTTGGTCTGTTTCTGTCTTCTGCTTCCTTCCCATCTGACTGCTGACCTCCCCTGCCCTTGTGTCATCTGCGGTCACTCATTATGACTTCTGTTCATGAACTATCTCTCCCGAGTTCCATGAATCAGGCTCTCACAGCCCCCGGGGGAATGTAAGAGGGTATGTCCCCCAGGAAACCTGTCCCGGGGTCTTTATGAGAGATGAATGTGGAACAAAGACCTCCACCCTGTTTCCTGGTGCTTGGTCCCTGTGATGGTTAAGTTTGTGTCTCACTTAGGGCCATGGGGTGCACAGAGATTTGGCCAAATATTATTTTGGGTGAGTCTCTAAGAGTGTTTTTGTTTTGTTTTTTATTTTTTATTTTTTAGTGTTTGTTTATTTTTGAGAGAGACAGAGACAAAGTGTGAGCGGCAGAGGGGCGGAGAGAAAGGGAGACAGAATCCATAACAGGCTCCAGGCTCTGAGCAAACTGTCAGCCCAGAGTCTGACACAGGGCTTGACCTCACAAACCGCAAGATCTGATCATGACCTGAGCCAGAGTGTGACGCTTAACCAACTGAGCCACCCAGGTACCCCATTAAGAGTGTTTTGGGACGAGATCAACATTTGAAGGGGTTGATGCAGTAAAGCGGATGTGGGTGGGCCTCATCCAATCAGTTGAAGGCTTGAATAGAATGAAAAGATTTACTTCCCAAGAGTAAGAGGGAACTCTTCCTACCTGACTGCCATTGAGCTGGGACATCAGTTTTCTTTCTTCCTGCCTTCAAACTTGAACTGAAACTGAATCTTCTAGGTCTCAGACTTGTTGGTCTTTGGACTGGAACTATGCCATTATCTCTCATGGGTCTGCAGTTTGCCGACTGCCAATCTTGAGATTTGTCAGCCAATTCCTTACGATAAATCTCTTTCTTTCTGTGTATACATCCTATCAGTTCTGTTTCTCTGGGGAATCTTGACGATACAGCCCTTGAATGGGGGTGGGGCCAGCCATAACCAGGCTTACCTGCTCTGGGCTGCAGGTGATAGGTGCTCAGGAAGATGCCCATTACAGATGTGGACATGGTTTGCCATAGGTGGTGAACTTCCCAGACACTCCACTAGCCCCCTTGTGATAACTGACTCATCACTGGCAATCTGGTAGCCATTGAATGGTTTTTCCCCCAAAGCTGGGTCCTATGATCGGGGCCCCAGGAGAATGATGCAGGTTTCTGAATTCTCTCATTTCTGTGCAATCACATCCTACTCAGTATTCTCATTTTTAGGGGATAGTGATGATGTTTAGCCCAAAGAGAATGATGAATTTATATTAATGCTGTGCCTTCTATCTTGGGCACATCAGGAATTTCTAAGTGCCTCTGCCCTGTGTGGTGGACATGCGTGTGATTTTCTGTCCCCGGTGGACATTGCAAATGTGAAAGTGACCAGGGGTATTAAGATACGTCACTGGGTACCTGGTTGGCTCAGTCAGTTAAGCATCCGACTTCACCTCAGGTCATGATCTCACGGTTCATGAGTTCGAGCTGACAGCTCGGGACCTGGATTCTGCTTTGGATTCTGCGTCTTCGGCTCTCTCTGCCCCTCCCTCGCTCATGTTCTGTCTCTCTCTCTCAAAAATAAATTAAAAAAAATAGATATACCAAAGGAATAGACACAGAAAGCCAGACGAGACAAAGTACAGGCGTTCACCTTGGTACATGGACATTTGGGTAATGCGTCCTTGAGTGGATGAATCAGAACCATGAATGGAAGAGGAAAGCTAAGGTGGGGGTGATAAATTCCAACTTCCTCCTAATTAAACACATAGTCTGGATCGTCAGTGCCTCAGAGACACTATGGCCAGTCTCCTGCTCTCCACGGCAAGCAAGCAGGTGCTGAGTAAGTGCTCTTGGCTCTTGTGTTGCATGAAGTCTTGAGAACAGGAAAATGAGAAGGCTCCCATTTGTTACCATCTTGGCAGCCACAGTGGACCACAGACAGAGGAAGAAAGGGGTTGGGCTCAGGGGAGGGGCCTTGAAGTCACAAGCGAAACTCCGGGGTCTGATCCAACCCCCCCCCCAAAAAAAAACCAGAATCGATTTCATGGACTTCCATTCATGAATTCTGCAGACATCAAGTGGCACTTACTTAGGGCCAGGCCCTGAGCACCGAGTGAGGGTACGCAGGAGTCCTCTCCCTCTCCCACTGTGGAAGAGCTGCTTTCTCCAGTGGTGAACAGCAAAGGAGAGGAGCCCAGAAACTAGAAGATCTGCGGTGACTGGCGCACAGACCCATCTCAGTCCTCCCCTACATGGGATCAGCCGACTCTTGCCTCCCCCACCGACAGAGGGCAGTGGGGTGTTTGTTCCCCAGAGCAGGCCAGCTGCTGGCTTTGCTTCTCACTTAGAGCCACTGCGACCATCTCCGACCCAGGGGCTTAGCCCACAGGCAGCTGCGGTGCGTGGGCCGGGAGCAGGCAGGCAAGTGGGCAGGCAGACAGGCAGCAGGACACTCGAAAACTATCTCTGGCCAGGGCTGGGTGTCTCCCCAGAGGACACGAAGACCACGGATATCGTCCCTCCTGCCTCTTGATGGTACCACCAAGGGCATAGGCAATGGGGTTGATTGCCATGGTGGGTTCGGGGTGTGAAGGAGGCCAGGCCAGGCTGCCTACTCTGCTGCCCCGTGTCTCGGGGCCACTCAGAGGACCATACCCACTGCCTGGGGGCTGAGGAGCAGGGAGGGGCCAGCCTGGAAGTGAGTGAAGCCCCTGTGCACTTGGGCCCTTCCTCTGCACCCCTCCTTCCCTCCTCTTATGCTCTGCCCTGCTCTTTCTCTCTTCAGATTTAGACATGGCTGGAGAGCCCAGGCCCGGCCCCACCCAGCCAGGCCAGAAGAGGCAGCCGGGCACAGCCATCTCCTGGTGAGTCTGTCCAGGGTTGTCTGCAGGGGAGGGGGGCTGCTTGCGGGCTTGTCTGGGGCTCTGGGTCCCCCTGGGATGAAACAAGGAGCTCAGGAGGCCAGCTCAGGGAACTCACTGAGGCACCTGGGGGTTCCTTCTCACTCGGCCTCAGCTTTTGTCCATAAACTGAAGGAGATGACCCGTTCATTCCAAGGCTTCTCATCGCTGGTGTCACCCAGCACCACCTGCTGACCGAGGCAGGATGCCCCCTCCTCCCACCTGGAGCCAGGGGGCATGGGTCCTCCCAGGGGATCCCCACCTTCATGGTGCTTGGGGGCTTTTTCCAGGTACAGATATTTGGGAAGTAGCAAATGGGAACTTCCCTGGATGAAATCTTGCCCCTAACTTGGGAAGTGTAAGAAAATGTTAAGGGGTGCCTGGTTGGCTCACTCGGTTAACCATCTGACTTCAGCTCAGGTCTTGATCTCAGGGTTTGTGAATTTGAACCCCAAGTCAGGCTCTGTGCTGACAGCATGGAGCCTGCTTCAGATTCTTGGTTTCCCTTTCTCTCTGCCCTTCCCCAACTCATGCTTGCTCTCTCTCTCCCAACAGTAACAAAATAAACATTTAAAAAAAAAGAGGATAATATTAAGAAATCTTTAAACATTTTCAGAAAGGAGCCCGCCACGTTCTGCCAGCTAACGTGCCCTTTTCACAGGCGTAATGAGTGTCCCCTCATCTGGGCATCTGTGATGTCCTCACTCAGCTCCTGGCCCTCCTGCGGGCATTTGGGTGGTTTCTGTCTTGTGGTGGAGGAGGCAGTGGGGCAGGTGTTTGCTGTTAGGAACAGCAGTGTGTAAATCCCCTGGGGCCAAAGTTTCCAGTCTCTTTTGGGTTTCACCTTGCCTCATCTTCCTGGAAAGGAGATGGCGGGGTTGGGCTGGGGGCTGATCTGAGAAGTCCCTGAACCTCCAGGTTGACCTTGAGAGAGATTAAGCCAAATCTCTCCCTGTCAGCGTCAGCCTGAAGGTCTGTGTCACCCTGTGAGTGTGCCGGCGTGGGTGGCTTTTGCACTGCGTTTGTTTGGGGCTGATGAGTAGGTGTGTGCTCACAGGTAATGCGGTTTTTTAAACTCACATCTCTTCAGTGGAGCAGAACTGCATATGTGGTGTTGGTTTGCCTTGCATCTCATGTGATTCTGGGGGTTTGGTAATTATCACTGTCTGATAGGAGCAAAGTGGTTCTCTGCCGTAGTTCTCTCATGTGCTTTTTTACCGTGGCCACTTTTGAGGCCAATTTTGAGGCCTCCTGCACACCCCAAACTGACCATGGGAATCAACCCCATTGCCCCTAAGGGCCTCAGTTCTTCGCTTTGTCACCTTCGGATTTCCTGTCCTCCCCCACTACCTTCCCCAGCCTGCTCTGACCTGCTTCTGCCAGCCTTCTGAAGGATGCAGGTGCAGGAATAGGGAGGCAATGGGGCGTAATGGCAGCTGCCTGGCAGGGGCTCGGACTCCATTCAGAGGGGACCCCGCCTTCAACGCTGGGGGCAGGGGTGACCTCCTTAAGTCACACATCCCCAGTAGGGACTCCAGTAGGGAGAATGAAGCATTTTGCGGGGTGGGGTGGGGGGTGGGGGGCTGTCACTGGAGCCGCCTGGGTCCAGGGCAGCAGTGGGTGGGCAGCTGGGACTGTGGCTCTGGGCCTTAGGATGGTGCCCAGAGGAACGACAGGTTGGGGATGTGGTTAGCCGCTGAGCTGCTGGATGACCTGTCCGTGAGAACTAGTCAAGTCCAGGACATGTGACCTGAGCCTCCAAATGGAATTTTTCAACCTGTAGGGAAAGGCCTGTGGTGTAAGGACTGTCCCAAGTCCCCGCGGACACAGGTGGTTTGACCTCTGCCCACAGCACCGTTCCGAAGGAGTGTTCTATTTCTCCTTTTGTGGGAAGCCCAGACTTGCAGACTGTAGCAATTAACCCAGACCAGAGGACAGAGCACGGAGAAGCCATGTGACCAGGCCACTGCCCCTTGGGGGAAAAGACTCAAGGGCAGTTGCCATCAGCCCTGGCTGATGACTGAGGGGTGGCATGGGGTGGGATGAGGGTAGGAGGGCCGGCACCAGAGCCCACCTTCCTTCAGGCCAAGAGGGACCCCGTAACTGCAGCAAGCAAGGCTGTGGGGCCCATGTAGCCTAACATCTAATTCCCAAACCCATCCTGTGTGTGTTTCAACTCAGGCTGCTCTCCAGTCTGTGCTAAGCAGTCAATGAAATATCATTCCTACACCATTCATTTTTGACTACGTCAAAAAGTTGTAAGAAAAAAAAATGGAAGGGAGGAAAAAGTCAAACCACTGCATTGGCCGGGAATCGAACCCGGGCCTCCCGCGTGGCAGGCGAGAATTCTACCACTGAACCACCAATGCTGCCGTGAAAAAGTTCTTGCCGCGGAGACTCAGGTGGTCAGCCACAGGCTTCAGCACCATGTCTGCTCTCCGTCAACGTTTCCGTCCGGTCGGAGGGGGCGGACCTCTCCAGCCAATCCAAAAGGATCCAGGAGAGAATTTTCCCTGAGCAGTGGCGCCCAGCGGAGACGCATCAGCTTCAGTTCTGTCCTAGCGTCCTAGCCCCCAAGCCCCCAAGTCCCCAAGCCCCCAAGCCCTCCCGCTGGCTGGTTCCAAGCCCTCCCGAGGCTGCGCTGGGCGCTGGGCGCGGGACCCCCACCCACCTCGGGCCCGACCCCCGGGGCTGCGCACGCGCCCTCCTGGCGCGCCGCTGTCACTTTCTCCTTTCTCCAAGGATGATCCTCCCACCACCGGAATCAGCAATCGGCCTCCCTGCTGTGTCCAGGCCGCCCGTCCAGATCTCCTGAAGCCAGAAAGCGGAGGCGAGGATGGCGGGAAATTTCACTAACCGGCCTGTGGGGCGTCTCAGGATGAAGGGGAACTCCCTCCCCTCGCCCCCAACGTCCTCCATTCTGACCCAGTAGCCTTACAGGCCTCGCCCCTCGTGGGCTGGGCCTGAGCTGGGGACGCACAGCACCAGAAAGTTGTTTTAGAAGCTGTATTGCCGCCGCGTGCATCCCCTCCCCTGATCCTTATCCCCCGTTCCAGCCCCGGGTGCAGATGGCACCCGAAGCTCCTGTAGCTGTGTCCCCACAGGGCCTCCCTGCCCAGGCAGGTGCTTAATTCTCTTTGCACCCAATCTCCACATCCCTCCTAGGCACCAATTCCCTGCCTGGAGATGCATGGTACGTGAGAGAAGGGGGAAAGGCCGGGCAACGAGAGTCTGGGACTTTCCAGACTCCTGCTCTCTCCCAAGGACTGGAGCAAAGAGGAAGGCGGCCTGGCCACAGCCTTAATCCTGCCTGGCTGGCCCTGCCAGTCAGTGCTGGGCCACATCCTGGCAATCCCAACCAAGGATTAAAGGCTCTCACACCCCCACTGTGGCTTTGGGCCCTGACTTAACTCTTTCCTTTCATCCTTTGCCAGACTACGATCCAGAACATCAGCTGTTCCTGGGTCAGGCAGAGGAACTTTTGGAGAGCCCTGATCTGGCCGGCCAGAAGGCTGCAGGCGATTGACCCCTCCTGCCCACCAGGGCCACCTGACAGACACCCCTTATTAGAGGCCAGACATGGGGAAGCTGGTTTGCTGTGTTCTCTCAAAATGGCCTTGGTCAAGTCCCTAAGGCCTCTTCCAATGGAGAATTCTGGGATTCTAAGGAAAAGTTGCACACCTCAGTTTCTTCAAATTAAATGGGTCTGGGAAAGGACTCTGGCCATGGAGAGTGACCCCTTCCCCATTTGTCTCTGTTGCAGCAGCAGTAACTATGACCTGGACTACAAGCTGTGCAGGGAAGATGTCCCCTACCGGTAGGTGGATCTTGCCCCCTTGGTCCTCTGGGTAAACAGGTGGGGCTGGTTGGCCTGACTCCCTCTCTATCCTGTCCCAGTAGTGTGTATGAGTGCCAAAGAATCCCTCCACTCATTAACCGCGTGCCTGTCAAGATCCGGAGGACCCAGGTGGGCATGGGGATCAAGAGCAGCTGCAGTCCCCACAAGGGCCCCAGGAAGAGCCACCTGCCCCAAGAGCAAATAAAGCGTGAGTGAAGGGGCAGAGCCTTCACCTACAGGGCCAGGAAAGAGCTGGGAGGACCTCGGCAGTGAGGGCAGGCCCGGGAGCATGGGCGGCCATGCCCTCTGCCTCCTGGGCCGTGGGACACCAGCTCCGGCCCCTCTCCACACAGTCCAGACCGAGGAGCTGCACTCCATCAGGGGGGAGCTAAGCCAGATCAAAGCCCAGGTGGACCGTCTGTTGGAGACTCTGGAGCGCATGGACCAGCAGAGGGACCAGCTTCTGGGTCAAGCACCTCCAACTGGGGGCCCAGCCTGCACTCCAAGTGAGCTCCAGCTTTGCCCACTGCTGAAGGTGCCGGGGGGCATGGCACCTGGCATCCTGCTTTCCATCTGTAGGGCTCCTTCCTGCCCTCCCCAGGGTCTGGTTGTCCCCATGGCTGAAGACCCTATGGCTTCAAGGTTGTTCTAGGACCTTCCCCCCACCACTCAGCAGCTGTCTGGGCGCAGAGCAGTGTCCCAGTCCACCCCCATCTTGTCGTCTCAAGCCCTAGGCACACCAGATCAGTGCCGGGCACCAAGCAGCCTCTCTGAGATCAGCCGGGACCTCCAAACCTGGCCACTAACTGGAGACTGTCCCTCAACAGGGTCAGAGGCCAGTGAAGAAAACAGGGCCCTGGTGAGTAAGAGGTCCTCATGCAGAAACACTGAAGCCAAGCAGGAGCCCAGGGGCCAGAGGCCCCATCCAGAAGCAGACAGCCCCGAGGACAGCACAGACCCAGAGGAGGCAGTGAGTGGCCCGGCACCTCCCCTCATCCTCACCCTCCCTGCGTTTGAGTCCTTGTGGCCTCCCTGTGAACAAGGGAGAGACTCGGGTTTGTGCGGGAGCCCACAGTGGTGGTTGAGGGGAGACACAGGACTTCTACCGCAGGCAAGCCCCAGAACATGGGCCCTGCACTGCGTTGTCTCCCCCTCTTAACTCGGGCTTGATGAGCTCAGCTAGACTAGGGGCCACAGCCAGGCAGCTGGACCAGTTCTGGGCTGAAATACCATCTTCTCCAGGAAGCCGGGAGGCGGGCTTTGAGCACCACAGACATCACAGCTGTGCCTCATGGCCCCACACCCCTTGCCTGAGAACCACCTGGCAAGCTTGTTAAAACCGATTTCTGCCTTTTCCCTGCCCCCACATCTTATAGTGTACCGTGCTCCCCGGGGAAGCTGTGGCACACAGACCTTCCTGGATGGAGAACATCCAACCTGAGTCTGATAAGAGCCCTTCGTGCAACATCAAAGGGCCCAAATGTTCCCTGACCTACCATATCCTCCTCCCTTATTGGTAGTCCCTGAGATAGGCCGAGCCCCGGGTTTGTTTGGGCCATCTCAACAGGGCCCAGATGCCGGTGGAGGGGCTGGCAGTAATGAACTTCCCTTCCGCCACCTGTCCAGCTTTGCCCCTCCAACTGCTGGGCTCTGGAGGGCCATTACTATTGCCCAGGCCTGAGTCACATCTGGGGAAAGACTGGGCTAGAGGAAGGGAATGTTTGTTTTGTCTAGGGGTTCTGGGTTCCCAGGCCTCTAGAAGAATCTCGAGGAGCACTGAGCTGCCCAAGCTGCCCAGAAAGAGATGTGGAGGCGAGGGGAGATGTTGGCAGACAGACCTCCCCTTCCCAGACACCCCATGGCTCTCACTCCTCCTGGCCAGAGTCCTGCTTCTGTCTTTCTACAGGTGAAGAATCATGCATCAGACCAGGAGGGCAGTCAGTAGAAGAGTGGAACCCCTCCCGGCTCCTTCCCAGGCTTCCTTCCTTGCCTCGTATGATTTTTGGAAGGCGTCCTGGTGGCACCTGTGCAACCAGAGGCACCCATTTTGGAATGAGGACAATGAAGTGGAGGCGTGGCTCAGCCGCACCAGCAGGGAAGCCTCTCCGTAATGGTGGCTTTTGCTTTGGAGGCCAAGATTCCAGATAGTCGGGGGACTGAGAGGGAGGCCTGCAACTGCCTAGCACATGCTCGCCATCCTCATGAGGCTGAGGCCCAGTATTGCAAGGGGCAGCTGAACAGGCCCCTGCCTTGGGAGCGCCTCAGCCCCTCTGACTGCAAGCACTGCTTTGGCTGCTTTTCCCTCCTCTCCAGGTCCTGCCAGTTCCAAGTGTGGAGCGTCCTGCAGCCACCAGCCCCGCTTTCCCAGTTCCAGTGATGCACAGAAGATCCACTCAAGTTCTACGGTCCCTTCCGGTCTTTAAGCTCCTCGGTGTGTGTCCCACATAACCCACCTTTGGTTCCAGACTGCCCACCCACCCTATAAAGCCCTCATTCAGAATAGGGGTATCATTTTTATGTCCTGTTTCTATCTTGTCTCTCGCTTGACACTGTGTATTTCAGACCTGCTCTGGAAATGCTGTAATGTCAAAGGGGAAAAATAAAATTTGTATTTTTCCCTGGTCAGGGGTTCTTGGTATGGTCTCCAAGCTTCATTCTGGTCCTTTGGCTGCCTTAGGTCAGGCTTTCCGGGAGAAGCTGAGCAAGCCCCGGACACACGCACATTCAGAAGCTCCTACCAAGCCAGGGCACAGGAGCCACACAGGGAAGATGCCACTCTTGTGGTCACTCAGCTAGGCCAGCTCTGCCATATGGAATAATGGCCAGGCTGCACCTGGTCTCCCAACATCCAGAAGCTCTTACTCCTGGCAGTTTATCTGCCATCTCCCAGGAGGCAAGACTAGACGATAACAAAGCCAGCCTGGACCCCTATTTCTTACCAGCAGTGCAGGAGGCCTCCGGCTGTGCTGCTCTGCACACGGCCAGGGAAAGGTGGGATCTGGCTTCCACCCAGAGCAAAACCCCTTTCTGCTACCCACCCCTGAGCTTTGGTCTTGCCCAGCAGCAAACCAGAGGCCAGAGAGTGCACCCAGAGTGCTCCTGGGGCCACACAACCCTCCCTACTCGTGCCACACCTCGGCAGCGGCCGCTATGGTGCTCAAAGGGGCAGCCTCTCCTTCTTCAAAGCACATTTCCCCACACCAACCCCAGCACCTCCTTCACCTTCAGCCGGTCTCTTCTGCTTATGTTGCTCTAAGGAACAGGACACCTTTATGACAATGCTGTCCCCAGCCCTTGACACCAGGGGCCCAAGACCACATTACATGCTCAGAAGAGCCTTGCTCCGTTAAGTCCGCCACTGACAAGAAGCACAACAGAACACTTTTTCAGATATAAAGGAATTTGTTTTAGCTCAGATATAAATGACAAGGCACAGCCCTCTGTCCACTCTCTCAAGAGCAGGCCAATTCTATAAAAGGGAGTCACTAGCTGGCCTGCATAGGGTCCATCCCTGACAAGACAAGAGCTCCAAGCCCCGTGTTTCAGGCCAGTCCAGCTGAAGTATTTTTCAACGTGGGAGTCAAGCCGCATTCCCAAATTTCCTCTAATTGGTCGGAACTGGGAAGCACCGGCTCAAGTAGAAACGTTTCTTTAATGAAATCGTTGCAACACAGCTGTCCAGTGCCATCAGTTCTGTGCACGCCTCCTCAGATCCTTTCTGGCCTCGGAGTTCTCAGCTCGGCGCAGTCAGGAAGCTGTCGGCACAGGTCCTTTAGGGGATGGCGGCAGCTCGGTCCTTGGCGTCCGTCGTGGCTCAGGCTTCTGGTTCAGGACGGCGCGGCGGCGCTCCTCCGCCGGGCAGCCCGCACCAAGCACTGCTGCAGTACGGGATAGAGCCGCTGGCAGCCCTCGAGGCCCAGACGCACTGCCTCGGCCCAGCTCTCGGTCGGGCCGCCCTCCCCGCTGCCCAGCAGCCCGGCCACCTGGTTGAGCACGGGCATGAGCGCCACGGTGAGGCCGGCGGCGGCGTGCTCCTCCTCCAGTCGCGTGGGGTCCAGTAGCCAGGTGGGCGCCGGCTCCGGCGTGCGGCTCAGGCCGCAGCCCACCACCAGGTCGTACATCTCGACCCCCGCGTCGGCCAGGGCGAGCGCGGCGGCCGTGAGGGCGGCGGCCAGCGCCGAGCCACCGTCCTCTAGCAGCAGCGCTGACACCTCGAGCTGCGCGCGCGGGTAGCGGCCCAGGCGCACGGCCGGCTCCAGCGCCTCCTGCAGGGCCAGCGCCAGCTCTCGCTCCTCCCCGCCGCCCGGGGGCGCGCGGCGCCGGCGACCGGCGAAGGGCGCGCGACGGAAGTCGCAAAGCAGGCGGCCGCGCA
>NW_024412421.1:25206901-25228285 GCF_014898765.1 Herpailurus yagouaroundi | reverse complement strand
GCGCCGCCCGCCCCGGCCGGGCCGCCGCCGCGGTCGCCGCCCTCGGCCTGGCGCGGGCCGGACACGGCGCACAGCACCTTGGTGCCTCCCGCCTCCAGATAGGCCGAGCCCTTGGCCTGGCTCAGCAGCCCGGCGCGCGCATACACGGGCCGCAGCCGCGTCGGGTCGCGGGCTGCTGGCGCCTCCTCGTCATCGGCCGCGTACAGCTGAGGCGGCTGGGACTCCTCGGGCCCTCGGATACGGCGGTGGTCCCCAGGCATGGCGGTGCCTGGAGCGCGAGCCGCTTCCGCCAGCCGACCTGGGCTCTTCCGCCCGCTTAAAGGCGCGCGCCCGCGCGGGGTCTGTCGGGATAGCGGCGGGTGACGCGGCACCGCCCCCTGCCGTCCTGGAGGGAGAATAGCGAGCGGAGCAATGCCCTGGGACAGCAGCAAGGACACCTGGATCTTGAGGGGTGAATGGATGAATAGATGGCGCGACGGGGCAGGCCTGCAGAAGTGAGACCTGGGCCGGCCTGGCTGACCTCTAGCCCCTAGGGCCAGGGCAATCCCAGGGCATAGGTCTTTGTCCTTTCACTTGTGCAAGTTATAGTTATTTTAATTTTGTGCTTATTTGTGTGACTATCTCACACATATTCCCCACTGCCTTGCCCCAAAATGATTCTTGTCTTTTGTCTTGGTCATTCCTGCCACCTTCAGTACCCTACCTGGAGTAATGCTTGTTGATGAATGGAACAGCCTCTCCTGCACTGACTGGTTTGTGTAAATGCTTTGTATCCCTAGGGGTCCTCTGCACCCTCCCGCTGTGTGCTTCTCTCACACTCCAGGCTAGGACAGCTTCTCGCCCCCAGGCCGTGACAGCTAGCTTCTGCTGCTTCTCCCAGCATAGGCCTGCTTTCCTCCTTCTCCTGCACCAGCAGGACTGAGAGTGAACCTGGGGCCCCGGGCCACCTCTTGTACCCCAGGGACATGAAATCAGCCAGAGCCAGCACAAGCAAGCAGTACCCATAACCTCCCCGGCACACTTTCCAAACCCAGCTATCCTCAGACCTGAGTGAAGAGATTCAGGACCAGGGCAGGTCCCAATCCTCACTGTATACCTTTGGGTCAGGAAACCAAGAATGATGGGTCAAAGAGGTGGTGGTAGGCAAGTGATGTACCCTAAATACCTCCTGTACTGGAGAACACGTCTGATCTCACACCCAACGACTCAGCATCAAAAGGGAGGGACACAGGCCTAGGAAATGGAGAGCTTCTCCTATGAACTGCTTCCAGTAACCCCATGGCCCATCCTCTACTGAATGACTAATGCCTTTCTCCATCTCACCCTCCAGCCCCACATTCTATGGGCCACCTCCACAAGTGTCTTCAGGTAGTCCCAAATTTGGGCCATTCCCAAATTTCAGGGGTCTGGAGCTGGACTTGGTGAGGACCACAACCAGAAGCCAGGTGGAGGCACAGCACTTATTCGATAGATACTCAAGGAGCCACAGGCTGTTACACAGGGGAAGGTGGGGGTTAAGAGATCACATGGTATCATCAAGTATTGCACATGGTCCTTTTATTCTCTGCAGCAAAAATGATTCCTCCCTATAGACCCACAACCTCAGGCCTACAAAGAACTCTATCTACAGACATGAGCATGACAATGATAAATAGCAATCCTGGGGTAGTGGTTTTACACAGATGGCGCTGGTGTGTAGGGCTCAGGGGAGAAACATAACGTGGGCACTGAGTCACGGGCCAGCTCCCAGGTGAGTTCGTTAGTGCTGGGTTAGGAGGGAAGATTCACATGTCCTCGTGGCAGATGGAGAGCTGGCTGGACGGATGCATCAGGTGAGGGAAGGATGCTTCCCAGTGGAAGCTGCCCCTACCACTCAGTTCTTCACATCTCCCAGGCGGAGCTGGGCAAAGGAAGTGGCCAGTTGCAATGCCTCCTGCAGGCAGCCCACATTCTTGCCTGTGGCCTGAGCAGACACATCTTTGCCACCACCTTTGCCATCCATCAGGCCTGACACCTGCTGTACCCACTCGCTGGCTTTCAGGCCCCTGTTGGCTGCATTCTGGAAGACAAAAAGGAAAAGTGGGAGTCAGGACAGAGGATGAGACTGAGGGAGACATGGAGAAGGGACAAAAATAAAAAGGATGGGGGAGCCACAGACACCCACTCCCACCTGCCTGGGTGCTGCTACCGATGGAGACCAGCCCGCAGCCAGGGTGAGGCACGCAGAGCGCAAAGCCGGGTATCAGCACAGTTACACACAGCCCCTAGGACAAGGCCTGAGGGTAGCGGTGCTGGAGGAGGTGACAAACAGGTGGCCAGGAGAATGGCCTTTTCTAACTGGTTGCACCCACACACAAGGGTCTTGGCAAACAACTCTAAGAAGCAAGCTTCCCCAGAAAAGCTACCAATACCACGACAAAAAGCACAGGGCTGCAGGGTGTGCTGACCTGGGGGACTTGACACAAGCACGTGATCTTGCCAGCTTCATTATCCACCGTGAAGAGCATGGCAGATGTCTGAGGGGAATGTGTCTTGAAGAGCTTCAAGGCTTCATTCAGGGCCTGTGGGGAAACCTGCTGTCAGGCCGTGGCCTCAGGAAGGGGAGCCACGCTCTCCACAGGGCAGCGAGCCTGTGGAGGTCAGTTTTCAGAGCACCCCCGACTGCTACCCCCTCTAAGAGCAGGTGCTAGTCCTGGGAGACTCACGGAGAAGGCCCCAAGAACAAGGCCCTGCCCACATCTCTGGCTCTGAGGTTTGCCTTCCATCTCAGGAGCTGTAGCTCCACAGCCACCAGGTCTCTCCATGGCTCAGCCTAACCTCAATCCCAGAGAGCAGGCTGTCAGGCAACCACTCCACTCAGAGCCACAAAGCTCAGACTCCAGCCACCAGAGGGCTGAGGCCCCAAGAAGAGACAAGTAGTGGACAGGCACAGGGCAGCACGTGCAGTCCCAGCCCCTGCGTTGCCTTGGCTGAGGCGCCGTTCTCCATCTCCAAGATGACAAGGGGTTGGTTGGGGTTGCTGTCAATGAGCTGCTTTGTCTTCTCCAACACCTGCAAGGAAGTCCAGAAGAGAGTCCTGAGGTCAAAGGCCCAGACAGCAGTCTGCACAGTCTTTGCTGGGTGAATCCTCCTGGCTCCCTGCAGCCACCAGCACTGTGGGACTCACTCGCTTCTGGACATCGGCTTTGCTAGCCCGGTCCAGGTCATCCATGATCTTCTTCAGGGATTTGAGATTCTCCCGGAATTCGTCCTTCTGCCACTGGGGGATGACTACGGTGGCCAGGGCCTGGAACGAGAACCAGAACACCACTGGGACCTGAACCACTAGGATGTGAGGCCCAAGTCCATCTCACCCTTCTGTCTTTCAACACCAAAGTCTTCCCTGACTACTATCCAGGAGGAGAGTGAAAACAAAAAACAAAAAGGTATCCACTGGCCTTAAGACCAGTCACTTTATGAGCAACTACGGCAGATGTAACAAGTAGGGCAAGAGAGAAAGAGGCAGATAAGGAGGGCTGGGACCCCCTATAAGCGCTGGTCCCTACCAAGCAGTGAATACAGCCTATAACAGGCTCAGAGGAAGCCCCCACCTGTTAACAGACATGAGGAGACCTGGAAATAGTGGGTCCCCACTCCCCCAACTCCCTCAACACTGCTGCCCACTCATGCTTGGAACGGGCTCTGCCATCGGCAATGGGGGCAGCAAGCAGATGCCAGGGGTCCACAGACTCGGATCCATGGAGTCCCCTTTGTAAGGCTGCCAGATAACAGCAGTCAGTTCAAAGGGCCACTGGAACCAGGATCTGAGAGTTCTTCAGGGAGTGTGTGATTTATCTGGCCTAGCACTTGGCACTGAGCAGGGCCTGAGGAGGGAGGCCGCACCTACCTCACCAAGGTCAGCGATCTCCCTCTGCACATCCTTATTTGGCGCAGTCTGGGCCTTCACTTTGGCCTCCATGACAGAGAGAGATTTCTTCAAGCTCTCCGCCTTCCTGAGGGCCTGCACAGAGACAATCAGAGTTGTAAACTCCCAGTCAGGTAACTTGCAGCTTCACTCTTGTCTGGAAACAACTGTGGCAACTGATGGCAGGCTATGGAACATCACATCCCCAGGACACCAGAAGTTTCTTGTCCTCCAAGGAGCATGTGTTGGCAGCCTTGTACCCCAGAAAAGAGCACCCTCCTCACCGGTCTGACCAGCAGAAAGGCTGCACTAACTCAGGCTCAGGAGATAAACAAGAACTCCTGAGTTAGGAGGCCTTCTCACCCCAATGAAATGATCAATCCTCAAGCTTCAGCACACATCAGGCATCAGCTACAGCCCCACCCCCAGGGCCACTATCCCCGTACACAGTGCATCTCAAACTAGGCACGTACCCTTAGGGAGATGGCAGGAAGTGGCTGGGGGCACTGGAAGCCACAGCAAAATCATGGTTTACCCTTTACCCTTCTAGACAGATAGGCTATGGAGCAAATAGCAGAATTTACATATATTTTTAAAGATCAAACACAACACAGCTAGGAAGTCTCGTGTGGTGGTGGCTTTCTTCTGCCAGATAGGAGTAACCAGAGGACATTTGGGGGGTAGCATTGTACTTCCAATTCTGAATGCAGCAGCTACAAAACCAGCTACCTAATTCACAGACTGGGCTCTTCCTACCTTGTTCGTATAAGCCACGAACCAGCCTGATGTGCTCACCTTCTGGGCTTCCGCACCTGTGACGGCGACAATCCTCCGGATGCCCTTGGCAATAGCTTCTTCACTCACAATCACAAAAGCTCCAGCGTGACTCGAATTCTGCAGGTGCCTAAATGGCAGAACATAAAGTCCGTGGTGACAAGAAAGCCCATGCACCCAGGTCCTTACCACATCTGCCCTTGGTGAGGACCTGAGGTCTTTGAGGTCCCAGGGAACCTCCCTCGAGGGGACAGTGGGAAGAGGCCCTTCAAGTTGACTTCAGGGTATGGCTCAGACAGGAAGCCCAGGAAAGTCTGGGGCTAAGAGCACTCCGACACTGAGCAAAACACCACCTTTCTGAGCTTCAGTTTTCTCATGTATAAAATGGAGATAATCTGGGGCTCCTGGGTGGCTCAGTTGGTTAAACGTCCCAACTTCAGCTCAGGTCATGATCTCACAGTTCGTGAGTTCAAGCCCCACACTGGGCTCTCTGCTGTCCGCACAGAGCCCGCTTCAAGTCCTATCTTCCTCTCTCTCTGCTCTTCCCCTGCTTGTGCTCTTTCTCTCTCAAAAATAAATAAACATTTTTTTAAAAATACATTAAGTAAAACGGGGGATAATTCTCCCTCAGAGGACTACAATGAAAATCAAAGGAAATCAAACAAAAGTGCTTTGTAATCCCTAACACCCAACACAATGCTACTCTGGCAGGCTCTACATTCATTATTTTTGGTCCTCTTTGGAACATAAACTATATTCTTCTATCCCTGCCACTAGCTGAGAATATTGGAGGATTACCTTTAAAATCTCACCACAACCCTGTAAAAAGGTTTGGGGGTTTTAATTTTTTTTTTAATGTTTATTTATTTTTGAAAGAGAGAGAACGTGAGGCAGGGAGGGACAGAGAGAGAAGGAGACACAGAATCTGAAGCAGCTCCAGGCTCTGAGCTGTCAGCATAGAGCCCTATGCAGGGCTTGAACTCACAAACCGTGATATCATGACCTGAGCCGAAGCCGGACGCTTAACCGACTGAGCCATCCAGGTGCCACCCCCCACCCCGCCCCCCCGCCGTAAATAGGTTTTATTTCCCAATTGCTCAGAGAACTTCAAACTCTGAGCTCATGAACTTTCAGTCATTCTGAGAGAGTGGTATAAAGGCTTTGCACGTGGTTTTCTGTGCTCCAAAGAATGTCTAAGGAGGCATTAAAGCAGAGTGGGACTCATCTGAAAGCCTGATTCAGCTGGGCAGAGGAGGGCCAGGAATGTGGTGCCCCAAATCCCTACCCCTTCCTCCATATGCTCACCTGTTCCCTACCTGCCTGAGGCTAGCAGGAGGCCCGGGATGGGCTCCATGATGACCTTAAGAATGTTCTTCTCTACAAGATTCCCGTGCAAGCAGGAGCTTCCCAGGCCACCACACCATCCCAAAATGACCCCAAGGGCTACAGAGGACTGCAAGTTGGAACAAACAGGTGTCTCTCCCAAGCCAACCTGAGCTGGGTGTGCTGCAGAGCCTGACTCAGGGGCCCTGACACAATGGGGTTAACCCCCAGATGCTGCTCAAGCTGGCCAAGGAAGCTAAGTGAAGGCCTATCAGTGGAGAAGAGCTAGGACCAGCTGGGGAATGTAGTGACCGCTCCATGGCCTTCCTGAATCCTGAATTCATAGGCCGCATTGTCAGGATCAGTCCAGGACACAAGACCAAGCAACTATAAGTGTTAAGATAATGCTTTTCCCCAGCCTAGGAAGAATATTTCATCACAAACCCAGCAAATGTCAATATCAGACACCAAGGGGTTTGACAGGGACACAAGATACTAAGGTTCTTGGGAGTGCTGTTTGGCAAGTACATTTCTGAGAACTTCATGCCAACCTTAGAAAAATAAGAGTGGGTCTAGCCTATTACCCACATCCTCCAAGGGTAGCACCAAATTAACCAAAAGTGAGTCCATCCACTGCTCCCCCTGATATACTCACGTTCCCCCACAGAACTCAACAGAAGTGAGTGAGCCAGCAGGACCAGAGGGGTCATCCAACAGCTCGGACACCGGGACCCCAATGGAGACGACTCGCACAGGGTCAGGATAGGTTTCATCAAACACAGCCCGCAGGCCCTGGATGGCTTTAGCTGCTGCCAGGGGACAATCCTGGGTGTAGACAGGCTGCCATGGAAAGAAGACAGAAAAAAGCTGGGAAAAGATTTTCTCTGGAGGTGCAGCAGGCAGTGGCAGGGAAGTGTGGCCTTGTGGTCTTGCAGGCAAGATTCTGGGAGTCTAATCCTGGCTCTACCCATCACGTGCCCTGAGCCTGCTGATACAAGGCACTACATGTAAAGTCAAGGGGATCAAAATGGGAATTTCCAATTATTTTGCTCAACTGTGAACCAAATCTTACATGGATGTACTACATATGAAGGAGACAAAACCAGAAGAGCTCTGATTGTCCCAAGGAGGGGGAGGAGCAAAAACCTCTCTCTGCCCCCTCCCCAGGGGCCCTAAGGCTGCTCTGCAGGATACCACTACTGCCCCTACACCCAGTGTGGCTGACAATCACTGCTTCAAACAAATGTGCATGCTTGGCAGGGTATGGTACAATAGAGGAAGGGCATCTGTACTGCTGAGAAGGTTCCACGGAAGGAAAGTGAGGGAAGAAGCAAGGCTCACGACCCAAGAGCTTACACACACCTACCTTGGCTGCCTCAATCATCCCGTTAGCAATCTCTTCAGCCTCCTTGATCTGCTGGGTGGACATGGCTCCTTTGGCAGTGAAGTCAAACCGAAGGCGGTCAGGAGCAACCAGGGAGCCTCTCTGGTCAGCTTCCCCGAGCACAGAGCGCAGGGCGAAGTTCAGGATGTGAGTAGCTGTGTGGTTGCTCATGATGGGCCTCCGTCGGGGCTGTGAAGGGTAGAGGCAGCTGGTGGAGAGGTGTGCTAGTCATACCTGCTCTCTCCTTCCCGACTACTCGAATTTTTAGGTGGACACATGGCTGCCCAGAATAAGAGCTACATTTCCCAGCCTCCCTTGCAGTTAACTGTGGCCATATGAATAAATTCCGGTCAGTGAGTTGTAAGCAGGTATGATGCACACCCTTAAAGGGAAGGAACATGCCCTCCCCTTGCTCTTTCCCACTGTCTAGAAAAGAGTTGGTAAATTACGGCCTGTGGGCCAAATCCAGCCTGTTGTTCATTTTTACAAATAGGTTTACTGGAACACAGCCACTCCCATGTGGTTATATATTGTCTATGGTGCTTTTATGCTACAATATCGTAAGTATATAGTTGTGATTGAGACCATATGGCTCACAAAACCCAAATTACTTACTATCTGGAACCTTACACAAAAAGTTTGCCAACTCCTAGCCTAGAAATGGATCTGATGGCTACCTTCTTGGACTATGAAATCAAGAGCAACATCCCAGGAATGATGATAGACAAACAAGCAAGGAATAGCTGGGCTCCATGATTTTGTGGGGCGGAGCCTCTATATCAGCTTGGACTTTGAGGTGAGAAACACACTTCTATCTTGTTTTAATCTACTGTTATTTTGGAGCTCTGTCACACAAACAAAACCTATTTCCTAATTAATACAGAATTTCAGGATCTTGAAGAAGTATTTGAGGTTAATCTGGAGAAAGGCAATCCATGAAACAAGTCTGTAAGTCTCAACTAATATCACTGTCATCTGGGGTGCCTGGCTGGCTCAGTCAGAAGAGCATTCAACTTTTGATCTCAGAGTTGGATGTTCGAGCCCCACGCTGGGTACGGAGGTTACTTAAAATAAATATATAAAATTAAAATAAATAAAATCAGGGGTGCCTGGGTGATTCAACTGAGCCTCTGACTCTTGATTTCAGCTCAGATCATGATCCTCAGGTCATGGCATCAAGCTCCACAATGGGCTCTACACTGAGCATGGAGGACGCTTAAGATTCTCTCTCTCCCCGTCTGCCCATCTCCCCTGCTCACACTGCTCTCCCTCTCTGTCTCTAAAATAAGAAATAAATAAAATAAAAATCACTGTCACCTGACTTGGGAACATACACATTTAATAACTTGCTGCTGCACCCGTCATAAAATATCCTCCTGTACCCGATTTATAATAATCTACTTACAATTTCAATTAGGAGTAACAATAATGATAGACCAATTTAAAGCAAAAGGAGATGAATACTTTTCATAATGTGTATCAAATCACCATTAAATCACCATTAAAGTGATGTACACTTTAATATCTTAGAATTTTGTATGTCAACTGTACCTCAATAAAGCTGAAATTTAAATTAAAAAAAAAAAAGGAACAGGATTACTAATCAGGTCTAGTGCCAACTAGCATAACACAACTCACCTCATCAATAAACAGCCGGACCTGGTCCCCCACTCTCAGGCTGCCGTAGATGGTCCCGATGTGCAGCACATACCCTCCTCGCACCTGAGCATTCTTCACTGTAAACTCTGTCTTCTAAAAGCAGTCCAGGAGACCAGTAAGTAAATAAATCCAAATCTTATATATTTTTATATATAGTACATGCTATACACACATTCTCTAAGACCCTCCTTACTAGTGTGTATATACCATTATACACATGTTGCACCATTAATACCGTTGTACTTATTGTACATATACACATGCGCTATTATTATACACCAAAAACTAATAAGGAGAAACCTCATTAAAGTGGAGCCAGGGAGCTAGGATCAGGAGCAGTAATCAATTTCAGAAAGAACTGTCAAATACAGACCCAACTGGGCATCCTCAACAGGAAAGAACCATCAATTACAGGCCCTAACAAGCAAAGATGCACACTGCATCTCCTGCAAGAAATCAACTCCCCTGCAACTCTGCCAGTGAGAAACCATCAACACGCCAAATTTGTGATTTTCTCTCATGGACTTTCCTTTAAACAACCGCTTCCAACTTCTTCCTCCTTCTTGTCTATAAAATATCAGTTCCTCTTTGTTTGTTGGACTTGCCTATGGTTTTGCCACAGCTTGCATGTCCCAAGTTGCCATTCTCTGCTATTCCCCAATAAACTCACTTTTCCTGGTAAAATAATGGTTTTGTTTTTAAGGTTTAATAATACCTATATTTACCATTAAATATACAGACCACTTTATATATGTGCATATATATATGCATATATATTCACAGATACATAGATGTTCCCTTTAGGAGCATCTTAGAGAATTTAAAGCCATCATAAGGAACTTCAAGCCCATGAGACTAGGAAACTCGTCCAAGATCACAGAGTCTGCACTGGCAGAGCTAGATGCCAAGGTTTCTGCAAGATGTCTGCCCTCTTCTTATTCACGAGGAAAGCTGGGAGGACCCAGTATCAACAAAGCAGCCTAACTGCAGGGATCCTGCTAAGAGGGGACCTAATGGCAATGAGGTCAGTGGTACGAGAGGCAGCTGCCTCAGCTTCAGAGACACTGACAACAGACTGCAACTCAAAGACTGGTCATGTCTGCTCCGCAATGCCAGGATTATGAGGAGCCAGAAAAGCAACACTGCGTCCAGACCCAGCCCTCTGTTGGATTCCCCTTCCTGGCTGACAAGGAAGAACTGCTTGCTCACATCTTCGCTGCTGTCCTCAACCTTCACCAGGTAGCCTTCATCATAGATCTGCCCTCCTTGCTCAGCATAGAAACAGGTCTTGTCCAGCACCACTCCACACTCCTGGCCCGTGGACACTTCTTCCACGAACATCTTATCCCTGCGCAGAGCCATCACTGTAGCCACTGCACTCTCAAATGCTGCACAGAAAGGGGAAAACAGGGTCAATGACTTCATTCACATGCTCTTAGCTGGCTTTTGCTCGATTCTATTTCTTAAGCTCTCCTTAAGTCCTAAGTGTCTAATTTTATTTTACATGCAAGCCCATTAGACTCCACAAAAGGGCTTCACACCAGGGAATGTAACACTCAGTAGGGTGACCCACTGTCACAGGGAATAGGTAACTGGGACTGAGGAGTTCCCAGGTAAAACTTTGATGGTTCTGGTCACTCTAACTCTGAGCTACTGAGCAGAAACCTAGCAAGTCTGGTAAGTATTTAGGAGTAGTAATAAGTCCCCTACTCCCAAAGTCAATTCACAAAAAATGTATTCATTTTGTGGGCTTGCCTGGATACATTTAGGTATCTCTGCTGGAGCAAAAAAGAGGAACTATGTATTACCTGTTTATTTCTTTTGATTTCTTAACTTTAGAATGCCACTGTCCTGATGCAAAATTCAACAGCCACTGAAGGCTGTATCAGTGGCCATTTCCTGGTTTTCTGCAGGGTGTTACAATTAGGGGAAACTGGGTACAGGGGACAAGGACTGTCCCTGTAAATGTTTTCACAACTCCCTATGAATCTATAATTATTCCAAAATAAAGAGAAAATTAATCGCCAAGGGACTCTAGTATAAAATCACAGAGCAGGACTACACAGCATGACAGGAGAGGCCACAATAGATATCCTCGGTTCCTAATCTGGATGGAGACCTCTCTCAAAAGCTACCCGAGGTAAGCACAGTAAGCAGAGTAACATACCATAGCTCCCACTGGAATCCGAATGGTAATTATACTTCGGGGAATCATCTGTTGCTTCCAGACCCTTCTCCCTGAGCTCTTCAATAGCATAAATGTCCAGCATAATGAGATCTTCCGCACCAGCTCCCTTGCCCTGTGATTTCAGCTACCGGTATGAGAAAGAAACAGAAGTTACCTTAATGTGGAAAAAAAGAATTCTGAAGGACTCAAAAATCGCTAAACTATGCTCAATATAAAGCTCCAGAAGAGAGTTTTTTAATCTCGGCACTACCGACACTTGGAGCCAGGGAATTCTTTGCTCTGGGGGGCTGTCTACTGTACGATGTTGAGTGGCATCCCTGATCTCTACCCACCTGACACTGGTACCATCCCACCCTCGGTTGCAAAAACCAAAACCTGTCTTCATACATCACTACCAAATATCCCCCTGGACTGGAGAGCACCTACTTGACACACAGTGGTCTTCGGAAAAACAGACTTTCAAAAGACTTTAATGGAAGGAACCCTTGTTTGCTTTGCAGCCAAGTCCTGCCTTGTTTCGTGCTGGGTTTTCTGCTCACTCCCCAAGTTCTTTACCTGGGCCAGTTTCCTCTCCTCTTCAAATCCATCCATATCTACCACCAGGCCCTTCTCTTCAGCAATCAGTCCAGTGAGATCCACTGGAAAGCCATAGGTGTCATAGAGGAGCCACGCAGTGTCCCCTGCACAACACAAAAGAATTGTGTAAGAATGATGCAGACAGAGGCACCTGGGTAGCTCAGTTGATTCAGCGTCCAACTCTTCATTTCGGCTCAGGTCATGATCTCGAGCTTTGTGAATTTGAGCCCGGAGTCATGCTCTGTGCTAACAGCGTGGAGCCAGCTTGGGATTCTCTGTCTCCCTCTCTCTCTAACCCCTCCCCTGTGGATGAGTGCACACACTATGCTCTTTCTCTCTAAAATAACTAAACATAAAAAAAATAAAAAGAAAAAAAAAAACAACATAGCCTCTTCCTTTTCATCCCAAGCCCTTCTCAAAGGATGCTGGCAGTGACAGAAGAATTGAAGACAAGGCAAGTTAGTATTGGTTCTTTGCCACAATAACATAATACTTTTACAATTTTACTGTAAACACCATTTTATACCAAAAGCAGCGTTATCAAGCTACCCACAGCCCTTGGAGACACAGACTCCGCTGTCATTTGTAAAAAAGGGCTTGCCTCTTCTGGAAAGATGAACCAGGCTGGATGAAAAAAGGAACAAACTGGTCCTTACCAGGAATGGTTTTACAGTCTCCCAGGCTCTGAATTTTCCTGTCCAAGATACGACGCCCTCTGCTAAGAGTCTTGAGAAATTGCACTTCCTCTTCATTAATGATGTCCTTCACCATATCTGGGTCCTTCTTTAGCTCAGGAAATGCATCTCCCTGGAAAAGAGGAAACAGAGATGTGGGCGCAACAAAGACAGAGACCATTCTATGACCCCCCTAAAAACTCTCATTAGCAGTATATGATTTCTCACCCCATCCCTCTAAGCTGTGTGCATTAGGAGAAAAGAGGTAAGCAGGGAGATATACCTACCAAGGACTGGACAACAACATCTACTAATGTGGCAAAGAAACCCCTGCTGGCGTTGAGTTTCTCGTGGGAATATCGAACAGCCCGGCGGAGAATTCGTCTCAACACATACCTGTAAGAGGCAGAAGCCCATCTCCTCTAGACAACCTTCCCAGCTAATAAGCATTTTGTAATGGAGCTTTTGGAATTCTATCCAAAGCAACATGACCAGCTTTTTGTCTTTCTTTTCCAGAGGCTTTGTTTTATTCTAAGACTGCTTCTTTTATGTGCCAAGGTCATTAACACAGTCCAGCAGAAAACTCAGGAATATACCCACAAATATGCATTAAGGGTGACCTGGGGTAACCCCAGTTTGTTTTTCTACCACATTCTGCTGACCCAGAAATGGAGGCAAGTACAACCCAGATGGCTGATGCCCACAATTCCAAGTCCTCCCCGTCAATAATAAAGCTGTCCAGGGCCAATCAATACCTACCCCATCCCACCCTGCCAATATCCTATCAGACAGCCTGAAATACAATCTTGACCACATCTTGTACTTAGCACCAAAGATTTAATATAGTGGCAACTCTGTAATGTTGAGCCGGAGCTCTCTTAATCCATAAAAAACATAAAGGGACCCCTCCAACTACCGAAATGACAAAGAAAACAATAATAAAGTACGGCTTTCAGTTTCACAGGGAGTCATCAAACTCACAGTGGCAGTCCTAACCCTGTCACATGTGTAATTCACTCACCCCCGCCCTGTGTTGTCAGGTCGACCACCATCCGCCAGTGCCACGGTGATGGTCCGGGCGTGGTCAGCCAGAACCCGATAGGCCATATCGATCCCATCGGCATCATCAGCACCAACCTTCCCAGTGTATGGCCGGGCACCTGTGCCCTACAGGTAAAAACCAGGAGGCAGCTCATTAGGAAGCAGCGCTTCTGGCACTGCCTTGCACCAGAAGGTCCTGAGAAAGTCGACTGAGTGGGCATTAAGAAAAAGGCTGGCCCTCTTGCCAGACTTTACAACACCAAGAAAGGTGACAGCAGGAGTAAAGAGCCTCCAGCCAGGCCCCTGCACTCAACAAACTACATCACCTGGTGCTTAGAGCCTCGGGTGATTAATGATTAAGTTGGCAGGTGGTCACAGGGACCCTTAGCTGACAAAGCACATGATTATTTTCTCTCTGGCAGTACTGCTAACTGTCCAGACTAACAGTCCAGCCTCCAGGGAAGTTTGCAATGTTTGCGATAGGACCAGTACCTTCTGAATGGCCTCAAAGTAAGGAACAAAAAGGTCAGTGTCATAGTTGGACATCTTATTTTGCAGCACAGACACCAGTCGCTCCAGGCCCATCCCCGTGTCAATGCTTTTCTTGGGAAGAGGTTTCAAAATGCCATCAGTTTCCCTGCACGATCCAGAGAAAAAGGAAGCTGAAACAAGCACTCCGGGGTGCCACCCCTCCCTGCTGGCTAAAACTCATTTACAGAGAGCACAGATTGCAGGCTGGGACTATTTGCCACTTTCCTCTGCCTGGTTTGG
This sequence comes from Herpailurus yagouaroundi, assembly GCF_014898765.1. Lineage (NCBI taxonomy): Eukaryota > Metazoa > Chordata > Mammalia > Carnivora > Felidae > Herpailurus > Herpailurus yagouaroundi. The sequence goes on along the minus strand of NW_024412421.1, from coordinate 25,213,991 downwards.
TGGGAGGAGGGGAGTAGAGGGAAAAAGGGAAGAAGTAATCAGGGGTCTATTACAGAGTAAGGTGAGCTTCAAGGAAATGGGCTTTAACACAGCAGTGCAAATTACCACAAAAATGACATTACAGGAATAGTCAGTCCTTAAGCAGGTACTATGTGGAATAAAACTAGTTTATAAAAGATTAGATCTCTGCTCTGTCTCAGAGATCAGAGGGAAAACCTGAGAAATAAAATCTAAATAAATAAATAAAGTCATCAGGCTCTCCTGATGCCTTTAGTGCCTGCTTTAGCTCCACTCCACTGTCCCCAAAGACGAGGATGAGAAGACAGCCTTGTGCTCCAAGTTCCTCTTTCTCTATTTGGCTTGAGGAAAGGTGCTGCTATTAGCAGATACAGTCCAGGACCCCAAGGCCACCTGTTATACTGGATGAACACAAGGTTCCAAATCTCCAGCACATTGGGGTCATCTTGATTGACGAGGTGTGCAGCATCCCGACCACCAATCCGGTCATAGTGGATCTCACTGCACGGACCACAGGGGCCTGTGTCACCCATCTCCCAGAAGTTATCCTTCATGTTGCCAGGCAGGATTTTGGAGTCATCCAGCCTGTGCAGAGTGGTGAAGACAAACACAGTTACAACCAATGACAAGGATTCTGCCCAGACTTGCACCCACCATCAAAAGACCTTATGCGTTTCTATTAAAAAAAAAAAAAGGGGCGCCTGGGTGGCGCAGTCGGTTAAGCGTCCGACTTCAGCCAGGTCATGATCTCACAGTCCGTGAGTTCGAGCCCCGCGTCGGGCTCTGGGCTGATGGCTCGGAGCCTGGAGCCTGTTTCCGATTCTGTGTCTCCCTCTCTCTCTGCCCCTCCCCCATTCGTGCTCTGTCTCTCTCTGTCCCAAAAAATAAATAAACGTTGAAAAAAAAAAATTAAAAAAAAAAAAAAGGCCCACTCTTTGGCAATTACTAAGGCTGAGCCTGAAGATGCAGAACATGACTCTTCTCAAGAGTGACTACAATAGAATACAAAATACACATAGGCTGCCATCATAACTACATAAAAATAAGCAGAGGTATGGATAAAGCATAGAAAGGAACACATAAAAATGAAAACATCCATGCTGAATATGATCAGAATTTAAGCAAATCTTTTCTTTGCAAATGTTCCTTTGTTTTAAAAACTGAAATGACTTTCCTGTATGACAGTTACTATAAGCATGAAAACACCGGGGTGCCTGGGTGGCTCAGTCAGTTAAGCGTCCGACTTCGGCTCAGGTCATGATCTCATGGTTTGTGGGTTTGAGACCCACATCGGGTTCTGTGCTGACAGCTCAGAGCCTGGAATCTGCTTTGGATTCTGTGTCTCCCTCTCTCTCTCTGCCCCTTCCCTGGCCGTGCTCTGTCTCTCTCTCAAAAATAAATAATAAACATTAAAAAATTAAAAAAAAAAAACAACACATTAAAACCCTGCTGAGAAAACAAAACAAAAAACCCTGCTGAGTATTTCAAGCCATTTCTCTAGGCCCCAACGTAGTCAAGTCTTTCACCCTAAGATGATACCGAAAGAATTTAATAAGATCAAAATATTTCTAAAATATTGGACTCCACTGAGAGCCGCTAGATAACAGTGCACTCAAAAGAGATTGTGCTTGCAGGGGTGCCTGGGTGGCTCAGTTCGTTAAGCGTCCGACTCTTGATCTCAGCTCAGGTCATGATCTCAGGGTCGTGAGTTCAAGCCCTGCACTGGTCTCTGCACTGGGCATGAAGCCTCCTTAAAAAAAAAAAAAAAAAAAAAAATGACTGTGCTTGCTTGACAAACAGAGTCTGGACATACACAAGCCAAGCAAAACAGGACTCCAAAGTCAAGAGTAGTATGTAAGGTTCCCATGCATTACTGCCCAAAATGTCCCAAGTACACTTAGAACATAGTGTCTAACCAAGTAGGGATTTCAGACCAAGTACCAGGGGAAGCTGGGTTGGAATAACATACGTAGAGTAAAAGTAATTAGTTAATAAATGACAGAATGAATGAAACAGAGAAGTGGCACTAGTTAAGCGTGGTAAAAAGCTATGCCTCTTTTTTAAGACTTAAAGTAAAAGAATAAAAAAATGAGACAAAGACATAGGCATGCCAGCTATCTACAGGAGGTATGTCACCCCATTTTCAGATTCCTCTTGATGCTGCACTTCATAAGTCCTATTAAGTTCGAAGCGTAGAATACATACTGCTCATCTGTTGCATCGACTTTCATGCACCATGATTTTTCTTTAGAATTATATTACATTAAAGGGGAAAAAAAAAATAAAACAACCCAGGCACCTGGGTGGCTCAATCAGTTAAGTGTCTGACTTCAGCTCAGGTCATGATCTCACAGGTCATGAGTTCGAGCCTCACATAAGGCTCCAAACTGATGGTTCAGAGCCTGCTTGGGATTCTTTCTCTCTCCCTCCCTCTCTCTGCCCCTCCTGTGCTCTGTCTCTCAAAATCAATAAATAAACTTAAAACAAACAAACTTCCTTTGTCCTCGATCTGTTTGAGTCCATTCCATTTCCATAAGAAATAACATGTTTCATATGAAGAAAACCAGTGTGTTGAAAAAAACACACACATATACACAGGGTGACAGAAATACAAAAAAATGCCTGGAAGACTATATACATGGGGCATCAAACTATTAACACTGATTAATCTTAAGGATCTTCTATTTCCTATTTTTCACATTTCTATGTACTGTAGTGTGAATTTTTACAACATATGCACTATATGCACAATTTCTAAAAATATATAAAAAACAAAACAATGAGAGACTTATATATACAGGCTTTGAACACTGGAATGATCAAGTAAATCTAGTAAGAAGCGATGAATGCACCAAAGGAGAATTGCTCCCAGTCACTCCCCACTCCCCCTCAAACTGCACAGCCCAAAACTGGAAAAGGCAATGCACTCCAAGACCTAAGACCCGTCTCTGGCACTGAGTCAGGAATCACTTTATTCCTCCACACCCTCAACATGTGAGATGCATTCCTACCCCAAGTTTTGCCAGATCTGTTTGCACTCCAGGTCTGGTTCTAAGCCGGCAGCTTCATCCCCACCAAAGTAAGTAACGTAAAGTCTTTCAACTGGAATGCCAAACTCTTGGGTGAGAAGCTCCAGAGCCATCTTACACGCCAATTCCTACAAAATAACAAAAAGAAGTATGTGTCATGTGGCCAAACCAAAATCCATTTAATATGAGTAGGAAAAGTCCAGATCCTTAGGAACACAAATATAAAACTACAACACCTTCACTGTAAACACAGCCAAATTCTGGATCAATTTATAGGAGACATCCAAATGTAAATTGAAATCAAATGATAGGCACTGCTTCCAGGAAGTCTTAGTATTAATAAATGCCCTTCACTCCTGAATCCCCTGGATAATGATACTTCATATCTTAAAACAAGCAAAATTAGAACCAATTTCCTTCAACGGAAATGACCATTTTACTCAAGACCCCAAACTGATCTCCTTTTTGAGCTTACCTTGAAATAATCTCCAAAAGACCAGGAGCCCAACATCTCAAAGAAGGTGTGATGATAGACATCCTTGCCCACATCATCGAGATCATTGTGTTTGCCCCCAGCCCGGATGCATTTCTGGGTATTGGCAGCTCTGCTCAGCTTTGCCATCGGGTGAGATGGGTCAATAGTGTTCAGAAAGATGGGTTTGAACTAAAAAAAAAAAGGGGGAACATTTCAACCTTTAAGGAGCTGCAGCTCTATCAGGCTGGCAGGAAGAAACCACACATGAACTGTTCAATTTGTAATTTAATTAGCCTGGAATAGGGAAAATTCTGAGGCAGGTGGCCTGACAGGGCTGCGATAGAGGCAGCTGATCTTGAAGCAGCTTGTCCCTGTCCTAGTTCTCTAACGGTCCCAACCACTGCCAGTAACACCACCTGCACAAGGGAAAGGCCTCCTGGATGTGTGATAACAGCCAGAGGCTGATGTAGGGAAACCTGTGCTTCCTCACAAGTCTCTGGTGGTCAGGACTTACATCTTTCTGGAAGAACTTATTCTAAAAGTGATGTGCTGGGAGTGCTGGGCTGGCTTAGTTGGTAGAGTGAGCGACTCTTCATCTTCCCCGTTCAAGCCCCACATTGGGCATACAGCTTACTTTAAAAAAAAAAAGTCAGCGAGCCTGTGTGGCTCAGTTGGTTGAGCATCGGACTCTTGATTTCAGCTCAGGTCACAATCCCAGGGTCATGGGGTGGGACTGAGCCCTGCATCAGGCTGCACACTAAGCGTGGAGCCTGCTTAAGATTCTCTCTCTCTCCCTCTGCCCCTCTCCTTCTCTCTCTCTAAAATAACATTGAATAAAAAGAAAAAAGAAGAAAAATAGAAGAGTACAAAGTGATGTGCTGGCTCAATAGTAAAGGTGATAAGGGAGAAAAAAATGGAGACCTATTAAGGGAGTAAAATCAGCACATTTAATGAATGACTGGATGTTCAGACATAAGACATTATTTGCCCTTAATATTTATCAAGTTACAATTTGATGTATCATTGTTATATGACTTAGTTTTATTTTCCCACTAGACCTGTCCAATTTGGTAACCACTAGTCACTTGTTACTTGTAAACTTAAATTAATTAAAATGAAATAATTAGGAACTAATTAGAATTTTTAAAAACAAAAAAAATCTGTTCTTCAGTCACACTAACTCAATAATCATGCATGGGGGTGCCTGGATGGCTCAGTCGGAGGAACATGCAACTCCTGATATTAGGGTTGTAAGTTCGAGTCCCACGCTGGGTGTAGAGATTACTTTTAAAAATAAATAAATTAATTAAAAATCTAAACAAATAATCATGCATGACTAGTGGCTACCATATTGGGCAGCCCAAATACAGAACATTACTATCACTGCAGAAAATTCCATTAGACAGTTCTGAACTAGACCATGAACTCCTTTTTTTTTTTTTTTAATGTTTATTTATTTTTGAGAGACAGAGCATGAGTGGGGGAAGGGCAGAGAGAGAGGGAGACACAGAATCCAAAGCAGGCTCCAGGCTCTGACCTGTCAGCGCAGGGCCCAACACAGGGCTTAAACTCATCATCTGTGAGATCGTGACCTGAGCTGAAGTCAGACACTTAGACTGAGCCACCCAGGTGCTCCCAGACCATGAACTTCTTAAAAACAATAACTATTATTACTTATCTTTGTATATCCAGCACCCAGTCTAGTACCTGAAAAAGGGCAGATGTATAATAAATACTGTTTCAAAATATTATAAAGAAAAAAAAGAAGCAAAACAACCATTAAGATATCTCTGATTAGGAGACAGTTCAGCACAAAAGTTAAGCAAATGACTACCTAGGCTCAAATCCACACTCCAGCACATACCAGCTATGTCAGCTTGGGCTATTTACTTGAGCTGTGAGTGCTTCAGTATAGAGTGAGGATCAAATTAGTCAATATACATAAAAGACATAGATCAGTGCCTGGCATATAGTAAGTACTACATAGAGGGGAATAATTACTGTTATTCATAGAACATTTAGAAACACTGAACTCTCATGGTTCTTCTCCCAAGTATAGTCAGCACATGTGGGAGAAGACAAAACCCATGCCTAGGAATGCCTGAGCAAAAAAGAACCTCTCCAGTGTTCCAATAAACCAATCACCTTGCAAGTCCACATAAAATCAGTGCCCCCATCCCAAGTGTATACAAAAGATTTACACATATAATTGAAAACCTGTATAATTTCATAGTTAACGTTATACAAGATGGAAAATGTTCCCATTGCCTCTAATTTTCCATGCCAGGAAAGAGACCAGAAAGAAAAGAAAATGTCAACTTATCCTTTACCCAGAGTGAGACACATTCTAAGGGCCAGTGGGTACACTGCATTAAGCAGGGCTCCAAAAGAACCATCAAAGGAAAACCCTGAGAGCACTATCTAACCTGAATCTACTTCCATAATCAGCCTGGTAAACAGTTTTCAACATCACAATAAAGCTTTCAAATTATCTTTTACATTTTATAGTTCAATTGCCCCAAACATAAACCCTACTAATAGTTTCTTCAGCAGTGGATATAAACTGGCATCAGTGGCAGCAGTTTCAAGAAAGAGTTTTTAAAAAATCAGTAAAGCTGCATGGTTCAGAATGGGAATGAATGCAAAGCTTTGAAAGAATCCTGAAGAACTCATTAAAAAAAAAAAAAACAAAAAAAACAAGGATAATGGAGGATTGAAGGAGAATGACCATAGCTGAGTTAAAAAGTCTCTTCAGAGCTCAGCAAGATTAACCTAACCAATGACTAATAAAACCCAGCTTTTTCCTTAGCAGAAAATAAAAGCAAGACTTTACAGACTAGGGGCGCCTGGCTGGCTCAGTCCGTAAAGCATGTGACTCTTGATCTCGGGGTCAGGAGGTCAAGTCCCATGTTGGGCATTGAGCTTACTTAAAAATATAAATAAAGTGAGGGAGTCTCAGTGGCTCAGTCAGTTGAGACTTCAACTCTTGATTTTGGCTCAGGTCATGGTCTCACAGTCATGAGATTGAGCCCAGAGTTAGGCTCCATGCTAGGCATGGAGCCTGTTTAAGATTCTCTCTCTCCCTCTCCCTCTGCCCCTCCCCTTGCATGCATGTGCTCTCTCTTTGTAAAAATATAAAATAAATAGGGGTGCCTGGGTGGCTCAGTCTATTAAGGGTCCAACTCTTGGTTTGGGTTAAGCTCATGATCTCATGGTATGTGAGTTCAAGCCGCACACTGGGCTCTATGCTCACGGCATGGAGCCCGCATGGGATTCTCTCTCTCCCTCTCTTCTCTCTCTGCCCCTCTCCCTCTGGCTCTCTGTCTCTCTCAAAAATAAACAAACATTTATTTTTTTATTTTTTTTATTTTTATTTTTTCAATGTATGAAATTTATTGTCAAATTGGTTTCTATACAACACCCAGTGCTCATCCCAAAAGGTGCCCTCCTCAATACCCATCACCCACCCTCCCCTCCCTCCCACCCCCCATCAACCCTCAGTTTGTTCTCAGTTTTTAACAGTCTCTTATGTTTTGGCTCTCTCCCACTCTAACCTCTTTTTTTTTTT
>NW_024412421.1:25200234-25206801 GCF_014898765.1 Herpailurus yagouaroundi | reverse complement strand
CCCTTTTTTTTTTTTTTTTTTTTTTTTTTAAACAAACATTTAAAAAATAAATAAAAAACAGGGGTGCCTGGGTGGCTCAGTCTGTTAAGCATCCAACTTCGGCTCAGGTCATAATCTCGCAGTTCATGGGTTCAAGCCCCACTTCAGGCTCTGTGCTGACAGCTCACAGCCTGCATCTTGTTTCAGATTCTGTCTCTCCCTCTCTCTGCCCCTCCCTTGCTTGCGCTCTTTCTGTCTCTTGAAAATAAACAACTGTTAATAAAAATAAAAATAAAAAATATAAGTAAATAAATAAACTGTTACGAAAAAGCAAAAAACCCTTACCTGGTTCATGCCCGCATTGGCAAAGAGCAAAGTGGGATCGTCCAATGGGATGGTGGCAGATGAGTGAACATAGGTGTGCTCGTTTCTCTTAAAGAAATCTATAAATCGCTGCCGTATTTCACTTGCTGTTAGAGTTGAGTCCATCTTGAAACTAACCCTATGGAACTAACCAAAGAAAAAATAAAGGAAAATTAGGAGAAATGAAACTAAGAGATAAGCAGACATTACACAAGATTCCTGGCTTCTCAGGCCAAGTCAAAGCAGGACACCGGTAAGCTGCTTGATCCTACCGGTAAGCTGTTTGATCCTAAAACCTCTATGTTGTAACATCCAAGGCGAAAATCATCATCGAAACAAAATTTGCTGCAGCAGCAGGCAACAGGCCCACGTGTTCTTCCTTTCTGTGCCAACCTCAAAAGGTTCAATATACCAACACGTCAAGTAGAGCATGAGTGCTTTCTTCACGTATTCATTTACACCAAACGTCTGCCATGGCCTAGGCCAGGAATTAGGAAATCAGAATAAAAACGTCATGGTTTGGGGCGCCTGGGTGGCGCAGTCGGTTAAGCGTCCGACTTCAGCCAGGTCACGATCTCGCGGTCCGTGAGTTTGAGCCCCGCATCAGTCTCTGGGCCTGATGGCTCAGAGCCTGGAGCCTGTTTCCGATTCTGTGTCTCCCTCTCTCTCTGCCCCTCCCCCGTTCATGCTCTGTCTCTCTCTGTCCCAAAAATAAATAAACGTTGAAAAAAAATTAAAAAAAAAACAAAAAAAAAAAAACGTCATGGTTTACGGTCCAGCAGAGCAGCTCACTGGGGTTGGGGGAATGCTCAAGAGACCTGGGTTCCAGTCCTAGCTTCAAGTCCTTAAGGGAGTTACTTTACCTCACCAACAAAAAACGGGGTCCATATGAGATGAACTCTAAGGATCCTTCCAGCTCTGTTCATCTACATGCCTAGAATCGTGCAAAATCCTATTATCCCTAAAGCCAGGGTCTCTGGGTTTGGCCTGACCATCTTGGGGAGGCTGGTGGCAACACAGTGGACCTGGGGATGGGCCTGGCTACCCCTGGGATCGCCTACAAGTAGGACTATACCTACCCCCACCTAGCCTAAGCACCCCCAGCACAACTGGTAGATTGCGACCTTCCCACCTGTTAGATTCCTAGGGAGTGAGGAAGGTGCAGCCACACTGAGGAAGTGGAGCTCAGAGCCAGTGGAAAAAGAAAGGGAATCAGAAGAGAAACTGGGAAATAGAACAACTTTACAATTTCAAAACTCTTTCACATCTATTATGATTTTTCTGAGAGGCAGGTTAGGGAAAAGTGACAGCCCTTAGTGGAGGGTACCAATCACTGGCATAGTGCTGTAGGGCCATGCAGCACTGGGCATCTGGAAAAAAATGGGAACCATCTCACTGACATTAGCTAATTCTCTAGGATTCAAGACCCAACTCTAATCTTAAATAAGTCACTTTATCACAACTCGTTTCCTTTTTTGTAAAAAAGTAGCATTTACTCTGCCTACTCCACCCAGGTATCGTGACACTCAAAAGCCATCCTATATTTGGGAAGCAATTTGTACACTGGAAAGCCCTATAGGAATATGGATGCTATTACTTTAAGTCACTTAGTACAAAGGCCTTTCTTCCTTCGTATAAGGATGATAAAAAATAAAGACATACAAGGTGAACAAGAGACTGTGACTCAGATTTATGCATAAACACAATTTCAACTGACTTATTCACAACTGAATCAACTCATTACTCAAACAAAAGCCCTTTGGGCAAAAAGATGGTGAAACACTGGCTGAAAGAGGCAAAGAGCTGAATAAAACGCCCATAGATAAGGATTTTTATGTCCATGCTGAGAGTCAAGGCTAGGGTTTTTAGAAACTCTATCACACCATATTCTTCCTCGTCCCTCCTCATCACAGCTCTCATTGAATCGTAATGGTGGCAAACATGAACGTACAGTGCCAATTCTGATTGAGCAACAGCACAGTTTCAGAATGTTCATTGCTCCTTCTCTAAATGGGCTACCTGAGGTAAATAAACTGAATTACAAAGGACACATAAATTTTCCATTTTGCTCACTCATTCAACCTACATAAATGCACACTGTGCTGGGAATCGAGAAGAATGACTCTCTGCCCTCAACAGGGAGACAGTCACATACAGAAATAACTGCAAAATGATGTAAGGATCCAATATATTGACAATAAGCTCTATGGAGGCTGAGACTACTAAAAAAAAAAAAAAAAAAAAAAAAAAAGCTGTGTCACCATCACAAATTTATTTATTCAGTATAAATATACTAGAAGGCTGTATGAGATACAGAGGTAGCAAAAAGGATGGTCCTCAGATTCCACTTCCAAACAGGGCTGTAAAGGTCTTGAGTACCTTAAATCACACTGGCCCTTGGTTGAGGCTCCAGCCACAGGACCTTTCAATGTGCTCTTTATGTCTACCCTACTCCTCTTTCCATTTTCCTACTTGTTTCCTCATTTTTGACATATCAATTGCAGGGACTTATTTAAGAAAGGCTTCTCCTTGACCAGATTCTCCTTATTTTATTCTGGTAGCTCCAGATGTCTTCCTTCATAACTTCCACATGCATTGGACTGCTTGTTTCATGTCCATGTCCCCAACAGGCTGGAAGTTTCACCTCTGTGAGAATCATGACTGATTTTTGCTCACCAAAGGGGTATATCCTCAACATCTAGTACAATGGTTGCTAAATAAGTACTTCAGGATTAGGTATAATCCTTTAGCAGCAAACTGTCAGTGAACTTAAAGCACACCGGGAAATGCAGACTCCGACAAAGTAATAGCTGAATATGATGGGGCATAGAAAGTGCTTCCAGGTGAACCTGAACCAGGATCAGCTACTTAGCTAATTTTAAGAAATTAGGAAATGGCTCACAAGAGGCATTCCAACCATCCAGACCACCCTCACTACCACCCCCAAATCCTCGCCCGCCCCTAGGGGATTAAAACCGGGGGACATAAAAAACCTCAGCTTTGGGCGGGTAGTCAATGGCAACCGTGATCCTCCCAAGGTCCTGGTCCTCGGCAAGGCCACCCGAGGCCACTCCACCCTCGGCGCTCCAGGGGTCTACAAGAGGCCTTTCTCCCGCTGCGCTGTAGCCAGGCGGCTGCCCGCACCGACTCCAGCTCAGGCTCCGGTTCCAGAGGCCTCGCGAGGCCTGGCCCAGAGACCCGCTAGGGCAACTGAGCTCTCAGGCCTCAGGACCCAGCCGCTCTCGCGGCGCCTCAGAACTGTCCGAGGTCCGTCTGCTTCCCTCAAAGGTCGTCGCCCCTAACTCCTCCCTCAGAGCCCACCACCCAGAGCTTGCGGTTACCTGTTCCTGCAGAGGAGCAGCTACACCCGCCCGGAGCCACGCCGGACCGCAACCCACATGGCCCTGCCCAATCAGAGCGCGCCCATGGAGAGTGCCCCGCCATGGCTTACCTACCCGGGAAAATTATTGGTCAGTCATCATGCCAATCAACCCGAGCACGAATCAGCTTATTAGTCGGGTTCCAGGAAGGCGGCTCTAAATCGGCTGATGCAATGGCGGGGAAAGAAGGGAATGGAGTACGTCACGTGACTGGTTTCTGGAGGCCGACATTTTCGTTTGCAAAGTCCTCATAGTTGACTTGGTTAATAAGGGTAATGGGCGACATGTTTGGTAGAGGTCACAGCTTTTGCTGTACAGTTCTGTTGTGTTCATTTTAGTCGCAGAATGGTTTTCAGACTTAAAAGATTCTAATTTGTTGTGCTCATGGTTACACTTGTCTTTGTCAGACCTTCTTGGATTTGGTGTGAAAGATTCAGTACTTGAAGAGGGACGATTGAGTTGGTATCTGGTCCTCAATTTGCCTTTGAAAAATAATAGTAAATATTTGTATGTGAAGCATTGTATTTCACACAGATTGTTCCACTTGATTTTTCAACTACATATGAGGCAGGTCAACTGGCATCCGTCTTTACAGATGAGGTAACTGCCTTGCCCAAGTTTGCTCAGAAGAGTAATTTACAGAACTATGATCCAAACCCACATGTGTTTAACTCTTTCTTTTCTTTTCTTCTTTTTTTTAATAAGCTCTATGCCCAGTGTGGGGCCTGAACTCAGCTACCCTGAGATCGAGAGTCAGTCTCTATCCACTGAGCCAGCCAGGTGCCCCTAAAGTCCATACTCTTAAACCACTACACTATTACCTCCATCAACTCATATATCCAAACACATGAGTATAAATAAAGTTGTGCTGCTGGTCTGGTCTTAACTGGGTTAAAGATATTGCAGAAATATTTTACTTTTATATGTAAAAGAGCATTCTATACAAAAAGAAGGTCAAGCTCAAAAGCCAGTAAAAAAAAAAAAAAAAAAATCACTTGAATTAACTTCCCAGTTCACAGTGATTCATTAATCATCATCCTACTTATTTACATTTGTTGAGCGTTTAGGATGCAACTGGCACTGATCTAAACTTTTGATCTGATCTTCACAACAACCTTACAAGGAGTTACTAATATTACCTGCTTTTAACACCTGAAGACACCGAGACACTCAAAGATTAAGACAGCTAAGGGCAATTTTTTTCTGATGCAAATTGGCTCTGATGCAAAATAGCATATTTAGCCTAAACAATCTGAGAAATAGGTCAGACTTGTGTGCCACCACAATTAAAATGGAAAGCCAAAATTGTACACATTATACTTTCAAAATAAAAGTAATATTGGTTGTGGTCTCAATAACTTCAACTATGTTGCCAGAGTTGTCACTATTAAGATAGTGTTAGGATGTCCTTGGAAGCACAGTAGAGGGGACGGCCATCTTGCCAGCGCAACCCAACGAAAAGCCCCTAGGAGCGTGCCAGAACGAATTGGAGGTCAACCAATCACAGAGCGACAGCCCGACCTGACGCGAAAAAGGCCCACCCGGGCCTAAACCCGGAACCGCTGTAGCTTAAAAACCCCACCCCACCACACTTGGGGGCGACTTCCCTGACTCCTCTCTCTCTCTCTCTCTCTCTCTCTCTCTCTCTCTCTCTCTCTCTCTCTCTCTCTCCCTCTGAGTCACAGAACCTCACCCGAGACCTTAGTTCCCAAATAAAGCCTTTGACTGCTAAATTTTTTAGCCTCTGACTCTTTACCCTGCCTTACTCCTGACCCTAACAGATAGCACCTTCACTAGTGAAAGAATTAAAGACATATATACTTTTTAAGTTTATATTTATATATATAGTATATGTATAAGTATATATTTATATATATTATCTATTTTGAGATATAGCAACAGTGAGAGGGGGAGGGACAGAGAAGGAAAATCCCAAGCAGGCTCCAAGCTAACAGCACAAGGCTTGAACTCACAAACTATGAGATCTTGACCTGCGCTGAAACCAAGAGTTGGAAGCTTAACCAGGTGGCCCTAGAGACATTTTTTTTTTAATTTATTTTCATTCACCCAACAACTGGGTCAATACACATGAAGAGAAATCATTGAGGCCCAAAAGTCAGATTGTTCTGAACATTCTACTTGAGTTATTCAGCTAATTATCCAGTTCTCTATGATATTTTCCTCTTTTAATGTCAACTATGTACTAGAAGGAAAGCTATCTCAATACAACATCCAAATTGTGTATTTTAAGAAACCTTTTATTCTGGGCTGAGCAAATAGGCCTGCAGGTAAGAATAAGTACTACACACACTCTGCAGAAGACTGGTTGACCCTCTTGGGACATGACAAAGCTAACAGAGCTCAAGAGAGTACAACTAAAATACTTCATTTTGGAAATATATAGTCCTAGATTCTAATTCTCCCATAGCACCTAAAATATTTTATCATCGGGGCGCCTGGGTAGCTCAGTTGGTTGAGCTTCCGACTTCGGCTCAGGTCTTGATCTCACGGTTTGTGGATTCGAGCCCCACATCGGGCTCTGTGCTGACAGCCGGGAGCCTGGAGCCTGCTTTGGATTCTGTGTCTCCCTCTCTCTTTCTCTCCCCCTCCCCCATTTGTGCTCTCTCTCTCTAAAAAAAATAAATAAACTGTAATATATATTAATATACATATTAATATTTATATATTTATTTAATATATATTTATTTAATATGTTAATATTTTATATATTTATTTAATATATATTTATTTATATATTATATAATATATATTTTTTATATATTATATAATTATATATTATATATAATATATTATATATAATATATTATATATAATATATTATATA
>NW_024412421.1:25101934-25190234 GCF_014898765.1 Herpailurus yagouaroundi | reverse complement strand
AGACACCAGAAACTCCCTTTTCAGTTAGCAACAATAGAGAAGTGAGGTTCCTCCATCCCAACTAACCACCCATCAAAATAAACAACAGTTTCATTCCTCTCTTGCCTTTCCCCTTTCTTGGACTTAGAGGAAAGACAGAATGAACCTCAAAACATAAAGAATTGCTGGATAGGTGGCACTTTAAGAAATAGCCATTTTCGGGGCACCTGGGTGGCTCAGTCAGTTGAGCGTCTGAATTCAGCTCAAGTCATGATCTCACGGTTCGTGAGTTGGAGCCCTGCGTTGAGCTCTGTGCTGACAGCTTGGAGCCTGATTCGGATTCTGTGTCTGTCTGTCCCTCTCTCTGCCCGTCCCCCATCACACTTTCTCTCTCTCTTTCAAATATAAATAAACATTAAACAAATTCTTAAAAAGTAGCCATTTTTATTCTTTCACCCTTCACTAGATGATGTCCTAAGCCCCCTTAATATTTTGTGGTTACAGCACCTGCTTTTTGCTAGATCCAAAGATCAAGTAAAAATAAAAACATTCCTGTCTTTAAGGTATTTTCTTTTCCACCCAGCTTTTACTGAGGTTTAATTGACAAAAGTGTATTTTCATTCTAATAGAGGAGATAAGTCCTGCCTAATTTATAGTGTTTGATCAAAGTCCTAATAATTCTTTTTTTGAATTCTTTGCTTTCCCACTTCAGATTGCTAGGTATTTTGATTATACAGTGTGCTATGACGCCCCAGACTGTTTTCTGTTTAAAATATCAGACTTCCAGGGGCACCTGGGTGGCTCAGTTAAGCATCCAACTTTGGCTCAGGTCACAATCTCGTGGTTCGTGGGTTCAAGCCCCTTGTTGGGCTCTGTACTGACAGCTCAGAGTCTGGAGCCTGCTTTGGATTTCGTGTCTCCCTCTCTCTGCCCCTCCCCCACTCACACTCTGCTCTCTTTCTCTCTCTCAAAAATAAATAAACACTAAAAAATAGACATATATCAGACTTCCATCACAAGGAAATCTTGAATGTGAGGATGCATATCGGCATGTTGTGGTCCTGTGGCTCAAACATATCTTGTAACATAACTGATGCCTACCCACAGATGCTTTTCATTGCAGCCCTCCCACCTGATATTCTCTGTCTGAAGTGTGACTGCATCTCCCAGTATCTTTTAAAATTTCCTGTTTGTAATACACGAGAATGACAACTCAAGTGGTATTCTACTGAGAGAGTCTTTGTAATAAGGGCCTTAAGCAAACCCACAAATTATAATTCTCTCTAGGGATTATAATTAGGAGGTGTGGATTTTGAGCTGTTGTGTAACCAGGTTTTTTCTATGCTGTATTTATGGGACATTTTGTTTATTCTCACTCATTTAGTCAACAAAAGGAGCCCAGCAGAACAACCTAATGAAAAGGTCTTGAGTATGGCTCATTTCTCCCTACCTTCATTGGGGAGGCTCTGTTGATTCACAATCTTTTAAGTGATTTTCCTGACACTTTCCCCCCTTCTCCGTATTCTCCATTTAGTTGAGCAACTTGCATCTTAAGGAAGAGAAAATCAAACCAGATGCCAATGGTGAGTAAAAGCTAGTTTGAAAGCACATGTGATTTCCTTTAGTATTTCTGCTGTGACATAACAACTGTCTGGAAAAAAAATTATATATGTACCAGGAAGGGGGCTGACAGATACTGGCAGTTGTTTGATTTGGGAATTAAACTGGACTGTTTTGCTTTGTATTGTCCTTGATATAAGCATGAGGATGCCTAACTGACTTATAAATGATCAAATTGATTGCTGTCCATGAGAATATACTGCCAAAGATTATTTGTTGTTTTTTCAAAATATTCCTCAATTTGAGATGAGAGAGGCAAAGTATGAGCAACCTGAGAATTAAACTATTGTTATTATCTAAAACCATATCTACCAAAAATCCATTAAATTTTTGTTGATGTACTTAAAATTACTGGCAGGGTGGAGGGAATAGGAACATTAACCTCATTCCAAATTTACTTACAATCTTTTTCTGTATATTTTTTGATAACGACAACATTGTTTGAATATGCATTTCTATTAATCAATAGTTTATATACATAGAATCCTAATGGCATTATAGCGTGTATACATTGATGAAATATGATTTCCTCTGTTGAACATCAAGGTGGTTTGTGATCATTGCCTGCTGTGATCATCTTTCTATAACATTTCAGAAATATTGATGATGTGAGGGAAAGTCACATTTGTTTGAGGTATAGTGAGAGGACTTGGAATAGGAAAGAATTGAAATGTTAGAAACATTGTTTCATACCTTTATTTAGGAACAATAAAATGTTTTTATCTGTGGCTTGGTTTCCTCATTTATTTTTCTGCTCCCCAGGCCTTTACATTTCTAGTGTCTCATAGAATTTGAATTGTCTCAGCTGTTGGGTATGGGATGTGATACTGAATGACGGCCACTTTGTGTCTGATAAAGGTGCTGTTGTCAAGACCAATGCTAATTCAGAGAAGGCAGATGAAGAAGAGAAAGGTAACACAGCCTAGAGCTATACCCACAAGGTTCTACAGTCTTAAGAGAATAGATTGTTACATGGCTTTGTTTTTATGCCCAACTTGGTTTGACTTTAATGGGAGTCACAGTGCTAATAAAAGTTCAACATAGTTGTTGAAAGAATTTTCATTGTTTACATTTTAGGGAAATTTTGTTTTGAACCACTGATGGACTCCAGCAGCAGGAAATATTCCCTGAATGATTATCTTGTACAGGGTATTATAAAAGAAATTTTAAGTTGCATCCCCACCGTCTAATAAAGTTAATGATATTTGGACATATTAAACATAGATAACAAGATAGAAATAGCTTATATGATATCAAAATATAAACTTTGTTAATTTCTGGGGGTTTTTTCCTATTGCTGTGATGTGTTTGTTAAGCTAATAATTTTTAATTTTCTATTGAGCATAGATTGGGGAGTAAATACTTAGGTACACATAGGAAGAATAGATAACCTCCAGAAAGGAGAGTTGTTTGGAATAGATCCTGGAGAGGGATATGAGGCCGAATTGCACGATAAAGTCCTAGCACAAATACATGTTACTGCTTAAAATGCCAATGGCAAGTAAATTCAGATGAATTCATGGTGGATTTCATGGCCTTTTAAAATTCTTTGCTCTCAAAACAATGAAAATTAAAAATAAATAATAAAAAATAAAATAAAACTCTTTGCTCTTTTTTTCCTGACAGAAGACAGAGCTGCCCAGTCTTTACTCAACAAGCTGATCAGAAGCAACCTTGTCGATAACACTAACCAAGTGGAAGTCCTGCAGCGGGACCCAAATTCCCCGCTCTACTCTGTGAAGTCCTTTGAGGAGCTTCGGCTGTGAGTATTTGTTTACTTTCTGACTCTCCCCTTTGTGTTTAGATAGAGATCCTAGTCCTATTATATATGTATTTTTCATCACAGCAGAACATTTTTAGCTAATACAAGTTTAATAAAAGAATTTAGCTGCTTTGGGCTATTAAGTAAAATTGCCAGGTAATGTGAATTGTGCTCAGTTTCACATAATTCAAGTATTGTTAGTTGTAAATAAAATGTGTGTAACAACAGTAAGAAAGAGAAAAAGAAATCCCTTAGATATTTGGCTTCTTTCCTCAACCAAAGAGACAGTGACTTTCATCTTTAACTGTTTTCCTAGGAAACCACAGCTTCTCCAGGGAGTCTATGCCATGGGCTTCAACCGTCCATCCAAGATACAAGAGAATGCATTGCCTTTGATGCTTGCTGAGCCGTATGTGTCCTGATACAACTGTATCCCATTTTTAATTTTTTTTTTTCAACGTTTATTTATTTCTGGGACAGAGAGAGACAGAGCATGAACAGGGGAGGGGCAGAGAGAGGGAGACACAGAATCGGAAACAGGCTCCAGGCTCTGAGCCATCAGCCCAGAGCCTGACGCGGGGCTCGAACTCACGGACCGTGAGATCGTGACCTGGCTGAAGCCGGACGCTCAACCAACTGCGCCACCCAGGCGCCTCATCTATCCCATTTTTAATATTCCATTTTTTAAAAATCATATTATTTTTTAAAACTATACTAGTAATACATGCTTATTTGAGAAAAGCTAGAAAACAAGGAAAAATAAAAATCATTTGTAGTCTCCACCCCTCACTAACATTTAGAGACTTCTAGACTTTTTTATGTAAACTTACATATCTATAGCTATACCTTTTTTTAAATAATGTTTATTTATTTGAGAGAGAGAGTGCACGAGCAGGGGAGGGGCAGAGGTGGGGGGGAGAGAGAATCCCTAGCAGGCTCCACGCTGTCAGCGCAGAGCCTGATGTGGGACTCAATCTCATGAACCGTGAGATCGTGACCTGAGTTTAGATCAAGAGCCAGACGCTTAAGCGACCAAGCCACCAAGGCGTCCCATACCTTTTTTTTTTTTTATAGCTAGTTTATTTTTTATTTTATCATGTGTGCAGTTGGGTAAGGGGTAAAGGGGGAGAAGAGAGAGAATCCCAAGTCCCAAGCAGGCTTCACACCTAGTGCAAAACCTGACAGGGGCTTGATCCTGTGACCATGAGATCGTGACATGAGCTGAAATCAACAGACACTCAATTAACTGAGCTACCAGGTGCCCCTATACCTTTTTTAAAAAATGGAACCATGGGGCGCCTGGGTGGCGCAGTCGGTTAAGCGTCCGACTTCAGTCAGGTCACGATCTCGCGGTCTGTGAGTTCGAGCCCCACGTCGGGCTCTGGGCTGATGGCTCAGAGCCTAGAGCCTGTTTCCGATTCTGTGTCTCCCTCTCTCTCTGCCCCTCGCCCGTTCATGCTCTGTCTCTCTCTGTCCCAAAAATAAATAAACGTTGAAAAAAAAAATGGAACCATATAAAATCTTCAAATGCTTTTTAAAAACTTAATTAGGGGCACCTGGGTGGCTCAGTTGGTTAAGCGTCTTAACTCTTGATTTGGGCTCAGGTAATGATCTTAGGGTCATGAGATCAAGCTCCGCATCAGGCTCTGCACTGACAGCTCAGGGCCTGAAGCCTGCTTTGGACTCTCTGTCTCCCTGTCTCTCTTTGCCCCTTCCCAGCTTGTGCTCTGTCCCTCTTTCTCTCAAAAATAAATAAACATTAAAAAAATTTTTTTAGAAACACACAATTAAAAAAGAAAACTTAGATGATCATCTTTCTGTGTTGATAAATAAACATTTATCATTCATATACACTATGATTTCATTAGATGGATATATAAAATTTATTGTGTCAAATATAACAGGCAAAAACCAGTGTTCTGAAAGACCAGAATAGGGTAATTACCAAGGTTGTTTTCTGGTGCAGTGCTTTTCACTCTTGCATAGGCATATGAATCTCATAGGAATTTATTAAAATACAGATTCTCATTTCAGTCTCCATCTGAGGTGGGGACTAAAGTTCATCTTTTCTAATAAGCTTCTAAGTGATTATGATGATGCTAGTTTCAGGCCACATTTTGAGAAACAAGGTTCGAGAGCATGAGGAACTCTTTATAAAAATAAATCTCTACAATATATATGATTATGTAAAATTATGCTGCATATAATTTAAATCCTGAAACTCCTTTTCCTATGGTCTAAAAGTACATATTTTGGGGGTGTGCCTGGGTGGCTCAGTTGGTTAAGCGTCCGATTTTTTTTTTTTTTTTCTAATGTTTATTTTTGAGAGAGAGAGAGACAGAGTGTGAGCAGGGGAGGGGCAGAGAGAGAGGGAGACACAGAATCGGAAGCAGGCTGCAGGCTCCGAGCTGTCAGCACAGAGCCTGACGTGGGGCCCAAACCCACAAACTGCAAGATCATGACCTGAGCCAAGATCATGACCTGACTTTAACCAACTGAGCCACCCAGGTACCCCAGACATCCAACTCTTGATCTTAGCTCAGGTCACGAAGTCAGCGTTGTGAGTTCAGTCCTGCATTGGGCTCTGCACTGGGCATGAAGCCTACTTAAAAAATAATAAAATATAAGTAAATAAAAAAAAGATATTTTAGGTCTGTATTTTCTTAACATTTTCTTTGTTCCATGTCATAATAGTGACTTTTTTCATGATGAATAATGTTGCTTTTTAGCTTGACACTTTGAACATAGAGATGAATAAATGGAATATTTGTTTCACATTGGTCATTTGTGTTTAGAGATCTTTTTTTTTTTTTTTTAAGTTTATTTATTTATTTAGAGATCAGGGGAGGGGAAGAGACAGGAGAGAATCCCCAGCAGGCTCTGCAATGTCAGGTCAGAGCCCAATGTGGAGCTCAAACTCATGAACCGTAAAATCATGATCTGAGCCGAAGTCAGACACTTAACTGACTGAGCCAGCCAGGTGCCCCTAGAGATCTTAATGCTTTCATAGATGCTCAATTTTTAAATCATCAATGTTAGAAGAGACCTAAGAGATCTATCTAGTACTATTCTTCATTAACAAATATGTATTGAGTACAGGTATGTAACAGATACTATTGTAGATCCTTGGATACATTAGTAAACAAAGCAGACAAAAATTCCTGCCCTATATAAGGAGCTTACTCTGGAGTATAGATCATTTATTTTTATTAAAAATAAATAAAATATACAGTATATAGCATGTTAAAAGATATAAGTTGTAAATGTAATTAATGCCACTGAATTGTACATTTACAAGCTGTTTTTAAAAAAAGGTGATAGGGCGCCTGAGTGGCTCAGTTGGTTAAGTGTCTGACTTCGGCTCAGGTCATGATCTTATGGTTCATGAGTTTGAGCCCTGCATTGAGCTCTCTGCTGTCAGCATAGAGCCTGCTTAGGATCTTCTGTCCCCCCACTCGTTTGCTGGCTCTCTCTCTCTCTCTCTTGCTCTCTCTCAGTAAATAAACGTACTAAAATAAATAAAAGTTAAAACGGTGACAAATGCTAAAGAGAAAAACAGAGCATAGTAGGGGAGATGAGGAATACCAAGGAAATGAATTGCAGTTTTCCCCAACTTTATATTATGAAAATTGTCAAACTTACAACAAAATTGAAAGGATTTTATAGTGAACACCCATATGCCCATCATCTAGATTCTGTCACTAACATTGTATTATACTTCATCACATATCTATCCACCAATACATCATTCTTTAAGGTATTTCAAAGTAGGTTACAATTCTAATCAAGTGTTAGGGTCGGATCTCATCAAGTAGATGATGTGCGAGCAAAGCCTTGAAGGAGAGGAGAGTTGACATGTTGTCACCTGGAACAGTTGCTCCAGGCAGAGTATAGCCAGTGCAGAAACCTTGAGATGGGGGCATGGCTGGCATGCTTTTGGGGCAGCACTGAGGCCTTTGTGGTGGAGTAGGTGATTAAAGGAGCAGGTAGCAGGAGCTGAGAACAGAGAACCACTAGGGAGCCAGATTGTAACACAGAAGCGTTTTCACTTTTATTCTGAATGAAATGAGGAGTGACATAAGCAGTCTCACGTTTTAAAAGAATCACTCACTGGCTGCTGTGTCAAGAATAAAAGATACAGAGTGTGCTTTGAATCCCACCATAGTCTTCTCTCTGTGGTGCTTTGTTTGTGGAGCTAGGATGTGTAACTCCACTGCAGAAATCAAAGCCTCCTTCTGTAAACTAAGCCTTATTCTTCATTGTGCTTAACTAAGAGAATACTTGAGATTTACACTCCTAAACAGTTTGTTTTCTTGTGCAGCCCACAGAACTTAATTGCCCAGTCTCAGTCTGGCACTGGTAAAACAGCTGCCTTCGTGTTGGCCATGCTCAGCCAAGTAGAACCTGCAAATAGATACCCCCAGGTAAGGGCTTGGTAAATTTGGATTTTCTGCTAACATGTAGCTAGAAATTACATTTGATGGAATAAAAGCCAAGGTGCTTATTACTTTTTTTTTTTAATTTTTTTTTCAACGTTTACTTATTTTTGGGACAGAGAGAGACAGAGCATGAACAGGGGAGGGGCAGAGAGAGAGGGAGACACAGAATCGGAAACAGGCTCCAGGCTCTGAGCCATCAGCCCAGAGCCTGACGCGGGGCTCGAACTCCCGGACCTCAAGATCGTGACCTGGCTGAAGTCGGACGCTTAACCGACTGCGCCACCCAGGCGCCCCGGTGCTTATTACTTTTTACATAAACCAGAGCCCCTTGTGGAGCACAAGCAATATGGTTGATTTTCTAGTAGCCACATACATCCTGTTCTTTCTCCGTGGTTTGCCAGTTCTGGGATACTGCTGACAGACTTGGCACCTCTACTTGCAGGAAAGTATCATCCTTTGGAAAGTTCTGAGAACTTTCTGAGTAAGTGAAAAGGAAGCTAATGTCCAACTGGAATTTCAGATCCTTGCTCATATGGGGGGTTTTATATTCCTGTGGCCAATAGCTATTTTCAACGGTCTTTACCCAGCCAGAGGTCTGACCCTTCAGAATTCTAGCTTATGACTTTGCAGCTTAAAAAATCAAATGGTGTGCACTTTAATTTACATACCCTTCTTCAGCATCAGCTGGAGGAATAACTAAGTCCTGACGGTAGTTCCCCACTGCCCTTGAGATCTCACTGTACACTCTTTCCCTGCCAGTGTCTGTGCCTCTCCCCAACTTATGAGCTCGCCCTGCAAACAGGAAAAGTGATTGAACAGATGGGCAAATTTTACCCTGAACTGAAGCTAGCTTATGCTGTCCGAGGCAATAAATGTGAGTATGAATATGTGATTCTAATTCTTTAGGCTAACCACTTCTATTTTATTTAAAAGTTTATTTATTTTGAGAGAAAGAGCGTGCACAAAAGTGAGGGGGGTGGGCAGGGAGTGAGAAAGAGGGAGAGAATCCCAAGCAGGCTCTGAGCTGACACAGGGCTGAAACTCATGAACTGTGAGATCATGACCTGAGCTGAAGTTGGACACTTAACTGACTGAGCTACCTAGGCTCCCCTAACAACTTCCATTTTAAAAATTTCAAATCATACACAGTAGGTGAAATAATAAAGATAATTAACACATATGCCCTTTACGTACATTCAAAAACCCAGCACTTTGCCATATTTACTTTATCTGTATGTGTGTGTGTTTTGGGGGGAACCATTTCTGAAAGTATATTGCAGATGTTGTGGATCTTTATTCCTAAATACTTGAGCGTGCATCTCATAAGGACATTCTTCAGCATACCCACAAAACCCTTATCACAAGAGAGTTAGCAGATTCTCTAAGAACTGGTATCTAGTCCATTTTATTTTTCCCCAAAAGTGTTTCTTTGTGGCTGCTTTGTTTTTGAACCAAGATCAAATTAGTGGATATGCACTCTTTCAATCTAGAATAGTTCCTGTATCTTCTCCCCCAGTACATTTGACTTTTTGAACAGGCCAGACCAGTTGCTTATAAAATGTTGCACATTCTGGATTTAATTGCCTAGTTTCTTTTTAATGTCATTAGAAGAACAAAAAATGTTCTAGAATATGAACAATTAACTCTGGCATTTCATTTTTTTTTTAATTGATTGTAATTAACGTACAGTGCTATTAGTTTCAGGTATACAATATAAGGATTCAACAATTCTTTTTTTTTTTTTAAGTTTATTTATTTTTGAGAGAGAGCACACAAGTGAGGGAGAGGCAGAGAGAAAGAGAGAGAGAAAATCCCAAGCAGGCTCTGCATTGTCAGTGCAGAGCCCAATGTGGGGCTTGAACTCACAAACCCTGGGATCATGACCTGAGCCGAAGTCAGACGTTTAGCCAACCAAACCACCCAGGCACCCCTGTGATTCAACTATTCTCTATTTTTCTCAATGCTTATCAAGATAAGTGGATTAAATGTAAAAGATAACCCCTCTATCTATTTCACCTTCCCTCACTCACCACCTCCCCCCCACCAGCAAACACCAGTTTGTTCTCTGTATTTAAGAGTTTTTTTTGGTTTGGAGCTTTTTTTTTTCCCCCTTATTCAGGTTTCCTACTTTTGTTATACAACAAATTAACAATATTTAAGTAATTAAAAAAGTCTTGTTGAAAGTTTGGCTAAGTCCTGTGAATCTTTACCACTAAAGAAATCTACTTTCTGTGACTACAGAAATCTACTCAGCGTACAATGTCCTAATACCAACTTAAAATTGTTTCTAAAAAGTAAATAATATTATAAAATTTAGTGAAAGATAATAAGACATTTAAAATTTTTCAATTTGGGTTAGAATGGCAGAGGAGTCTGAATAACTTTTGTGGGGGGCTGTAATTGGTTTGTTGAACAGAAGTAAGAAGGGGCATTTGTTGGCTTTGAATTGACTCAACATTCACATTAGGGCAAAATTTTGGCTGTTTAGAGGAAGCTTGCATGTGTCTGGTCAAGACTGTAATCAAAGGGCTAAAAATTATAAGTGCCATCTAATTCAAAATGAAGAGCCAAATCTTCTAAGGTCCAGACTGCACAGTCAAGAACATGCTATGGTCCACCATGCCTTGTCTGGGGAAGCACTTTATCTAATAGAGGCATTTTGTGTTTCTTTGGGAAAGCAAAGCCTTTCATGATGAATCCTGTTTACTGACCTGGACAGACAGTGTGTAGAGGCAACCGGCTTGTTTGACGTAGATGCTAAGGTAGCTGAGGGACGGAGTGCACTGGAGAGAGTGCTGTGAAAGTAGTCTGCTTGGGAGAAGTGCCATCCTGGGCTGGGGGAATGATGCTGACAGAGAAGAAATAAAGATAACGACAGAGCCTCCTTGAAAGAGAACTGGATGACTACAGAGAATGGAAAAGAACACTACTGAAGAGGCTTTCATCTTTTCACTGTGTATATTCTTACCTTATCTGTTCAGCATTATTAAATACTGTAGTGATATCATAACCTTTCCTTAAAACAGTAAGGCAAACATAAAAACAGTTGCATTAAAATACATCATAGCTTTAGATTTTTCTCAGAGAGGAAAGCCGGCTTTTCCATGGAAATACCCACGGAAAACATCTTGTCTCCACAGTGGAAAGAGGTCAGAAGATCAGTGAACACATTGTCATTGGCACCCCTGGGACTGTTCTGGACTGGTGCTCCAAGCTCAAGTTCATTGACCCTAAGAAGATCAAGGTGTTTGTTCTGGATGAGGCTGACGTGATGATAGCTACTCAGGGCCACCAAGACCAGAGCATCCGCATCCAGAGGTAGGAACTCTTGAGCCAAGAGGAACGTCTCAGCCTCCTGATCTACAGCATCTTCTCCTTTTACTTCAAACACTTCTTCTTGCTCCTATCAGGTTCTTTACTTTAGTGCTTCCAGAAGTATTTGTTTGATAGGCCATTTGCTCCTCAGCGCTGACCATGGGTTGAGGAAGGAGACTTAGGGAATCTAACACCAGCCCCCTCCCTGCCCCATGGCTGCTCTTGCCTCCTCCCTGCCGTTCTCCTCCCCCCTTTTGCCTCTTTCCCCGGCGTGTAGAGCATCCAAGCCTGGGGTGGCTGTCTTCTGTTCCTTCCAGGGAAAGACTCGGGGTCATGCCACATACCTGGGTCTTCCCTTGCAGGATGCTGCCCAGGAACTGCCAGATGCTGCTTTTCTCTGCTACCTTTGAAGACTCTGTATGGAAATTTGCCCAGAAAGTGGTCCCAGACCCAAACATTATCAAACTGAAGCGTGAGGAGGAGACGTTGGACACCATCAAGCAGTATTACGTCCTGTGCAATAACAGAGATGAGAAGTTCCAGGCCTTGTGTAACCTCTACGGGGCCATCACCATTGCTCAGGCCATGATCTTCTGCCACGTGAGTAGCAGTGGCAGCAGCAGGCCTGCCGGGGGAGGAGCTCCACTGGAGGGTGTGCCTGGCCCTCCCTTCAGCCAGCTCCACCTCAGTGCTGAGGAGGACTCGGTGTCCTCTGTGTGGCCAGAAAGGAAATGATGGAGCACCTCCACCTGCCCCAGGGCATATTCTCCTCAGACTATAATGAGTTATGAGGGAAAGACTGTGAAGAATTGAACTTTTCTTTGGTCCCACCTCTTAGACATACCTTGGGAAAAACTCCAGATAACATCCAACGAAATGATTATATACCATTAAGAATATAGACTATTTGAGAATGAAGATATTGGCTCCTACCACACTCTTCCTAGCTGAACACTAAGATGATTTAAGTAATGCATCCAAAAAAAATTCACATGGCTAAAATTGTCTTTGTAAAATTGGTAAGCCTACCCTGGTGGCTGAACTCAGCAGGCTTTCACGTATTTTAATGGAAACAAGCCACTTTTTTGCAGGTTTGTTTTTGTTTTTATTTTTCCAGGCATCTCCATTTAAAACCATTCTTTTCACTCCAGACCCGCAAAACGGCTAGTTGGCTGGCAGCAGAGCTCTCCAAAGAAGGCCACCAGGTGGCTCTGCTGAGCGGCGAGATGATGGTGGAGCAGAGGGCTGCGGTGATCGAGCGCTTCCGAGAGGGCAAAGAGAAGGTGCTGGTGACCACCAACGTGTGTGCCCGCGGTGAGCAGAGAATGTGCCTGTTCGCCAGGCTCCGGATGGCGAGAGCAGGGCTCCCGTACGGGACGCTCAGATGGTTCGGGGGAGTCCAGCTGGGATTGGTGCTGACTTTGTTTTCTGGGAGAGGCTGGATTCCCCCAGCAGATGAGAACTTTCACAGAAGCCAGGAGTCCTGATGTGGTGGAAGGAAACAGGCAGTGACTGGTTTAGAGTGAATGGTGCCTGCTCCCCTGGGGCCCCCTAGTGAAGTTTCGGCCGCATCTCCAGATTCTTGTATCTAGCAGAGGCTCTTCTAGCGATGTCATAATTTTGTTAGCACCTGCCAGAGTTCTGTTTTTCCCTCTGGATTCTGCTGCGTGCCCCCGGTCCCCGAATCCCAGAGCTGGCCTGCCCCAGACTCTTCCTCCACCTGATGCTGGCGTGTGGCAGCCTCGCCTGGTGGGTGGTGGTTTTTGTTTCCCGTCCTGACTCCACCCCTCTTTCGTGCAGGTATTGATGTTGAACAGGTATCTGTCGTCATCAACTTTGACCTTCCCGTGGACAAGGATGGGAACCCGGACAACGAGACCTACCTGCACCGGATCGGGCGCACGGGCCGCTTTGGCAAGAGGGGCCTGGCAGTGAACATGGTCGACAGCAAGCACAGCATGAACATCCTGAACAGAATCCAGGAGCATTTTAGTGAGTGCCTGGGAGTGTCCCCTGCCAGGGCCCTTTCCTTAGAGGGGCAGGTTCTCCTGGGGCCTCCTCGAGAGGCCTTCGTCCTTGTCACATTCCCCTCCTTTCCTACAATATGGAAGTTCTCGAAGAGCACACCTGGTGAGTTCAGGTCAGGAACTCGAACAACAGCGCCCCCTTGGCCAGGCTTGAAGGGCCTAGGGCTCTGTCCCGTGCTCAGGCACCAGGAGCCCGTGGGGTTTCATGAAAGTTTGCTGTGGCCAGAGGCTTGGCATGGGGGCAGAAACCTGTCTGCCTCCTCCCTCCCTGCTGTGCTGTCCCTTCCCTAGGTGTGTGTGTTCATGATAGCCCCGTGTTGATGTCTCTGTGAATTCTCTTTTTTTCCCCAGATAAGAAAATAGAAAGATTGGACACAGATGATTTGGATGAGATTGAGAAAATAGCCAACTGAGAAGCTCCGTCAGTCACCAGTGCCCACCCCTGGTGCTCCCCCTGCACGGGAGACTGGTGCTTTCACGGCACAGGCCTCGACAGTCGCCACAAAGAAGAGGAGGCAGAGGAGAGAGAAACTACCTACCTCATTTTAAATTACGTTTGGACTAGACAAAAATTGTGCAAATGATGGGGGAAGGTAGAAAAAAAATGTTTACACAACTCTTGAAGATTAGGCGTGAATACACAGAAATTTACCTTTTGAAATTCTGTCTTGTTTTTTGGCCAGCATTTTCCCCATCTAGATGCTGTGGCTAATCACTTGTTCACGATCTTTGCAGCAGCCCCTGCCTATTCTCTGGCCAGGAACGTTAAGACCAGCCTCCAGACAGAATAGAGATGAAGAGGGACACAGATAGAGGCGCCTGGATGGCTCGGTCGGTTAAGTGTCCGACTTCAGCTCAGGTCATGATCTCAGTTTGTGGGTTCAGGGCCCGCATCAGGCTCTGTGCTGACAGCTCAGAGCCTGGAGCCCACTTTGGATTCTGTCTCTCTCTGCCCCTCTCCTGCGTGCACTCTGCCTTTTTCTCAAAAAATAAATAAACGTTAAAAAAAAAAGAGAGAGATAGGGACACAGACACAGAGAGAGAGAGAGATCCCAAGTAGGATAGGTGATAAGCCAGCCATCATGTTTGGAGTATGGCATGAGGCCTGTGAGCTGGGGGTGGGGCACCTTATCTGAGTGTTGTCAGCCCCGCCTGCCCTGTTGCCCACAGCATGGACCAAAATGCCAACCTGGGGCTTTTGGTGTATGCAGGTTTGTGTTGCAGGACCACGACCTCGTGGTTTTCATCAGCAGGTGCAGTCTGTATATAGTGCACATCTGATTACCAGTGGGTCCGTTGCCTGTGCTTGAGTAAGGCCTGTGGTAAAGTCATAGTGGAGAGTTGGTGGTGGCCCTAGCTTGCCACACAGCCTGGGCTTACAGGCACTTGCAGCATCTTTTTTACATCCCAGGTGTCACCTTGACCCCTTCATCAGGTCCCAGGCAAATAAAAGGTGATCTAAGGTTTGGATCCTCAGTGAAAATTATGGCTTCAAATTGCTAATGACCAGCCTCAAGGCAGTTCCACAAGTGATCAGCAATAGTGTGACAAATAACTGGCTTTGTCTCCAGATCCCAGAAGGCAAATTTGTCAGAGCTGGGAATGATTTCAGATATTTGGTGTCTTGATTGTAAAGGGATTCTGAAAGTCTGAGCTCACAGTTCTTGGAATACAAACAATGCAATAAGGGACTAGATGGACTAGCCATTTACCTGTGTAAGGCAGGAGTAACTGCCAAGGATTTGGCTTCCTTCTTACTGAGCATCTTTGTGTAGAACAGTTAGAGCAAATACTAGTAATTGACATTTCCTACCTGGCCAAGGCTGATGGTACCCACAGAGATACAGAGCAAAGATGAGATGAAACTGAAACTCCAGCAAAAAGGACTTCTCTCCAGCTCTTTGACCTTGATACAGAACTAGGCTAGGCCCAGGCTTGGAAGAAGGATTTTCTGTGATGAGAACTGTTCCAATCCCAGATTATCCTTTTAAGTGTTTCTTTGTTTTAGGACCAGATTGGTTACCTGGGAAGGGAAGGGGCCATTGCCAGCCTCCAGATGGTTCCCTTAATCTGACATTACAGATACTACAGAGACCAACAGACTGCTAATCCTACTACATTTCCCCAGTTGGCATTTGACTATAGAGTCTTCTCTGTGCTTCTGGCCAACTCTGACCCACCTTGGGAGTCTTCTTGTAAGAAGAAATTTTATGTCTCCCACCTCCTGCAGTGCTGTGGACCAACCCTGAAACAATTAAAAACAAAGGCAATAATTAAAGGAGTATAGACTCCTCACAAGGCTGCAGGCTGATTCCCTTCCCACCTTCTAACAACATGTATAACCAGTCTACTGTGTAGCCCTAAATCTAAACAAAATGGGAAGGGATATGGTTCAGATTCAAGAGTAGGAGTAACTAGTTATCTGGTAGAAATCTAGGTCAACAGTTCTTAATTGGTCCAAACCCCTAAGAATTCACTGGATGGGTTTCATGGAATCTATGAAGCATTTAAATGCATTTTCCTGCAGAGAGGTCTCCCAAAGAAGTGTCTTTTAAAAAGGTAAGACTCACTGTTATGGATTCCTTCACAATCCGTATTCATCCCTGCCAGAGCTTGGCTTCCAGGGCTCAGTGGCCAACAGCTGCCTCTGTGACCATGTGCTATCTTGAGCCATCAATGATCTGTTGAAAATGTACTGAGCCCATGGTAAGCTTCAGTCCACAGAGTTTCTTTTACTCATTTTAGTAAGTTCTCATGTATTGAATGATATGTCCTACAATACAGAAACAACCTTAGCAGAAAGAGATTTTTGGCCCAATGGAAGATTCTGGATATGTTCATCATCCATAAACAATGGATTTTATTGCTTTTTTTTTTTTTTTTTGAGTGTCATTCATTGTATGCATAAGAATTAGTCAATTGTTGATGTATTTGTTATTGATGTTAATTGAACTTAATTATGAAGTACACATTACTAGGACAACATTAATGAGTATAAGAAGACATTATGTTTTTGGTTGCTGGAATTAATGATCATGTCTAAGTGGAGACAACTATGATTTCATAGGCTAGTCATCACCTGATACTACTGTTCCATTTCAGAGTTGACACTGCTCCAGCACAAATAGTTGCAATGTCTCCATAGGCCAAGGGCCCTACTCACTTGCCAGAGGGCTCCTCACATTCCTTTCTTTCCTGCTGGTAAACCAGGGAATACTGGCTACCTAATTAGAAAGAAAGCAGCAGCCAATACAAAGTCCTTACATAAATTTTTCTCGTCCTAGGGAAGAAATACAAATAGGTCTTGGAAGCAGGTATTCTCCCTTTGTTCCATCTTGTTTATTATTTAACATGAAGGCAGTTTCAGTGTCATTAGTATTCAGAAGGTAAGGAATTCTGAGGCCAGAGAAGATTTCATAAAGAGTGGGGTTTGCTTCTGAGAGAAAAGTGACAGAGTGCCCTAGGCAGGGGAAAGTAATATTAAAACTAAGTTTCTCCAGAATAAACCTAGCATACTGGAAAGACAGTAGGGACAGCAGACTTGCCACATAAGCAGAGAAAAGTCTTGATACAAAACGAAAACTTGATTGAACAGTATTTGAGTTTAGTAGTGAATTAAAGGTTGTTAAATCACAGAAAGGCAGTTATGAAATTGATGGGGTTGGGAGGAGTGTCCAGCAGATGTACGTAGGATACATTGGAGCTGGAAAAGGCAGGCATCTGAGAACACAGTTTGAAGAGGATTGCATCGGTCCCATCACACAGCAAGTGCCAGGATACCATTGATTGTACTGAGAAAGCACAAAAGAAGAAATGGGACTGGAGGGATATCCCAGAGGAAGAATGATAGGGTTTCATGCCTACTTGTTATTCCAAAAAGGATTGTGGCTCTAAAAGATCCACTGTACAAAATAACTCTGGGGAGAAACCCAAAGGGAAGGTCTGGAAAGAACAGATGCATCAGGGTTGAGTCTCATACACAGCATGTAGGATTTCAGGCCTGTCGCCTTTGCAAGCAGGGACTTGGCCCCTCTTCATCAACTTGTAGATTTCAGGGGTCTTCAGGTTTTTCTTGGTCTTAGACATAGATGTCAGGTTCTTAGGAACTCCCTGTAGTTTTACCTAATTTTGCCTTTTTTTTTTTTTTTTTTTTTTTTTTGCTTGAGAATAAATGTTCTTTATTCTGTTGATTGACTCAGATTGTAGCATCTCCTAAAAATGAGCTGAGGGAACCTGAGGGGCTGATGCTAGGAGGCTCCAGTCCCTTGCCTTCCTAATCCTGAGTCTGGGACAGGGCTTTCCCAGAATAGCTTCAAACACCTAGTTGCAAGTCAGGCCAAGTGGGGATCTGCTTGGAGGATATTTGTCACACCCCTACATTATGTCTTCTCATTCTCCAGCCCCTGTTGCTAGATGCTTCTGCCTTGGCTTAGAAACTGTCCCACTGTTGAGTATTCATTGGAGCAAGGGGCTTCTCCATGGTAGTTCTAGTTGTAAGATGGGGGGATAGGAGTAGGTGCAGGAAAACATTAGATGAGGTCTGAGATAGGTGGCTGTTTGGGGGATCAGCGGTTCAGATCAATGTCATTTCTGCTTTAGTGATATCTCTCAGGCAGGGGTAGCAGATCTTTTGTTCATGCAGATCTATAACCCAGGGCTACAGTTGGCTTCTCTCATAAGAAGGGGTGTTTGTGTGTGTCGGGGGTGGGGTGTTTAGACGGAACTCTTCTGGAAGTACCAGTACACATTTTGTGAGTCTTTGCAACTAACTGTACTGTTCTATCCTCATCCATAGGCTTCCACTATACTGGAATTGTCCAAGTGGAGAAAAGCCAAGTCTCATTCTTATCCCTGAGAGCACACATCCCCATGCTTAGTCTTGAAAGGACTTGAATCTTGAATCAGCCCTGGTCGGGCATTCGGTCAAGTGTGCTAGGTGTGTTGTCCTCTGGTCTTTGTTCCCCTCAGACACCAACAGCTTCTAAATTTGCACAAAAATTGTCCTGATAAAACAATGTCATTTGAGTCCAGGTTTAACAACAGAACAGGTCCCAGTGTTCTGGCATTGCTTTAATTTCTAAAGCAAGTAGGATTATGCTACGTTGTTTGATTCACCTGATTTCATATTTAACGTCCATGGAGGGAACTTCAGAAACAGCAGCAGTACCTCTAACCTCATGGTTCATTAGTCCTTTCTGGTTAACTCTTCCACTCTGTCCAGTGACCATTTTAAGACTTCCACTCACCTCAAACTTCCAACCCCATTATCTCCCTGCTCAAGAGTAAACAACAGAAAACTGCCCTCAGCCCTCTGCCACCAGACCTTCCCCCAATCATACCTATCCTTCCCTCTCCCTCCTGTTACAATGGGAGAAGTCCCTATTGTCTAAATTTCTCTACCAGTGCACCAAATTCCCTCTCCTGTGACTGTTTAAGGACCTGCTCCATCTACGCCCTCTCATATTTTCAACCTCTCCCACCCCCATTAGCTGGTTCCCTCTCCCCTCAATTTTTCCTTGTGTGTGGAGTGGTAAAATACACCTAACAAAATTTACCATCTGAACTATTTTCAGTTGTACAGTGGTATTACAACATTCATAACGTTGTGCAACCATCAGCACCACCTATCTCCATAATTCTTTTGGATCCTGCAAAATTGAAACCATACCCAATAAACAATTCCCCATGACTCACTGCCCCTAACCCCTAACAACCACCATTCTACTTTGTTTCTAGGATTCTGTTCTTAAGTACTTCATGTAAGCAGGGTTATACTGTATTTGGCTTTTTGGGACTCGCTTATTTCACCACGATGTCTTAAAGGTTCATCTATTAACTCTTCTTGATATTTCCAACTGTTTATACCTATCTCCTATTTAAATTCAAACTCCCTCTATTCTTTATCTTCCAGCCTTACATTTTTCCCTGGTGGCCAAAAATCTAGGAGTTGCTTCTACCCACTGAGTCCCATTCCTTATCTCTCTGCAGTCCACCTTCTGCCTCCACTGCCCCTTGGGAATAGCCTTCACCAAGGGTACCAATGACCTACATGTTGCTAATTCAGAAAACACTTTTTAATAATATCTGACTCAACAGCATTTAACACCATAACAATCTCTTCTTTTAATGAGTCTTCTGGTGACTAAAGTGACACCACACTCACTGGTCTTCCTTCACTCTGGTCACTTCTCAGTCTCCTGGTTAGGTTCCTTTTTTATTTACTTCTTATATGTGACTGTTCCTCATAGGATTGTTTGGGGTCATTTCTTCCTCTTTCTCTCCTGTGGGCAATCTTGTTCACTTCTCTAGCTTGCTTTCTGCTGGCAACTCCAAAATCTATACCAAGACCCAATTTGTGAGCTCCAGGGTTACAAAAAACAACTGCCCACAGGACACTTGCACTTGGGATATCTTCAAGGAATCCTGTACTCAACATATCCAAAGTTGAACCCATTATCTTGTACTACCACCAAACACTATCACTCCAAAAAACTCATGTTCTGCTTTTGGCTCTCCCTCTAATGATCTCACAAAATGGAACTATAATTGTCTATTGCTCAAGCCAGAAATCTGGATTCATCAGGAATCTTCCTGCTCCCCAACCAATAATCCCAAGGTCCTTTTGTATCTATCATCCATTGCTATGTAACACATCGCCCCAAAACAGTGGCTCAAAACAACTTAGTCTGGGTAGCTCTGCTGGTCTCTCCCAGGCTCACTCATGCAGCTGCATGCCCCTGGCTGGTGTCTGGGCTCAGCTGACACAGCTGGGCCCCTCCACAGTCTTTCACCATCATAGCATGGCAGGTGGTCTGGGTTTCAAGAAAGGAGAGGAGAAGCTGTGAGTTCCCTTGAAGCTGTGGCTCAGAACTCCCCAGAGCACTTCTGTCACATTCTTTTAGTCAAAGAAGTCACAAGGCCAGTGCAGAGATGGGGGGGAAATAAAGATCTCTTGATGGGAGGAGCTTGAAGTATCTGTGGCTATTTTTAATCCACCACAGCTATCCATTCTAGCTTCTATCATGTTAAACCAAATGAAATGCGCTGTTTGACCATTGTCGACCTATAAAAGTGGCACTTTCATATGGTTCACTTGGTGTTTCTTGAATTCTCCCTGGTCTAGATCACCATTGTCATATCTACCGAACCAACTTCCAGCAGGTGCTCCTGCCTCCAGTTGGGTTTTCCTCCAGTTCATTTGTCACATGGCAGCCAATATGATCTAATACTTGAGTCTGAGCCCACTCTCCTGCCTAAGATCATCCCCTCCCATACACACTCCATGTTTCTTAAGATAAGCCCAAACTGTGTAAAATGATTTGTACTAGGCTCTCCGTATCTGCCTCACTTGTCTTACTTTCTCCCTCATACTTTCTGCTCCACTATCACTGAAATCTGCCCTTGTGCTGGGCTACGTCTCAGAAAAGATGGTGATCCTGTAAATTCCCTCTTTAATTTCTCAAAATCATATTTCCTCCCCTAGCCCACTTTAAAGCCAAAACAAAAGTGAAAAGATACTGCTAGGACTTAAGGCTGAGGTGGAAAGGTTTTCACCTCCAGCACTGCGGCTAAGATGAGCATGAGGAAAAAGAAGGTAACTACAAACAGGAGCCCTCCAATGCTGCAGGCAGCCAGGGAACCGTATGGAAGGAGCTCAGAGGACACTCCTTTTGCTTTACCCTGGGGCACTGCCTGGGGCCAATGTACTGTTCCACTCCTGATCTCTTGGAAGTCCCCCCTCAGAGCATAGGAGACTGGGATATCCTGCTTGGGGAGAGGATCCTGGAGGGGGAATCTTGCCCCGCCCCAAGTTGCTCCCTCAACAATCTGTGACCAGTTGCATCCGCTGCCATGGGTATACTTCTTGGAACTCCCCTCCCAATCCTTCCCTTTCTTCTGCCCCTTCCTGGTCCTTTCTATTTCAGTGGTAAAAACCATGTCTCCAGGAAGGCATGCCTCACTCCCCTGTCATTAACTTCCATCATGCCCTGTAGTTGTTTTATGAACATTGTGTCAGGTAACCTTTTAAAGGTCTACTTGGATTAACTGGGGCACCTGGCTGGCTCAGTCAGTGGAGCGTGTGACTCTTGGAGTTGTGAGTTTGGGCCCCACGTTGGGGGTAGAGATTACTTAAAATCTTTAAGTCAGTTGAGCATCTGACTCGTGACCTCAGCTCAGGTCTTGATCTCAGGGTTGTGAGTTCAAGCCCCACACTGGGCTCCATACTGAGTGTGGAGCCTACCATAAACAAACAAACAAATAAAATCTTTAAGAACAAAGGTCTGCATGGATTAACTTATTAACTCTTCATAACAAATATTGTTCCTACCTTACAGATGAGGAACAGACACAACAGAGAGGTTAAGGAATTTGCCCTACCACATACAGCTAGGAAGTAGCAAGCCAGTCCTCACACCTGGGCAGTCTGGCTCCAGGGCCACATTCTTAACTGCTAGGCTGTATTTGCCTCATATATAAATATGTCTAAGTTTGGGACCGCTTGCTTAGCACCTGTCTCCCTCATAGTTAAGTACAGTAAGAGTGGGAAGTGGTTTTACTCAATCACTGAATTCCTAGCTGTCTGCAGAATGTGTTTTATAGGGAAATCTGCTTTGTTAATGTGTCAACAAATGAAAACATGGAATATGTTTGACATATTTTCTTTTAAAATTATCCCCATTTTCGCCTGGGTGGCTCAGCCGGTTAAGCGTCCGACTTTGGCTCAGGTCATGATCTCACAGTTCGTGAGTTCGAGCCCTGCATCGGGCATCTAAGCTCTGACAGCTTAGAGCCTGAAGCCTGCTTCAAATTCTATGTCTCCTTCTGTCTCTACTTCTCCCCCACTCGTGCTCTCCCTCTCCTTCAAAAATAAATAAAAACATTAAAAAATTTTTTAATTATCCCCATTTTTTCATTCATATTTTTTGTTATTATAGTCATTAGACTTTTATGGGCCAAATACAGACTTAGTCTGGCTCCTACCATCATTCCTCTTATTTTCTGAATCCTTCTAGCATCCCTCCTCCCATTCCCCTCCCTTGCTTCCCACATGCAGAAAGAAAAGAAGTTCCCAGAGCAGAGCCACCATCCTATCAGGCTTACCCCCACCGCAGGCACAAGCAGGGAACATCCCTGCACCCATTCACTCAGAACAAATGATGATGCCACAGAGGCAGGCGTGTCCATGAGAGATGGTTACTTATTGATCACCAGTTCATTCACTGATTCGTTCGCTACCTAATTCAACAACTGTTTACTGTGCCCTTGCTCTGGGTGAGATGCTGGAGAACCACCGGTGAGCAAAGCAGATAAGGTCCCTGCCCACAGGACTCAGTGTTTAGTGATGAAATCAAAATAATCATGTGATCAGGCAATTCCATGTAAGATACAGTTCAAGCTCACCCAGGCCCAAAAGGCCAGTTAGAAAGTACCCCCAGGAAGGGGTCCCAGGAATGCTGGCCCTGCACTCTGCCCTTAGTTTTTGGTTTTATTGCCCAGTGCTTTCTGAAATTGGGTTGCCCTGAATTTAAATCCTAGATTTGCCACTTACTAGGCCATATATCTTGAAAAAGTTGACTTCCCTGCACCTCTATTTCTTTACTTGTAAAATGGCAATAACAATAGTAATGTGAGAATTTACTTAGCTGTTTCAAGTAGATTGTTGTAGGATGCATTTAAAAAAATGTTAATGCATTATGTTATCATTGCCCAGTCTAGTTGAATCTGACTCAGGGCAGGAGGCTGTATAGCCCACAGCTTCAGAACAATGTTCCCTTCCTATTGGTCTCTGGTCTGGAGAAGAGTGGGATTCTCAGTGGCTTCTTCCTGGAAGAATATAATATATTCTCCTTTTGGAATATAAATGCTAACTGAAGGGAAAGAGATAGCCCTGTTGCCCAGAAGTGCTCTAAAACAGCCTGGCTGATTTCATTGTTCCAGCTGGAGCCTCAGCCTAGACCTCCCTAAGAGCACTCACCTGGACTAAACAAATGTCCACCAGCCTTCCAATAGATATGGGTGGTAAACTAAAGAAAAATTTCAGTAAACACCCTACAAATCCAATGCAAGCAAAAATTCTAACTTCAATTCCCCTACAGACCATATTTAGCACAACGAATTGTGTCTCAGTGGAAGCAATGTAGGAATCACCCTCCCAATGCTAGAGCAGCAGACTTTGTAACGAAATAGCAATCAAAAGAGGACAGTGGGCACCCAGACTTCAATACGGCTCTAAGCAAGATCCTCTGCCTCCAAAGAACTTACAATTGAGTCTTATGGTGTTGCTCCTTTTGCTTCTCATGAGAGTTTTCTGTGTAGATGTTTGAGATAAAAAATCCTGAGGAAAGGGTGCCTCAAAATCTATTTGTTTCTTTAGGCAATTGTTAAAATAGTAGGACAGAAGGAACATTATTCCTCAGAAAACATATTAGCAGTCTCCCCCAGGGTTGCGCTGCCCAACATAGAGTTACACCATGGTTGTGGCTCCTCATTAACAATGCAGTTTGTCTCAACTCATTGGTGGTATAGTTGCTGGGAATTAGATCGGTCACTTGGGAAGACAATATGGCATTTGACATTCTCACTTCTGTAGCACAGTATGTGCATGCTCCGTTTCAATGAATCGTTAAGAGCTGAGAAAACATTCTAACCGCCCCCAAACCCAGCAACCACTGTTCTGATTTCTATCACTATAGATTAGATATACATACCTGTTTTGAACTTATATAAATGGAGTCATGTACTATGTACTTTGTTTCTGGATTCATTTGCTCAACATGTCTATGAGATGGCAAAGCTCTCATTTCTGTTGTTGTATTATCAGTACTTTAATTCCTTTTTTTGTTTTTTAAATAAATGCTATTGAAAAGTATAATGTGTATAGAATGAAGTGACATTTTAAATATACGATTCCATGAGTTTTAACACATTTATGTATCTATGTAACCAGAACCCCAATCAAGATATAGAACATTTCTATTACCCAGGAAGTTCTCTTGTGTCCTGCTCAACCTTCCCCGCTCCAGATGCAACCACTGTTCTGACTGTTCTCACTATAGATTTCATTTCTCCTATTCTTGACTTGCATATAAATGGATCCTACAGCAATCATCTCTCATGTCTGACATCTTTCCTTCAACACAATGTCTCTGAAATTCATCTACTTCATCATGTGTAGTTTATTCCTTTTTACTGCTGAGTCGTGTAACAGTCCATTGAATAAACATACTATAGTTTATCCATTCTTCTGTTGATGGACATTTGGGTTGTTTCCAATTTGGGGCCATTTTTACTAAGTCTGTTATAAACATTTGTGTACAAGTCTTTTTGTGGATATATGTTCCATTTCTCTTGGATAGTAACTGGGAGATGTGCTGGGTCAAAGAGTAGGTGTAGATATAACTTCCTGAGAAATTGCCAAACATGCAAACCAATCGTGCCATTTTACAGTTTCTGTAGGAGCGTATGAAAATTTCAGTTGCTCTTGACTAACTTTCTTTGCTTGACTTTAGTCGGGTTCTTGAACCTTCTCCTAAACTTAACCTGTGCAGTTCTTGGTAAAATCCAGTTTTAGCAAGAAACCCCTACAGGTGGCATCTGGTCACCCTCGATGTCTGATAGAGTCTTCATCTTTGCACCATCCCCCCCGTGATGTCTGATCATCCTGGCATTTTGTCAGCAAGAATCCTGTTAGGTTACTTAACCAGAATTCCCCTTACTCTTTATGTTTCTTCGTAGTAATTTTCCATCCACTGACCATGCATACCCTCCCTCCCCTGTCCTCGGCTATAAATTTTCTCTTGTTCATGCTGTATCTCACCCTCACTGAAAAATCCCACTGCAGTCGTCCCTATACCTATCCTCTATGCCTTACCATCTTTACCATGTTGTTGAATTTTTTTTTCTTTAACATTCCACATTTTTACCAACACATAGAAAGTTAATCTTTAATTTTAGCGATTCTAGCAGTGTGCAGTGGTATTTCATTGTGATTATGATTTGCCTTTCCTTAATAACCAATGATTTCAAGCTCTTTTTCACATGCTTACTGACCACTAGTTTCCTCTCTTGCAAGTGTTCAAGTCATTCACATATTTTGACATAAATGTTGCTATTAGAAATGTGTCCTTAACACATGTTGAACTAAAATCTCTATTAGTCTATTCATCTACACATTAAAAAATATTTATTGAGAGGCTATTATGTGCCGTAAACTTTTCTAGGCTCACAAATTGTGACTAAGAGATAAAATCTTTGCTCTTGTTTGAAGAGTTCATATTCTGCGAGCGGCCAGGAGACAGCGAAATGGAAGCAAAGAAGATGATTTTTGGTGGTATGCAGATGCTCACTGAGAATTAGTGATAAAATATTGGAAATAACCTACATCCCCACGGTGAAAGATGTAGGGGAGTCAGGTAATTTATGTGATAGGAGTTTGATGGAGTATAATGCCATTAAGTTAATAATTACAACATGAAAAAATACTTAACTATATAATAAAAAGGTCTAATTTAAAATCGTATGTGCTTTGTTTAGGACTATGTAAAATACCCGTACTTTGATGCATACAAAGACTGGAAGGAACCAGAAGAAAAAGAAAACACTGTTGTGTTTATTTTTCGGAGTGGTTGAATTATGGGGGTCCAAGGGCAATTGCTGTCGTTTTGTTTTCTTACACGTTATCGCATTGTTAACATGCAAAAACTGGCATCTACAGCACCTTCACGGGACTTACCTTTGTGTAAAGCTTTAGAATTCACTGAGACATGTGACGGGCTTAAAATAAAACTTGGGTTACTTCAGTGTAAAGTAAGGCAATAAAATGAGGACTAAGAGTTTGACTTCGCAGAGATTAGGGATTTCAAGAAAGCACGAGGCTGCTCCTGGAAAGTCCGAAGGAGACGCACGTCGGCGCACGACCGGCGCGGCGCAGAATAGTGACGTCTTGCGCCGGACGGGAACTGACGTCACTTTTGGCACCGCCGCTTCCGGTCCGCGTGGGGGCGGTTCTTGCGGAGATAGTGGACTCCGGGCAGGTGTTGGCTCGCGGTGCGGTGAATTTTTTCCGAAGTCAGCCTCCCTGCTCCCCGCATCATGGCCACCGACTCGTGGGCCCTGGCAGTGGACGAGCAGGAAGCGGCTGTCAAGTCGGTCAGTGGCTTCAGCTCTCGCGGGGCGAACGTAGCAGGGGCCCGAGCCGACCCTGATTCGAGCCCCGGGAGCTGCCCGGGTTGGGAAGGGTTGTGGCCCACACCTTCCTAGACTTTGCGGCGGTGAATCCCGTGGCCCTGATTTGTGCCTAGGGCGATAGAGACCAGTGTCAAGCTTGTTCTATTCATCTGGGCCAGTTAAAGACTTTTTTGTCCTGTAGCAAATTTGTTCCCGCTCTGTATGTTTTCTTTCCTTGTATTGCACTTCCTCACTGGGGATTGTAGACACAGGAAAATTTAGATGCTGATTCTCTCTTTGATCTGTTTTTCGGATGAATCGGTGCTAAACCCCTTTTTGTTTGTTTGTTTGTTTTTGGATTTTTCTTAACGTGGCTGGCATTTGGTAGCTTTTTGCAGGATGCAGATTCAGGTTTAGATTTCGTGTTTCAGTCTACTGCAAATGTTGGCGGGAGGGACTACAGATTGTTTCGTTGATGTTTAAAAGGGATATTTAGATTCACATCCTGGTTCTTTTATAAATGAAGATCTATTCAATTGTAAGGTAATTAGTGTAAACTGGCTTTCTGTTCTTATATGTAACCGTAGGTTTGTTTAGTGATAATTCACTATTGATTTTAATAGTTTTGTCTGGTCGTCTGGAAGTCTTATGTAACTTTTTAATGCTTAAGTTAACATTTCTTCTGCAGTCATCCTTGATTGCCTTGGGAAGATTGTGAGTTTGTCAGCAAATATTGTGGTCTAAATCCAGTGGAATACAGGATGAATCTTTACAGTCTAGTTGGGAAGGTGAGAATGTGGGAAATGCTGTGAAAATGGTAAGAATAATGCGGTAAGTGATGTCTGAAAAGAGAGAGGACGTTTATGAATAGGGAATAAGAAATTGCTTGTGGAGAAGTTTCAAATGGATAATAGAGGATGAGTCATGTAAGATAGAGGTGAATAACATTTCAGGAGAAAATGCACAAAAGTGCTGAACTTGTCTAGAGAGCAAGAATCAGAACTCATTTTTGCTGCAGCTTAAGTGTATGGGTTGTAATAGAAGCTGTACAGAAAATATAGAGTGTACTTTGCAACCTCAACTGAGAACTTCAAGAGGAGAGACTTTTGTTAGTCGGTTTGGGGATTTTTCAGGGTACTGACAAGATTAGATCTGAGAGCTGGCAAGATTTATTGAACACCTAGAATGTTAGTGATGTCTACAGGAAAGGCAGTCAGTGTGGAAGTTACTGTAATAGTCCAGAGAAGGGCATATGTTGTTGGGTGGTGGAAGTGACGATGAACAGATGGATTTAAGAGATAATTGTGGCAATATAATGTGCGGGATTTAGGAAAAAGGCAAAGGTTGTTGTTTGCAGGCGGCATCCCAGAGGTGGTATTAGTAAAATGCTAATAACAGGACTAGAGAAGAGGGAAGATGGGCAGATTTGATTTGGAGGTCTCTGAATTTTAGACAAGGAGGACATCTTGGTAAGTACCTGTGTTGTGAATCCCCAGGAATTGTCTAGGTTCAGTGATTTCCTGGGAGAACTCATAGGACCCAGCACATAACTGTACTCTCAGCTCTGATTTATTACACCTCTCCTGGTGGATTTACACACAGCTTAATTAAAGTCCTATACCAGCTAATTGTAACATCACATGTGAAGTATTGTCAGAGAAGCTCATTAGAGACTCAGTTCTTAGGGTTCTTATTGGAGAGTTGTCACAAAGTCACCCTCTGCTTAGCATGTACCAAAATTCCAGACTTACAGAAGGAAAGCAGATGTTTAACATAAATCGCATGTTTTTACAATTTAGGTATAGCAAACCCCTCAGCAGTTCTGGGAATGGTGGGAACCCTTCTGAAGTCCAAGTTCCCAGGGGCCAACCAGGGGCCAACCTTGCGAGCTGGTTTTTCTAAGGATAGGAAACGGTTAACTGTGTTAACTTTTCTACAGAGCATGTATCTCACATTTGGAATTGTGGCATTGGACTTCAGAAGAAGAATCAGGGCAAGCAATGAAACTCATTATAGGGGCACCTGGGTGGCTCTGTGGGTTGTGTGTCGGACTTTTGATTTTGGCTCAGGTCGTAGTCTCATGGGTCATGAGACTGAGTCCCATGTTACGCTCTGTGCTGACAGTGTGGAGCCTGCTTGGGATTCTCTCCCTCTTTCTCTCTGCCCCTCCCGGCTCGCACTCTCCCTCTCCCTCTCAAAATAAATAAACATTAAAAAATAAAATAAAGTGTTAACAATAAATAAAACTGGCTATTATCCACAAAGAAATCAGAGTATTACAAAGGATGAGGTTCTGGCACCGTAGCATTTAAAATCCAATGCTTCACACAAGATCTTTTCTAAAAGATAGTTACTGAGAATTGTTTTCAAAAAAATTTTTTTTAATGTTTATTATTTTGAGAGAGAGTGTAAGCAGTGTGTGGGGAGGGGTGCGCAGAGAGAGAGGGGGAGAGAATCCCAAGCAGGCTCCACACTTGGTACAGACCTGAGCCAAAATTGAGAGTCGGACGTTTAACCACCTGAGCCACCCAGGCACCCCTCAAATTTTTTTTAAACCTATGACTCTAATCTAGCTGTGATATTATGAATATTGTACATATAGACCTAAACATACTTGGCATCTGGTTTTAACCACTCTACTTCTCAGAAGGCTGATGTAAATAAATGTGTGAAAATATTGCTTCCTGATAGCTGGGGAAAACCCTCCTCCCCCACCCCACCCCTTTTTTTAAAATTTCCATGTAGTCTTGTGTATCTTAGTTTAATAACTAATTCATAGTATTAGGTTATCATATGGCTGTGCTCTCAAGTGTACAGGTAGTAAATGGAAATGACAGAGACGAGGACAGAGAAAACACAAAGACAAAGATCTTATATTTACACACAGGATTTTTGTTTGGTTTACGCTTATGTGAGCAAAGGTGTGTCTTCAGAGTCTTCCTTGCATACAAAAATGGGTTTGGAGGGGAAAGAGAGGTATGTCAGGGAGTTTAGTTTGGATGCAATTTTAGGATCCCTAATAAAAGATTCTGAGAGTTTGAATTAGTAGAAAGGACCTGATGTCAGTTCATTTGTTACTGTCATCTCTTCCAACACAAATGGCTTCCTTTGCTGCCTCTTTTGGTTGTATGACCAGTTTAATATCTTTCCTTCTCTTCCCCGGATCAGCCAAAACCAAAAAACCAAAGGCAACCCTAAGAATCTTTTGGAGACATAATTTGACCCTTTTGCGATTAGAATTGTCATAGAGGTAGATCTTGAAGCCTTTCTGAAGTGTCTTTGAGTGCCAGAGAGTTCACCCCTCCACAGATCAGGGACTCTGGGATTGATGGAAGGTTGGCCACCCTTCAGGAGCTACTCTTTTTTTTTTCTTTTTTTTTTTTTTTTAACACTTTTTAATCTATTTTTGAGAGCCAGAGTGCCAGTGGGGGAAGGGCAGAGAGAGAGGGAGACACAGAATCTGAAGCAGGCTCCAGGCTCCGAGCTGTCAGAATCCCATGCAGGGCCTGAACTCATGAACTGCGAGATCATGACCTGAGCTGAAGTCAGATGCTTAATCAACTGAGCCACCCAGGTGCCCCCAGGAAC
This sequence comes from Herpailurus yagouaroundi, assembly GCF_014898765.1. Classification (NCBI taxonomy): domain Eukaryota; kingdom Metazoa; phylum Chordata; class Mammalia; order Carnivora; family Felidae; genus Herpailurus; species Herpailurus yagouaroundi. The sequence continues at coordinate 25,160,337 of NW_024412421.1, read as the reverse complement.
TACTGTTAATTTGGATAGGGAAGGGATGCTTCTGTCATAACTGAAAGCCTGTGTCCAGGGTCAGGGACGCTGCCTTCTGTTGGATGCATGACTAATAATTGGAAGGTTCCTTGGTGAAGATGAATTCAGAATGAAGGAGAATGGGAGTCAATTGGCCTGCCTCTTTCCCATGATGCAGTTACCTCTCAAGACAGGAATACCAGTCTGCAGGTAGTTTTACCCTTGAATGCAGCTGAATAAATCCTGACAAATTCATAGATCTGACTATCCCCTAAGCCTGTCATCTTTTGTTACCACATCTCTTTGTCAAATTATAGTACATTAGATTTGGTTATTGTTTTCTTTCTCATCAGTCAGGCTTTGAGACCACTCTAATCAACTTGGTTGGATTGGGGACTCTGGACTGTTTTATTTGTGTTTTTCAGCCCATCCCAAGAGTAGTCTTCTGTGAATCCCTGTGTATTCAGCCTAAAAATGAGGTTCATCAGTGGATACGTTCTAGTATGAAATACCTTCTGTTAGGTACCAACATTCCTCTTAGCCTTCAGGGAAAGGGTGTCCACCTCCAGTAGTATGTTGGTCTGATTTTTCTCTGGACAACCTGGTTTCTAAAGAGATCAGATAAATATTCCTACAGTGTGAGGGTGGACTTCCAAAGACCATGAGCAGGGTCAGTTGAGGGGAGGGAGAATGGTGGAAGAAATGGTTCTCAATGCCCTCAGGAAACACTGGTGGTCATTATAAGGATAATGAATGATTGCATCAATTCAGGGATCTTGTTGGGGACAGGGCTTGGGGTCTAGGGCTTGATTTGGGGTACTCCTTAGAACCTGACAACACACCTTTATAATACCACTTCTGTGTCACACCCTTACTCTTACCAACACTTTGAACATGGGAAAATAATTCCCATGAGATTGGAGACTTCATTATGAATGTATAAATTACTGTTCTGCTTGCACTTTAATCTGCAACTTATAAGCAAGTTTTCACTGACCAGGTCTAGTGGCCAAAATCAATAAAAAACCTGTGTTCAGGTTTCTGATAAATTTAAAAAAATTTTTTTTAACGTTTATTCACTTTTTGAGAGACAGAGACAGAGTATGAGCAGGACAGAGGCAGAGAGAGAGGGAGACGCAGAATCTGAAGCAGGCTCCAGGCTCTGAGCTGTCAGCACAGAGCCCGACAACGTGGTGTTTGAACTCACAAACCGTGAGATCATGACCTGAGCCTAAGTCGGACGCTTAACCGACTGAGCCACCCAGGCGCCTCCTGAAATATTTTAAATCAGGAACATGAGTTTGTTCTTTGATCATAATAAATAACTTTTTTTTACCTAACTTGTAGTGGAGGTGGTTGATAAGACAAGAAAGAAGGCTGTAATTTATTTGCTTAGTGTTGCGTGAATACAGTGTGGGTTTCGTGACTAACAAAGTTGAAATACTTAGATGATACTTTTTTTTTTTAAGTTTACGTATTTTTGAAAGAGAGAGGACAGAGCTCAGGGGAGGACACAGAGAGAGGGAAAGATAGAATCCCAAGCAGGCCCCTTACTGTCAGCGCGGACCCCAATGTGGGGCTTGAACTCACCTGTGGGATTATGATCTCAGCCGAAATCGAAATTGAGAGGCAGACACTTAACCAACTGAGCCACCCAGGCGCCCCTGGATAGTGTTGTTCTTCAGTGTATCTACAAGGGAACTGTGTGTTTGCCATTGATAGGCTATCAAAGGCATTTAATGAAGGTTAGATGTTCTAGAAAGAGCATAAGTTGGAAGAAAATTAGAGGTTTGAGACTGTTGTCAAACTTTTCCCCCCAACTACTATGTTTAGTCCACCCCACTCTCCTTTTTGAGGTTCTTGAAGTTGCCCAAAATGATGTCTTCACCCAAGCTTTTAGGACTCCTGCTTGAGCAGGATAACTCCCTGAGTAAAGGTGCTGAACTAGTTCTGCTGGACTTTCACTAGGGAACTTCTCTTGGCTAAGGGACTTCCTTTGGGTCCTCTGCTTAACTCTGTTTCCTTTTATTCCCATTCAGATGAGTAATTTGCAAATCAAGGAAGAAAAAGTCAAACCAGATACCAATGGTGAGTCACTTGTAACTATTAGCTCTTCTGCTTTGCAGTAGCAGCTGCAGTGTGAAAAGGAGTTTTCATATAGTATTTGGCGAATGACAGTACGGTATTTGAGAGCCAGTAAATTCAGTTTCGTTACTAAAGAGGATACATTAGTTTTCCAGAGTTTATCTAGTCTCTAACTCCTGCCACTGTTCGCTTGATGTGTTTCTTTAAACTTTGTATTTAATTTTTGAAAAGTTAATCTGGGTTCAAAACTCAAAGTATTAAACAGGTGAAAGGCTTCCTTTCTGTTCTGGACTGTCATTTACCCAGTTCTCACTCTCTGTCTTTATTAGTTTGGTAGGCTGACATGCCAAGTATCACAAACTGAGTGGTTTAAACAACTGAAGTTTACTGTCTCCTAGTTCTTGAGGCCAGAAGTCTGAGACCAAGGTGTCAGCCTTCCTTCTGAAGGCTTTAGATCTTACATTCAAGTCTTTAATCCATTTTGAGTTAATTTTTGTGTATGGTTAAGATAGCGGTCCAGTTCTGTTCTTTTACACGTGGCTGTCCCGTTTTCCCAATACCATTTATTAAAGAGACTGTCCTTTCTCTGTTGTCTATTCTTGGGTCCTTTGTCATAAATTCATTGACCAAATATGTGTGGGTTTATTTCTGAGCTCTCTGTTCTGTTCCATCGATTTATGTGTCTGTTGTTAATGCAAGTACCATACTGTTTTAATTATACAGTTTTGTAATCTAGTTTGAAGTCGGGGAGCATGATGCCTCCAGCTTTGTTTTTCTTTCTCAAGATTGCTTTGGCTGTTCGGGGTCTTTTGTGGTTCTGTACAGATTTTAAAATTGTTCTATTTCTGTGAAGAATGCTGTTGGGATTTTCACAGGGAGTGCATTGATTCGTGTTTTTGGTAATAATGGACATTTTAACAGTACTCTTCCAATCCATGAGCAAGGAAAACCTTCCTATTTGTTTGTGTTTTCAGTTTCTTTCAATAATGTCTTATGATGTTCAGTATACATGTCTTCTACCTCCTTGGTAAATTTATTCCTAGGTATTTAATTCTTTTTAATGCAGTTGTAAATAGGATTATTTTCTTAATTTCTCTTTCAGATAGTTCATTATTAGTGTATAGAAACACACCACATTTTGTGCATTGATTTTGTATTCTGCAACTTGACTAAATTCATTTATTAGTGCCAACAGTTTTTTGATGGCATCTTTGGGTTTTTTATATATATTATGTCTTCTGCAAATATTGACAGTTTTCTTCCTTTGAATTTGGATGCCTTTTATTTATTTTTCTTATCCATCTACATTTAATATAATTGTTGACATGGTAGGTTTACTTAAGCAGTTTTACTATTTGATTTGTTTGTCTCATAGTTTCTCTTCCTTTCTTTTGCTGCCTTCTTTTAGGCTAATTGAATATCTTAGAATTCCACTTTAATTGATCTATTGTCATTTTAGCTATACTGTTTGCATTATTTTATTAGTGTTTTAAAGTTTTCTTCATTTAAATCTTGTGTATTTATTTAATTTTATTAATTTTATTTCTTGGTGAAGTATTTCATCGTTTTAGTTGCTGTTATAAATGGGAACTTTTCAATTATATGTCTGTATTTATGAAAACTACTGATTTCTATTTATTTTGTACCTAGTTTTTTTGTTTTTCGCTAAAATATGTTATTTTGTAAGGGTTGTTTTTTTTTTTGTATTTTGTTTTGAGAGAGAGAGAACACGAGTGAGGGAGAGGGACAGAGGGAGAGAGAGGAAGAGGAGGAGAGAGGGAGAGGGAGGGAGGGAGGGGGGAGAGAGAGAGAGAGAGAGACAGAGAGAGAGAGTGAGAGAGAATGAGAGAGAATGAGAATCCCAAGCAGGCTCCATGCTGAGCAGGGCTCAATTCCGCAACCCTGGGATCATGACCCGAGCCAAAATCAAGAGTTAGATGCTTAACAGACTGAGCCACCCAGGCGCCCCTATAATCGTTTTTAAGTTGATACTTAATCCTGCAGGTTTACAATCCTGTAATCCACCAAAAGTGAACATTTTACCTCTTGCTTTTATTTATTTTTTTATTTAAAAAAATTTTTAACAATTATTTATTTATGAGAGACAGAGAGAGACAGAGCATGAGCAGGGGAGGGGCAGAGAGAGAGGGAGACACCGAATCCGAGCTGTCAGCACAGACTCTGATGCGGGGCTCAAACTCACAAACCGCGAGTTCATGACCTGAGCTGAAGTCGGACGCTCAACCGACTGAGCCACCCAGGCGCCCCTCTTGCTTTTAATTTTTAATACCTGTTTTCTTTCTTATGTATGATTGTGTTTGCTAATATAATAGTATATTTTAAAATAGGATAAGCAAATCAGAGGTGACATATTCTGATCCACTGTGAAGTCAGCCAACATTCCTAGAAAGTTGAAATTTTCTTGTGTGCTTTCTAGGAATAAAAACCCATTAAACATAAAGAAATACCAAATATTTACATTTTGATCACCTAACTAAGATTTAGTTTTTATGTTGTCACACCTTTTGGGTGGGTTTGAAATTTGCCTTTCTTACTATGATAACTGTTTTCTTTTGTAGGTGTTATTAAAACCAGTGCCGCTGCAGAGAAAACAGATGAAGAAGAGAAAGGTAATTTCTCTTTAAAACTTTGTAGCAAGAAATAGAATATGACCCAAGATTTGCCCTCCTGGAGCCAGAGGCACTGGATCAAGGAGATGAGGAGGAATTACAGTGGAGATTGAGAAGAAGCAGTCAGTGAGGTAGAAGGAGAATGAAAGAGAGTGGTATCCTTTTTTTTTTTTTTTTTTTAATTTATTTTGAGAGAGAGAGCAAGTGAGGGAGGGGCAGAGAGAGAGAGAGAATCCCAAGCAGGCTCTGCACTGTCAGCGCAGAGCCTGATGCGGAGCTCAATCTCATGGACCATGAGATCATGACTTGAGCTGAAGCCAGGAATCGGACCCTTAACCGGCTGAGCCACCAGGTGCCCTCAAGAGGGTGGTATCCAGAAACCAGAAGAAGGAAGTATTTCAGAAGTAAGTAGTTAAATATAAGTAATAAGTTGATTAAGAAGATATAAATATTGGGGCCACCTGGGTGGCTCAGTTGGTTAAGGGTCCAACTTCTGCTCAGATCATGATCTTGTGATTTGTAAGTTAGAGCCCAGCGCTGGGCTCTGTGCTAACAGCCTGGAGCCTGCTTCGGATTCTGTGTCTCCCTCTCTCTTTGCCCCTCCCCCAGTCCCTTTCTCACTCTTGCTTTCAAAAATGAATAAACATTAAAAAAAAAAAAAAAGTTACAACATGTTCACATGCTGGTGGGAATGTTCCAGTGGAGCAGGAAACTGATCACGCAAAACAGAGTCAGCGTCAGGAGAAATACCCTTGTGGGCAAAAGGGGCTGGGACCTGTCGTTCCAGTGGAGGGGTTAGCCTTAGGAGCACAGGCTGTTCATCCCAGGTTACCAAAGGGAATGTAGAGAACATGGGCGCACATGCAGGTAGATGTATAGGAATGTCACGACAGAATGGGGAAGTGTTTCTGATCACTGGTACTTTTCTGTGAAGGAAGACGAGAGGTCATCAGGTGAGTGAGGATGTGAGGGATTAGAAGTTTGAGAAGAGAGGAGGAGGTAGAAGTGGAGGTCTGAGAAGAGTGAATGAGTGGAGAATAGAAGCATGAAGACGAATAGGGCAGCTTAGCCCTTTTGGGTTTCCCAGTCACCGTTCTAAAGGGAAACCGGTGGGAGTGACTTGTTCTCCAGCCAAGCCTGGCCGCCTGGGTGCTGGTGCAGAGATGGGGAGAGAGATTTCACGAGGGTGAGTTTGCCAAACGAGCGTGAAGACAATCTGCTGGTTTCTTCCGGACAGAGGACAGAGCTGCCCAGTCTTTACTCAACAAGCTGATCAGAAGCAACCTTGTCGATAACACGAACCAAGTGGAAGTCCTGCAGCGGGACCCAAGTTCCCCGCTCTATTCTGTGAAGTCCTTTGAGGAGCTTCGGCTGTGAGTATTTGTTCTTTGAACAGCTGCTCCTTGTCAGGCCCTCCTTTGTAAAACTTAGCATTTCCAAGATCTTTGGGGAATTTTACTTTTTACTTTTATTTTTAAGAATCTTAATGTATTTGCTTCTTTGATAATTCACATGACTCAAAAGTCAGAAAGTATGAAACAGTTTACAGTGACGGTTTCCCTCCCACCCTTGTCTCTTGGCTACCCAGTTCTCCTCCTCTTGGGAGGGATTTTTAAATGCCACAGATTTATTCATCATAGCTGAAAGTCTTTTTTCTTTTATGCTCTTAGAACTTTCAATAAAATATTGGCTGACAGGTGATTTCTGGATGTCAGGAACATTTCTTATTAGGTAAGCCCTTTTGTTAGACTATAGGGTTTACGGTTAAGAACAGTTTATCTGCTTTTATATAATCGATCAAAAGAGCCTTTGCAGGATTTCCAGTACCTACAGTGGAAAGTAGTTTTCAGTATTCCAGAATGCAAAACAAAAACCAATCCAGAACCCAGAATTAAGCTGTAAGGGAGCATATTCATGTCATTGTGCTAAGAATGACTTCCAATATCGCTTTATTTTAAAAGCAGAATTATGGAAGGTCATACCAATTTTTTTGTTTACTTCAATATATTAGTAAAGAAATGTTTATGAATCATTGGTTTATGTACCTGGTACTGTGCTGGGTGTTATGAGTAACAAGACATAACCACCGTTCTTGCTGCCTGCCAGGACCTGAATCATAGACAGAAAGCAGCTGGTGAATAAGAAAGTGGTGGAATCACCTTTATCAGCAAAATCTTTAATATGCCCACCGTGGGCCAATAGGGGCCACATTCCTGCCAACTGTTACCACTGCTTTAGAATAAGAGACACTTAAAATATAAGAGCTAACTTAAACCAATTCAAGTCATTAATGAAGTAACAGTTAAGAACAACTTTTTTAAAGCGTTGTTGTTTTTTAATGTTTTCAGGAAATTATTCTTTTCTTTCTGTATTTCTCCCATTGGGGGCTTCATTCAGCAATTCTGCCATCTCTGCTTCTATTCGTAAACTATATCAGGACGGCTAGATGTGCTCTTTTGTTTCCTGAAGTGACAGTTTTGCTTCCCCAAGTATAGATGGTTTTTAAACCCCCTTTCATTTAAAGGACTTGTGCTCTCAGTCTTACCAGTGAGGAATTGTCCTTTCTGAAAAATCAAGCTCTCTCTGATTTAGTAGTTGTTGGCTAAAAGAAACAAAAAATAAAACCTAAGTTGCCTAATATAATATATTTGTTTTGTACTTAAAAATTTTGAATTAATCTGCAAAATAAAAGGAAAATAATGAACCGCTGGAAGCTCTTGGATCATTTGGATCTTCATTCAGTTGTGACTTTGTTTCCTTAGCAACCAAATCACAATCTGTTGAGCTTCATAGCCTTTTCTTCTAAACAGAAGACACCAAAGATTATGCTTTCACATGTCTTTGTGTCTGAGAACCAACATATGCCAGACGAATGTGCCTTTTAGAGAGCCTGTTAACTCCAGGGAAGGCTCAGAGAACAGAAGGCTTGACTTGGTTTGGCTCTTCTTTACAAATAGTGTGGTGGGATTTTTGTCGAACACCCTGTCGGTGGTAGAGGTAACAGAGAGGTTATTGTAAATGCAATGAAAAAGCAACTTTAATATGTATTTGTTGTGTAGCTACTTATATAAGCTGGTGCTTTCCTATGCTTGATTTTGACTAAACATAATAACCAAATATGAGCATTCGTGAAGTTCAGTACAGGTGATTGAACACTCCTCTTTACCAGAAACTGGCTAAATCAGTTCTCTTACCTCTTGATTGTCCTGAGTGTTTGTATAGCTGGCTTTGGAAGGACCATGAAATACAAAATGACCGTGGTTCATTTTAACATCTGCACCAAGAAATTAAACGTGAATCTTGTTTTCTAAAGGGACTTCTATAGTGATACAGTTAAGCAGTGTTTATTTTTAGGTACGCCTTTTATAATTCATTTTATGTAAATTATACAATTTATACAATTTAATAAATTCCACTCTTGCAGTATCCAGGGAACATTTGCCATCCAAGACCAATCATATTTGTGGGGGTCTGCTGAAAGCATGAATTTCTCCAAGAAAGAAAACTTGTCTGTATTCTATGAATTGTGTGATAGTTGTAGATTAAGACTGAGGAGGGAAGGATGATGGTTTGGTTTCATTTTAGATAATATTTTTTAAGGCCTAGGAAGATATGTCTGACAGAGATAGGAAGCGTTACTCTTTGCTAGATACAGGGAAAGAGATTTAGGCCTTTAAAACAATTTGAACTAGGAAACGATCCTTTCTCTCCCTGGCCTCCTAGGAAACCACAGCTTCTCCAGGGAGTCTATGCCATGGGCTTCAATCGACCCTCCAAGATACAAGAGAATGCATTACCCATGATGCTTGCTGAGCCGTGAGTATGCAGATCCCAGTGCACCTCTTCAGAATTTGGTTTAACGTCCTATACCAATAACTTACTGTTCTTGAGAACAAGATGGGACATTTGGGACAGCATGTTTTCCTCAGGGAAACAGCTTGAGCAAGTACAGAGAGTCAGATGGAATTTGATACAGCTTCTGCCTTTCCCACTTAGCAGTAAAAACTAATGGGGGCACCTGGCTAGCTCAGTTGGTGGTGTGGGTTCAAACCCGCATTGGTTTGTAGGGGTTACTTAAAAAATAAATAAAAATCTTTAAAATAAATGAAAAACAGATAAAGCTAATGTTATTCTGTGCATTTTTTAAAACAGGGTTTTTTAAAAATAGGAAATTTTGGGGGCACCTGGGTGGCTCAGCTGGTTAAGCATCTGACTTCAGCTCAGGTCATGATCTCGCAGTTCATGAGTTCAAGCCTTGTGTTGGGCTCTGTGCTGATAGCTCAGAGCCTGGAGCCTGTTTCAGATTCTGTATCTCCCTCTGTCTCTGCCCCTCCCCCACTTGTGCTCTGTCTCTGTCTCTCAAAAGTGAATAAATGTTAAAAAAATTTTTTTTAGTATGAAATTTTTGGAACTTGCAAAAAAAGGTGTCAAGAACATCTGTAACCCTATCTTGTCAAGAAATCTAGTTGACAGTGGAAGCCCCCATGCACCCCTCTGCATTCACATCCCCTTCCCCAACCCAAGTAATGTCATCCTGAAACAGGTCATCATTCTCTTACATTTCTTTATACTTTTACTACATATCTACACATTCCTAAGAATCTAAGAGTTGTTTACATATTTTAAACTGTAGATAATTGGTATCCTACTTTATGGAGCAACATTTCCCATTCAATTCTATTATTTTTCTTGCTTAATGACAAAAAATTCCACCTATTTCCATGACTGAGTTACAGGAAGTAAAATGTGAAAGTTCCCTCTAAAGCATCTGCCTGACTTGGTGTCTTGGATTTTCATAAAGAAGGGAAAAGGGGAGGGGCACCTGGGTGGCCCAGTCGGTTAAGCCTACAACTACAGCTCAGGTCATGATCCCACAGTTCGTGGGTTCAAGCCCTGCACTGGCCTCTGTGCTGACATCCTGGAGTGTGCTTTGAATCTTCAGATTCTATGTCTCCTTCTCTCTCTGACTCTCCCCTGCTTATGCTCACACTTTCTCAAAAATAAACATTATTAAAAAAAAAAAAAAGAAAAGGAAACACATGGGGAGCCGAGTGCTGGAGACCTATTACAGCTTGGCAGAAAATGTCTTCAGGGATTTTCCTTGGCACAGATTTTACTCTGCAGTGTTAATTTCCATGCAGCCCCTAGGGTACAAAACTAGGGCACCCTGGCTGTGCTGGAGTCTAGAGTGAGGATTCTTGGTATAAACCCATCTAAAAGAATCATTTTTTCCCTTAATATTTAAGCAGTTTTTTAACATCATATAAAAAATTTATCATTGTCCTCAATGCAGAAAACTTGGATTAAAGGAAGAATATTCTGTATTCCTACCATCCAGAAAGAACATTCTGGTACTTTATTGTGTTTAACCAATATTATTTTCCTTTCTGTTCCTGATCCAGCCCACAGAACCTGATTGCTCAGTCTCAGTCAGGTACTGGTAAAACAGCCGCCTTCGTCCTGGCCATGCTCAGCCGAGTGGAACCAGCAGAGAGATACCCCCAGGTGAGGGTTGGGGGATCCTGAGGGCCCTGGCTTGCCTGCCGGTCCTCAGACTGTGGATCTGGCAGAGCAGGTTCATGTACTAGGCCTCTAGGTAGAGTTCATTCAGAAACAGCAGCTTTAAACAGTGGCTTCTGAAGGCATTCACCCAGCCAGGGCTCCCTGCTGAAGGCTTGGGTCTATAGCTGAAAAGTGGGCCTGGTTGGAGAGGATGTGGTTCCCTGCCTTTTTAGATGGTAGTAAGATCAGGGGTGACTCGGTGGCTCAGTCAGTTAACCATCAACTCTTGATTTTGGTTCGGGTCATGATCTCACAGTTCATGAGATCGAGGCCCGAGCTGGGCTCTGTGCTGACAGCATGGAGTCGGCTTGGGATTCTCTCTCTGCCTCTCTCTCTCTCTCTCTCTCTCTCTTTCTCTCTCATAGATAAAACATTTTTAAAAAAGTGATAATAATATAAGCATATTTGTTGCATTAGCACCTGTTGTTTTTTACTAAAAGACTCTCTTAAACTCAACCTTTATGATTTCCTTGTTCAGTGTTTGTGCCTCTCCCCAACATATGAGTTGGCACTTCAAACGGGAAAAGTGATTGAGCAGATGGGCAAATTTCATCCGGAACTAAAGCTTGCTTATGCTGTTCGAGGCAATAAATGTGAGTATAAAGGGCCGAAACCTAAGCAGTGAGCAGGATAGGGTAGTTGGGTGTTTGAATTTTGAAGATGTGATGATGACATTAAACTTTCTGGTTCAATTGACCTTAGGGCCCACTGCATTGCTTTCAGCAAATCTGTTTTAAACTTGTTATTTAACAGTCCTTTCTACTCTTAAAAGATTTAGAGTTAAAAAAAATCTTTGTATGGGTCATGGAGTTCTTAAAGTCTGTCGTTCTTCACTATGATAACAGGGTTTTGAATTCAGCATTCAGAGTTCTGGAAGCTGCTTATTAACAAGGGATTAGTAGGTCTAGGATGGCAGGTTGGGGTCATATCCCTTTGTTTCAAAACAAGCCCAGCTTTAGTAAGAGTAAACTAGGAGCAGATAAGACCAGATAACTTGGTCTTATCGAAACCAGAAATCCTTCCACCAATTATTTCTCCCATGTGTTCTATGGTATGTAGTGTAGAGAGTATGGACTAAAATGGTGAGGAGGGGCAGGTAGAACATGGTCGTTAGGAAGTTATCAGAGTAGGGAGCGCCTAGTTGGCTCGCTTGGTTCAGTGTCCGACTCTTGGTATCACTCAGGGTCTTGATCTCAGGGTCATGAGTTCAAGCCCCACATTAGGCTCCACGCTGGGCATGACGCCTACTTAAAAAGGAAGTTAACAGAGTATATAAAACTGTAATTCAGTAAGAAAAAAGTAGGCAGTCTAATAGGCAAATGGACAGAAGAGGCCCAGTTGAACAGACACTGCACAAAAGAAGGGAATTCAGACGGCCAGTAAATATGAGATGATAAGCCTCGTTTGTCATCAGGGAAACGTAAACCTAAAACCACTGTGTGCTTCCCAGATGGGCAAAAATGAAGTCTGACAATGCCAAGTGTTGATGCAGACAAACAAGAACTGGCATGCCCGGGACACCTGGGTGGCTCAGTTGGTTGAGCGTCCAGCTATTGATTTCAGCTCAGGTCATGATCTCACGGCTTGTGGGATTGAGCCCTGTGCTGGGCTCCGCACTAACAGTGAGGAGCCTGCTTGGGATTCTCTCTCTCCCCCCCCCCTCCTCCACTTGAGAGCTCACTAATGCTCTTTCCCTCTCTCTCTCAAAATAAATTTAAAAAACCACAAAAACCAAACTAGAATGCCCATACACTTCTGGTGGGGAGTTTACATTGGTACAGTTACTTTCTGGAAGCAGTTTGGCATTACTTAGAAAAACTAAAAACAGGGGCACCTGGGTGGCTCAGTCAGTTGAGCATCCGACTTCGGCTCATGATCTTGCCGTTTGTGAGTTCAAGCCCCTGTGCTGACAGCTCAGAGCCTGGAGCCTGCTTCACATTCTGTGTCTCCCTCTCTCTCTGCCCCTTCCCCACTCATACTCTGTCTCTCTCTGTCTCTCAAAAATGAATAAACGTTTTAAAAAAACTTTTTTTTAAAAGAAAAACTAAAGACAGACATTCCTTTGACCCAGCAGTTTGTAAGTGCCTGGAACAGTGGTTCTCAAACTTGTTGGTTTCTTTAATTTTTTTTTTTTCAACGTTTATTTATTTTTGGGACAGAGAGAGACAGAGCATGAACGGGGGAGGGGCAGAGAGAGAGGGAGACACAGAATCGGAAACAGGCTCCAGGCTCTGAGCCATCAGCCCAGAGCCCGACGCGGGGCTCGAACTCACGGACCGCGAGATCGTGACCTGGCTGAAGTCGGACGCTTAACCGACTGCGCCACCCAGGCGCCCCTATTTATTTTTTTTTAAAGTAGGCTTCACACCCAGTGCGGAGCCCAGTATGGGTCTTGAACTCACGACCCCGAGATCAAGACCTGAGCTGAGATCAAGAGTCAGATGCTTAACTGACTAAGCCACCCAGGCACCCCTAAATTTTGCTTTTAAAATAGTTAACACATTCGCATGTGTTAAACTGAAAGGATATGTGGTTGAAACTTTGTCTCATCCCCCCCAACCACCTAGTTCTCCCTCCTAAATTTAGGCAGTCAGTACTAACTAGTTTCTCATGTGGCACACCAGAGATGTGGCTGCAGGCACACAGTGTGTATGTAAGTGTGTGTGTATAAATATGTACTCACACACATGTACATTTATTACATGTATTCTTTTTTGCCTCTTGTGCTGTACAAACTGCTCTGTAAATTTTTTTCACATTAAAAAAAATTTTTTTTTCCAACGTTTACTTATTTTTGGGACAGAGAGAGACAGAGCATGAACGGGGGAGGGGCAGAGAGAGAGGGAGACACAGAATCGGAAACAGGCTCCAGGCTCTGAGCCATCAGCCCAGAGCCTGACGCGGGGCTCGAACTCACGGACCGTGAGATCGTGACCTGGCTGAAGTCGGACGCTTAACCGAGTGCGCCACCCAGGCGCCCCTTTTTTCACATTTAATAATGTATTTTGGAGATTGTTCCCTATCAGTTCCTAAGCAGTTTTATACTTGGATTGGCAACATCCATTGGGTGTATCATATTTTGCTTAATTAGTTACTTTTTGAGGTGTGTATATCTTTGCATATATGTTATTTCACACGTTAATACACATACAGGATTAATTCCTAATAGTGGAAATACTGGTCACAGGCTCTGCATTAGCAATTTTGATAGATGGTTGTACTGGTTTCAACTTCCACCAGCTATAATTTGAAAGTAATGTGTTTTTTGAGTCAGAGAATTTGTACTTAGGAAAACTGTCTACATGTCAGAATGTCTCATGAAACAAAAACTCATTGGGCCAGGATCCTGGTAGTCACAACTACCAATTTAAGAGAAAATCTGTGATCATGAGTGAATGCATGATATGAAATGTTGAGGGGAATGAGGGGGACAACGCTGAATCAGGAGGAAGTAGGAATGAGAAATGACACTGAGGGGTCACTGCATGGGATTTAATCCTGAGCACAATGCAGTTAGATAGGTGCCACTGTGCCTGCTTTACAGTAGAAGAACCCAAGACTTTTGGATAAGAATCCTGTGTGTTTTGACATCTGGAATTAACTAGTTTTACAAACTCTGAAAGGATGGGCAAGGCTTTGATTTCCAAAGCTGGTTTTGCCATGGAAATACCCACGGAAAACATCTTGTCTCACAGTGGAAAGAGGTCAGAAGATCAGTGAACACATTGTCATTGGCACCCCTGGGACTGTTCTGGACTGGTGCGCCAAGCTCAAGTTCATTGACCCTAAGAAGATCAAGGTGTTTGTTCTGGATGAGGCTGACGTGATGATAGCTACTCAGGGCCACCAAGACCAGAGCATCCGCATCCAGAGGTAGGAACTCTTGAGCCAAGAGGAACGTCTGTCTTCTGACTTGCAAGTAAAGATCTTCTTGTTCACTGTGTTTCCTCCTGCTGTATTTAACTCCTCTTCTTTCTCCATCTAGGTTATTTGCTTTTAGGACCTTCAGGAGCATTTTTTGGATGGGCCATTTGCTCGCCAGCACTGATCACGGGTTGAGGAAGGAGACTTAGGGAATCTAACACCAGCCCCCTCCCTGCCCCATGGCTGCTCTTGCCTCCTCCCTGCCGTTCTCCTCCCCCCTTTTGCCTCTTTCCCCAGCGTGTAGAGCATCCAAGCCTGGGGTGGCTGTCTTCTGTTCCTTCCAGGGAAAGACTCGGGGTCATGCCACATACCTGGGTCTTCCCTTGCAGGATGCTGCCCAGGAACTGCCAGATGCTGCTTTTCTCTGCCACCTTTGAAGACTCTGTATGGAAATTTGCCCAGAAAGTGGTCCCAGACCCAAACATTATCAAACTGAAGCGTGAGGAGGAGACGTTGGACACCATCAAGCAGTATTACGTCCTGTGCAATAACAGAGATGAGAAGTTCCAGGCCTTGTGTAACCTCTACGGGGCCATCACCATTGCTCAGGCCATGATCTTCTGCCACGTGAGTAGCAGTGGCAGCAGCAGGCCTGCCGGGGGAGGAGCTCCACTGGAGGGTGTGCCTGGCCCTCCCTTCAGCCAGCTCCACCTCAGTGCTAAGGAGGACTGGGTGTCCTCTGTGTGGCCAGAAAGGAAATGATGGAGCACCTCCACCTGCCCCAGGGCATATTCTCCTCAGACTATAATGAGTTATGAGGGAAAGACTGTGAAGAATTGAACTTTTCTTTGGTCCCACCTCTTAGACATACCTTGGGAAAAACTCCAGATAACATCCAACGAAATGATTATATACCATTAAGAATATAGACTATTTGAGAATGAAGATATTGGCTCCTACCACACTCTTCCTAGCTGAACACTAAGATGATTTAAGTAATGCATCCAAAAAAAATTCACATGGCTAAAATTGTCTTTGTAAAATTGGTAAGCCTACCCTGGTGGCTGAACTCAGCAGGCTTTCACGTATTTTAATGGAAACAAGCCACTTTTTTGCAGGTTTGTTTTTGTTTTTATTTTTCCAGGCATCTCCATTTAAAACCATTCTTTTCACTCCAGACCCGCAAAACGGCTAGCTGGCTGGCAGCAGAGCTCTCCAAAGAAGGCCACCAGGTGGCTCTGCTGAGCGGCGAGATGATGGTGGAGCAGAGGGCTGCGGTGATCGAGCGCTTCCGAGAGGGCAAAGAGAAGGTGCTGGTGACCACCAACGTGTGTGCCCGCGGTGAGCAGAGAATGTGCCTGTTCGCCAGGCTCCGGATGGCGAGAGCAGGGCTCCCGTACGGGACGCTCAGATGGTTCGGGGGAGTCCAGCTGGGGTTGGTGCTGACTTTGTTTTCTGGGAGAGGCTGGATTCCCCCAGCAGATGAGAACTTTCACAGAAGCCAGGAGTCCTGATGTGGTGGAAGGAAACAGGCAGTGACTGGTTTAGAGTGAAGTTTCGGCCGCATCTCCAGATTCTTGTATCTAGCAGAGGCTCTTCTAGCGATGTCATAATTTTGTTAGCACCTGCCAGAGTTCTGTTTTTCCCTCTGGATTCTGCTGCGTGCCCCCGGTCCCCGAATCCCAGAGCTGGCCTGCCCCAGACTCTTCCTCCACCTGATGCTGGCGTGTGGCAGCCTCGCCTGGTGGGTGGTGGTTTTTGTTTCCCGTCCTGACTCCACCCCTCTTTCGTGCAGGTATTGATGTTGAACAGGTATCTGTCGTCATCAACTTTGACCTTCCCGTGGACAAGGATGGGAACCCGGACAACGAGACCTACCTGCACCGGATCGGGCGCACGGGCCGCTTTGGCAAGAGGGGCCTGGCAGTGAACATGGTCGACAGCAAGCACAGCATGAACATCCTGAACAGAATCCAGGAGCATTTTAGTGAGTGCCTGGGAGTGTCCCCTGCCAGGGCCCTTTCCTTAGAGGGGCAGGTTCTCCTGGGGCCTCCTCGAGAGGCCTTCGTCCTTGTCACATTCCCCTCCTTTCCTACAATATGGAAGTTCTCGAAGAGCACACCTGGTGAGTTCAGGTCAGGAACTCGAACAACAGCGCCCCCTTGGCCAGGCTTGAAGGGCCTAGGGCTCTGTCCCGTGCTCAGGCACCAGGAGCCCGTGGGGTTTCATGAAAGTTTGCTGTGGCCAGAGGCTTGGCATGGGGGCAGAAACCTGTCTGCCTCCTCCCTCCCTGCTGTGCTGTCCCTTCCCTAGGTGTGTGTGTTCATGATAGCCCCGTGTTGATGTCTCTGTGAATTCTCTTTTTTTCCCCAGATAAGAAAATAGAAAGATTGGACACAGATGATTTGGATGAGATTGAGAAAATAGCCAACTGAGAAGCTCCGTCAGTCACCAGTGCCCACCCCTGGTGCTCCCCCTGCACGGGAGACTGGTGCTTTCACGGCACAGGCCTCGACAGTCGCCACAAAGAAGAGGAGGCAGAGGAGAGAGAAACTACCTACCTCATTTTAAATTACGTTTGGACTTTACAAAAATTGTGCAAATGATTGGGGAAGGTAGAAGGAAAATTTTACATTTTGGAAAATTTAGTTCTCCCCCCACCTCTGCCCTTTTAAGCTATGGTTTTCCCCATCTTTATAATAATCTGGTTGCTGTTGGTAATGGCTGAGCCTAGGGTCCCCTGCTTGTTTTGTTGTGGGGTGTTAGGACCCATTTCCAGTCTCTGAAGAAATGGTCGATGTAGGTGCAGGAGAGGCTCAGCAGCACAGGCATGGGAGCCCCACTGCATGGATGGAGTGTGGGGAGCAGCAGCGGGGAGACCTGGGAGCGCTCTCCCTTCTCTGTCCCTGACCGCAGACCTGCCACCAATGTCTCCCGCCCTTGAGGCCATCTTCCTTCTCCTAAATCCAGAGATGTTCTGGCTGACCCCTTTTACCCCTGTTCTCAGTACCAGAGGATGTCCCTGCTTCTCTCTGGGTGAGCACATTGTAAACCTCCGATTTGGAGAGAGACATGGAAATCAGCGAATCTTCAGAGGACTTGTCTGGCAAGGGTAGACGAATCCTGTGAGAATCTGGGACTTCCCTTTCCTGTGGTTGCTGTGTCTGCTCAGGCACTGGGAGTCAGTCATGGCAGCCAGGGGAGACCAGGTGCGTTTCTGACACGCACCTGGCCAAGTGAGTTGATTCTTATCGGTGGGTGTCACACCGTGCCTGGAGATGAGCAGGAGAAGTTGGAAAGGAAGTTATGACCAAGTTAAAACTCTGCTCTTTCTTTATCCATAATACTGGGCCTATTGGTTACTTTAATTCATACATCACCTATATGAATAAGGACAGAGAAATTCGAGTTATACCCATCATTATGTTAAGAAATTTTAAAGTAATTATGAAAGGCTTTACTAATCATGATTTGTTTTTATTTGTATTTTTCTGCTTATTAGACTAATATATGCTCATTAAAAAAGGTGTGTGTGTGTGTGTGTGTGTGTGTGTGTATACACACATATATAAAGTACAAGTGCTCTCTGTCTCCACCTCTCTGGGACAACCATTGCTAGCATTTTGGTGAACATTTGATATATTTCCTTCTGTTTGCATATCCACTTTAAAAAAAATTTTTTTTTAACGTTTATTTATTTTTGAGAGAGCGTGAGCAGGAGAGGGGCAAAGAGAAAGGAAGACACAAAATCCAAAGCAGGCTCCAGGCTCTGAACTGTCAGCAGAGATCCCATTGCAGGGCTTGAACCCACGAACCGTGAGATCATTACCTAGGCCAAAGTTGGACACTTAACTGACTGAACCACTCAGGCGCCCCATCTTTTTTTTTTTTTTTTTTAATGTTTATTTAAAAGAGAGTCTGAGTGCAAGTGAGAGGGGGTGGGTGCAGAGAGAAAGAATCCCAAGCAGGCTCTGTGCTATGCGGGGCTCGGTCCCACGAGCCATAAGATCATGACCTTAGCCAAAATCAAGAGTTGGACGCTTAACCAACTGAGCCACCCAGGCGCCACATATCCACTTCTCTTGTACAAAAATGTGAACATTCTATTCAGGCTCTTGTGCAACCTACCACTTCACTTACCGGTATGTTGGACATGTGACACGTGCAGCACGCAGATCTATGTCTCTTTGGATGATGGCGTCATTGAGCATTAGCTGCCCCAGCATTTATTTCATGGCTTCTCTAGTGACAGGCATGGCAAGGTTCCACTGTATTGTGCTGCCCACAGTGCCACAGTGCCCAGCCTCGCTCACCTCTGCCCTGTGAAAGTCGCTGGAGGATCTATTCCTGGAAGTACAGTTGCTGGGTCAGAGAGTGGGGACATTTAAAATTTTAATACCTTCCCGATGTCCCCTGCCGAAAAGTTTTTACCAACTTACATTGTTGCAGTGATCTAAAAACACCTCTCTGTTCTTACCTGCTTGCCAATCCTCTATATTCTCAATTTTTACAAATTTGCCAGTCCGAATAGCAAAAAGAAATTACATCATTGTTTTTTGTTGTTTGTATTTAGTGAGGATTGGCAAGTGTTCAGTTTCCTGGGTATTTGTCTTTTGTCTTTTGGGGTTGCCCGCTCTTGCCTCATCGTTTTACTATCAGATTGTCAAATCCTTAATGATTTTAAACCACCGCTATTTTAAGGAAATTAGACTTCGGTGAATGTTTTCCTAGTTTGTCTTTACAAATTGGGGTTTTTTTCTAATATTGCATGAAAGTTTAATGTTCCTCAGATTTCATTTTTAAGAAACCTGGATTTCTTGTCATGGCTAGGAGAGCTTTCCTCATCCCAGGAACATAAATCCCAATTTATCCTGTACTCCTCCCTGTATTATTACTTACTCATGTTTCCTGTAGTGGCAGTAAATTTTCTAAGTTCTTGTAGGTCTTTAAATATTTTCCCCTGCTTGCTGCCAAGTGATTATGGTTGCCTTAAGAGCAGTTGGGTGGCACAGCTATGGATATGGGCTGTGGGTATGGGTGTCCTCGCCACTGAGGGGTTCAGAATACAAAGGGTCCATTAGGAGTGGATGTAAGTGAATGAAAGGCTCGATGTCCGTGCAGGTGTCACCAGGCGCAGGCACAGAGTGCCTGCAAATGTGTGAGGGGCGGATGCAAGCTGGGGTTCAAAAGAGAAAGGTGGGTGAGAAGGGGAGCAAGATTCCAGAGAGGTAGGGGACAAGAGGGCAGAAGAGGTACTCAAGGGAGATAGGGCAAGGGAAGGAGGGAAGGGTGAGGAGGTGGAGGAGTCCAGGTGGAGCACCAGTGTTCCAGTTAAGTGATGCCCACTTTGGCCCCCAAACAACAGTGATCTAGAAAAGGTAAAAGCCAGAAAACAGAAAACACACTGACCTCAAAACAAGATGAATATTTCTGTGGACCAGCAATGGAGTAAAAATGCAAAGTAGTGAGGCAGGGCTGAAGCCAAAAGCTTGCTGGGCTCCACTGCAGAAACAAGCTACTGGCTGTTAGGGCTTATGGAGTAGAGAGTACTGGAAGCACCGCATGCAAGACCGGAACCAAAGTCAGGCTCACTGCTGGGAGGGAGCCGGACCAGAACCCAGCCTGCACACCCGCTGGATGACAGACTTTTATTAGGACCCAGACCCAGGCAGACGGCGGGAGGACTTGGACTACCCACCCACCCCCAATTTAGAACAGGTAATTGACACAATCCTGTTGACTGCCTGCTCTGTGATATTCCCAGATTACTGAATGTCAGCAGACCTGATTCTAGAATAAAGACCAAAGCGGCAGGAGCTGCATGGAGCCAACTGCTAAACTCACCTGTGGATTGTCAGGGGAAGAAATCTATGCTAAGAAAGAGTGCAAATAATGTCAAAACAGATTCACCCCGGGTGAAACTACTTTTTTGGAATACCCTGATAAAAGACTTCAAGTATGTTCGAAGGCTCAAAGAGAAAGAATACATTACACTAAAAAAGACCATAAGATTAAGAAGTAAATTTCGGGGTGCGTGGGTGGCTCTGTTGGTTAAGTGCCCGACTTCGGCTCAGGCCCATCATTTCACAACTTGTGGGTTTGATCCCCATGTCGGGCTCTGTGCTGACAGCTCGGAGCCTGGAGCCTGCTTTGGATTCTCTGTCTGTCTCTCTGCCCCTCCCCTGCCCCCTCTCTCAAAAATAAATAAACATTAAAAAAAAAAAAGTGGGGCGCCTGGGTGGCTCAGTCGGTTAAGCGGCCGACTTCAGCTCAGGTCATGATCTCGCGGTCCGTGAGTTCGAGCCCCACGTCGGGCTGTGTGCTGACAGCTCAGAGCCTGGAGCCTGTTTCAGATTCTGTGTCTCCCTCTCTCTGACCCTCCCCTGTTTGTGCTCTGTCTCTCCCTCTCTCTCAAAAATAAATAAAACGTTAAAAAAAAATTTTTTTTTTTTAAAAAGTAAATTTAGACAAAAACAGTGGCATGCTGAAACTCACACAAGCAGTAAGTCACTGTTAATTTGAAACTGGCCATTTTGGGTGTGTTTACCACAGAAATGAGCAAAAATTACAAATTGCTTGGGTTGACTGGTTGGCTCAGTCAGTAGAGCCTGTGATTCTTGGTCTCAGAGTCCTGAGTTCAAGCCCCACGTTGGGCATGGAGCCTACTTAAACAAATCAGGGTTTTATTTGTTTTTAGAGAGACAATTCACCAGCATACCACTGGACAGCAATAAAAAAATATTAGAAATTTGGGAAAAGAGGAAGATAGTCATTGAGATAAATTCAATAAATGGGAATCCTATATTTAAAATCCTAATTATATTGGGGCACCTGGGTGGCTCAGTCGGTTGGGAGTCCGACTCTTGATTTTAGCTCATGACATGATCCCAGGGTTGAGGTATCGAGCCCTGTGTCAGGCTCCACACTGAGCCTGGAGACTACTTAAGATTCTCTCTCTCTCTCTCTCTCTCTCTCTCTCTCTCTCTCCCTCTCCCCTTCTCTCCTACCCTCTCTCTCCCCGCCCACCCATCTCCCCGCTTGTGTTCTCACTCTCTAAAAAAGAGAAAAAAAGATATATATATATTTAACTTAAAAAAAATATATATATACACACACACACACTCTTGAGGACACCTGGCTGGCTCAGCTGGTGAAGCATTCAACCCTTGGTCTCAGGGTCATGAGTTCAAGCCCCACATTGAATGTAGAGATTACTTAAGAATAAAATCTTAAAAAAGTAAAAAAACAAAATCTTAGTTATACTCTCATTTTAAAGCAAGAATAAAAACACAAACCAAGTTTCATTAGAGTCACATAATAAAATGATTTCTCTTTAAAGTCTAACATGGAAGTCTGAAGGAAGACCACAGAGGTAAATTTTCATTTTCATCACATAACAAAGGCACAATCAACATGACATCAGTGTCAGCAAGGTCGCTAATGTTGACCTTGATGACCTGGCTGAGGTAGTGTTTGTCAGGTTTTTCCACTGTAAAATTACCCTTTCTCCCCTCCTTTCCATACCTTAGTCTTTGAAAGGAAGTCACTATGCACATCTAAGGAGTGGGGAGCATGCTCCCCCTCCATGAGGGCACAGTAGCTACATAAATTATTTGGAATTCTACATGGGAGATTTGTCTCTTCCCCATTTATTAATATATTGAATCGTGTATTTATGTAAGTATAGACTGGTGATGTTAATCTTGATCACATGGTTAAGGTGACTTTGATATTTAAAAAAAATTTTTTGATGTATGCTCAAGTCTTAAAACTTAGTTATTCTTCATAGCAAAGAAAGCTGAGATTCCAGACCCTTCCCTTGAATGGAAGGGCATATGGAAATGGGTTGCACAGGAAGAGCTCTGGAGACAAAGCCTGAGAGACTAGAACAGTGGTCCAAAGTGGGCAGGGTTCCCTTTCCTTCTATGGTTCCCTTTACCCATTTTATGACAAGTTATAAGTACAAATGAAATACTGCAGGAAGTCTTCCATGTTTTACTTTATATATTTATGAAATGTTTGAATTATTTTTGTAATGAATATATTATTTTTTTATGTAAAAAAAAAAAGACAAAGAGTATATAGCAAAGGGAGGATTAAACTCTGATCCCTCTGAATGCAGACACCAAATGTTCTCTCTACCTTCTCCCTGGAGGGAAACCATGCTGCCATAAAGAGCCTGTATTATGCTCAAGAACAGAATCCGTTGTTAGATGAAAGGTGTTAATTCTGTATTCTCAGGAACAGGCTGGCCCTGATAGCCATGGTTCAGCAAGAGTGGGAAGAGGGGGCATCTTCTTGCAGTTTTGTGGGTTGGTTGTCACCCAGGCATAGACTTGCTGCAGAAGCTGTGATTTTTCTGGAAGGGTGGTGAGAAGGAGCACTGATTCCTAAATCACACTCAGAAAAGAATGTTTTGATTTTCATTTTCCTTGCAATATTTTGATTTTTCAATACAGTTTTAGGATCCGATCTTTTCTCTCACCTAGCAAAGAAGGATTGTTCCTAACCTTGCCAAACATGTTACAGGAAGGAGCTCCTAGCCTGCATTGAATGGCAGCCTGCAGCTGTTCCCTGGTGGGTAAAACACTTAACCCCTTCCTTCCCTTCCCAGGCATCCATCCGCCCCTGTCCAAACCATACATCCAAGCACTTCTCTCTGAAGAGCCCTCTGTGTTATAGACTGTATTATTGCTCATCCACACACGGTACTTCACCTAGAGAAGAGTTTCACATCTCAGCTAAACTCAGGCATGGCCATGGGACTCCTTTGGCATCAAGGAATTGTGAGTAGACATTAAGAGACAGTTTGTGGTTCGCCAGATTCTCTTTTCCCTGCCCCTGAGACCACAAATCCACCACAGATGGTATCACTACCCATCTGGGTCCTTGAGTAACCATGATGAGTGAAGATCCCTGGGATGGAAATGTGGCTTGAGTGAAAAACAAACATTTCTGTTTTGAGCCAGTGGGAGTTTCAGGGGTATTTGTTACCGTAACATAACCCAGCTCATCCTTACCCCTTCACCCCCATGGAATGTCTGGTTCCCTGGCCAGCCACCCAGATAGCAGGTAAGCCCCATCCATATACAAAGTTCCCAAGCAGTTTCTTGATCTACTATTTCTGAAAACAATCTTCAATTCCGAATTATTTCAAAAGCCTCCATCATGACAGAGAGGAGTTAAATAAGCAATCACGAAGAGCCTACTCTGTGGAGACAGAGGGAAACCAAGGAAGGAAAAGGTGTCTACTAAGTATATGATTAAACATTGCACGTAACCTAGCTTTCCCACAACCCCTATAACCTATAAGGAAAAAATGAATAAGGGATAAACTCCTATGGACAAATGAAATGGGGGCAATTACATCAGTAGAAAAGGAATTTAACAAAATGTTTGGAACACACAAACAGCATGAAAAAGTTCCCATTTTTAGCAATACAGGGAACTATATAGAGCATGAAAAAAAATCCCAATCCAAAACCAACTACAAAGCTGAAATTTATCTGTTTTAGTAAATCAAAGAGCAACCATATTTAGGGTTTTATTTTTTTACATTTAGTTCTGATTCACTTGGCATTTTGGTGAATGGTTTAAGGTATGGACTGTAATTGTATCTTTTCCCAAATAGTTATCTAGTTATCCTGATAAAATTTATGTAAGCATCCCTCTTTTCCTAAATGATTTGAGAGGCCATATTTATTATTAACCACATTTCCATATGGGCTTGGGTCTAGGCAATCAGGCTAATGAAACAGAGTATCCAGAAATAGACTCAAGTGAACATGAATGTCAGGGCAGTGATCACCTTCAGAGACAGGAAGGGGGTTGTGCTTGGCAAGGAAGATGGAGTGGGGAGGCCTCTGGACTACTCCCACAGCCTGGGTGGTGGCTATGAGTGTTCATCTGAAAATGACTTGTTAAAGAGCCTCCATACTGTTTTGCATAGTGGCTGCACCAATTTGCATTCTCACCACAAGGGCTCCCTTCCTCTTCACCCTCACCAGCAATTATCTCTCATCTTTTTGATAATAACCACCCTAACAGGTGTGAGGGGATAACTCATTGTGGTTTTCATTTGTATTCCCCTGAGGATTAGTGTGTTGTGCACATTTTTATGTGTCTCTTAGCCATCTGAATATTTTCTTTGGAAAAATGTCTATTCAGATCCTCTGCCCACTTTTTAAATGGTCTATCTATCTAAATTATTTGCTATTGAGTTGTAGGAGTTCCTTATATATTTTGGGTATTAGACCCTTATCAGATATGTTTGGCAAATATCTTCTCCCATTCCAGATGCCATTCATCTTGTTGATTGTTTCATTGGCTGTGCAGCAGCTTTATAGTTTGATGTGGTCCCACTTGTTTATTTTGCTTGTGCTTTCAGTATCATATCCATAAAACCATTGCCAAGACAAATGTCAAGGGGCTTTCACCCACATTTTGTTTTAGGGGTTTTATGGTTTCAGGTCTTACATTTAAGTCCTTACTCTATTTGGAATCATTTTTGTGACTGATTTAAGACAGGGATCCAGTTTCATTCTTTTGCATGTGAATAGAGAACTATTATACAACCTAACAATTCCACTTCTGGGTATTTATCTGAAGGAAATGAAATCAAAGAGGTATCTCCACCTTCATGTTCAATTCAGTATTTTTTACAATATACAAGACATAGAAAAACCGAAGTGCCCATTTTTCAACGGAAAAATGGGAAAAGAAAATGTGGTGGTGTGTGAGGGTGGGGGTGGGGCATATAAAATAGAGTATTACTTAGTTATAAAAAAGGAAATCCTGCCATTTGTAACAACAAAGTCCATGGATGGACTGAGGGCATTTTGCTAAGTGAAATAAGACAGAGAAATACTATATGATCTCACTTTGGGTGGAATCTTTTTTTTTGTTTTTAATAGGTGGAATCTTAAAAAAAAACAAACTCATAGAAACAGATTGGTGGTTCCCAGGGGGAGGAGGTGGTGGGGTGAAGGTGGTCAAAGCTACAAACTTCTAGTTATAAGATAAATAAGTTGTGGGGATGTAACGTACAGCATGGTGACTATAGTTAACAATATTGTATTGTATATTTGAAAGTTGCTAAGAGAGATTTTAAAAGTTCTCACCACACACACACAAAATGTTAATTATATGAGATGACTGATGTGTTAACCTTATTGTGGTAATCATTTTGGAATATATACACATATAAAAGCATGATGTTGTATACCTTATACACTTACACAATGTTATATGTCAGTTATATCTCATTGAAGCTGGAAAAATATACAACATTCTAGTTTTTCTAATTCTTCCAAATAACATGTTCAACCACCTCTCTTCTCCTTTTCCTCAGTCCATTTTGATAATGAAATGGCAGTGGAAGTTGCTTTTCTTTACCATAGAAATGTTATCTATTTATCTATAAATTTTGCCAAATAAATTCCCATTATGGAGCTTTAAAAAAAATAATTCATGAAATTATCTATTTTAGTACGCTGATCTTTATGCTCTTTTCTGCATATTGATGATATCCCACATCAAAAATGGTTTAAAAAATTAAAAAATGCATTAGTGATTGGTGTGCCATCTTTGATGAACTCTGTTGGCTGTCATGTGTAAGTCAGAATGATGTGATCCCAACATGATAAAGTCCAAAAAGACGTGCCTACTACTTGTGGTGGTGGGCACATTACCACAACAGACCACAGGATGATAATTAGAGTTCTGACCTACAAGGATTTGGGACAATAGTTAATGGACCATTAGGATCTCTAGGAATTAGATGCCAAGCAGGCTACTAAGGTTCTGCTTAACATGCATGGGAGCAGAAATTCAAAGATTGCTGAGGAGCCTGGGTCACAGTCTTGGGGATTCACAGCTTCTCACCCAGTTCCCAGACCTAATTCAGGTCACACATGGAGCCTCTTTTTCAAGAGGATTCCAGGGTCCTTTGAGGAGTGACTCTCTGACATAGCTCAGGTGCGGAACCTGAATCTTCCCCCATGTCTTTCCTGAGGGACCTACTTCCCAAAGTGACAGTGTACTAGGGAAAGGGAAATACCCAGAGCTTCAGGAGTTATCAGATACAAGCTCTCACATCCAACCAAAGTGGTCCACCAGTTAGAGTCAGGCTTATTATGGCAAATGATAGATGGAGCTCTGACCCAAGTTCATCTAATGGTGGGTCCAATAAGACCACAGACCCATTTTAAGGTACAGGCATACCTCTGAGAGATTGCAGGTTGGGTCACAGACTGCAGCAATAAAGTAAGTATCACAATGAAGCTAGTGTAATGAATTTTTTGGTTTCCTGGTATATATAAAAGTTATGTTTACACTATACTGTAGCCTATTAAGTGTACAACAGCATTATGTATAAAAATGTTTATGCCCTAGGGCGCCTGGGTAGCTCAGATGGTTAAGCCAACTGCCTCCGACTTCGGCTTAGGTCATGATCTCACGGTTTGTGGGTTCAAGCCCCGTGTTGGGCTCTGTGCTGACAGCTCAGAGTCTGGAGCCTGCTATGGATTGTCTTCCTCTTTCTCTGTCCCTCCCCCACTCACACTCAGTCTCTTTCTTTTTTTTTTTTTTTTTTAATTTTTTTTTTAATGTTTTAGTTTTGAGAGACAGAGAAACAGAACCTGAGTGGGGGAGGAGCAGAGAGAGAGGGAGACACAGAATCTGAAGTGGGCTCCAGGCTCTGAGCTGTCAGCACAGAGCGCGACGTGGGGCTCAAACCCATGAACCGTGAGATCATGACCTGAGCTGAAGTCGGATGCTTAACCAACTGAGCCACCCAGGCACCCCATACTCAGTCTCTTTCAAAAATAAATTTAAAAAAATTAAAAACAAACAACTTTATTGCTAAAAAATGCTAACCATCTTCTGAGTTTTCAGCAAGTTGTAACCATTGATCACAGATCACTATACCAAATATAGTAATGAAAAAGTTTGAAATACTGTGAGAATTACTAAAATGTGACACAGACACAAGGTGAACAAATGCTGTTGGAAAAATGGTGCTGATAGACCGGCTCATTGCACGGTTGCCACAAACCTTCAACTTGTAAAAAAACTCAGTATCTGCAAAGGGCAATAAAGCAAACTGCAAAAATATTAGTCATGCCTGGAATTTCCTGTCCCAAAAGGGAAGAGACATTCACTACCTGGCGAAATCCCCAGATTGACAACCTTACCCATGGAATGGGGGTGACTACGATAGATGGACCAAACAGAAGTCCCTGGGACCATGTCCAAAGTAGTAAGTGGAAAAAAAAAAAAAAAAAAAAAGCCAACACCACACTCTAACAGCATCTACAGAAATTGGTGCTACCATCAAACTCGAGTTATACAGGGATGGGTGATTTTTTTCCTCATCCCATTTACTCACCATTTGACTCTTAAAAACTGACAGTTTATTGAAAATGCAATCGAATGGTAATGCTGACCTGTTGTTCTAGGTATGATATCTTTGTGGGATCAAAGCAACACAGCCCTCGGCCAACATTAAAAAAAAAAAAAAGATACACAATTTGGTGGAACTCTTGATTGTGGAGGCAACAGGTACAACATTGGGGAGTGCTGCTCCAACCAATTAGTGACCTGGAAGGCAGCTGACTTTGAGTTGAGTGGGACCCAAACAAGAAATGGTTCTCGGAAGTCTAGCCTATGCGTACACTGTCCTGCCACCGGGCTTTAGGACCCAGGCAACCAAATGCTAACAGTGTCTGTGGTAGAGAGAGAAAGATGGAAGGAGTCTCTGACAACTCCAAGTAAGAGAACTATAGCCCCTGTTCTAGGGTTTTAGAAAAATACCAATACACTTCTCTACCAAAAGTTATTCTCCAAGTGAAAAGCAACTCCTGGATTGCTCTTGGGCACAGGCAGAAAGTGAATTGCAGGACACCAAATGACTTTAGATTCAAAGCTGTCTGTTGTGAGATCCATAGTAGTTGGTCCATTGAACTAAAAAATTGGATGTTTGGTGGCATTCCATTGCACAAAGTAGACTCTCCAGATGGTCCAAGGAAGTGCCTCGGATGCCTGTGCAACCTGCTCCTCCCATTCTGTCAATTTCCTGCCAACCCACACCTACAGCATCACAGGGAGTTCTGCAGAACCTGGAAATGTTGTGGGAAACCCCATCCTGGTGCCTGCTCGATCTGCATGCTGTGGGGCCCCTGGCAGTGGACAGTCTCTGCCCTGCTGATCCACTCACGTGTCCCAAAGGACAGTGGTTAAGAACCACTATTTCAGAGGGCACTGCTGGTGGACTGGGTTGGGAGGCCTCGTGTATACGGGGGCAGGTGTTTGGAGTCATGCTCTTTTCTCCTTCAAACTTTCCACCCAATGTTCTTAGTCATTACTTGGTCATAGCTCCCGGCTGACAGAGATTTCTTCTTTCCACAACCATACCCATTTCAAATAGACAAATGACTATATAGTTCTTTTGTTCTTTTTAATTCAGAAAGAGAGAGAAAGGGAAGAAAATAAAAAACATTTGTTTAAATAACTATTGCAGAAAAGGAGATCTGGGCTGGATGCTGGGACCTACCTCTTCCAGAAAGGGGATTTATTAACGTTTTAAACAAAACAAAACAAAAAGAAAAAGGAACAGAAAAGAAATAAATTATTCTGCTCAATACTGTTTGGCATAATCGCATTTTTTTTATCTTCTAAACACTCCAAACTGCCTCTTCAGGAAGCACTGAGCTGAGACTGGCAAGAATGGCTGGTGCCTTGACTCTCTAAAATGATGGGGTAGGCCCTGAGAGAGGCATTCCACTAAAGGCCCCCCAAATCCACCCTCATGCTCTACTCCTCCTACTTTTGGAATTGGAAAGGAACAGACTCTAGCTACGTTCTCAATATATTAACTTTTAGGGGTGCCCACTGCCCTGCCCCAATCCTCTTCTAAAATACTCCCTGCTGGTCCCTGTTCCCCCAGCCAGCTGCAGGAACTACACCAATGGCCAGGAGGCTGCTTGGTGGTATTAACTCACTAAGATAAAGGGTGGTATTTGTGTTCCTCACTGTTGGGAAGGGGGATCCTATTAGTAGTTTGGAAACTTCACAGAAGCCCTTTCCCCCCCTCTGAAATTTCCCCAGCCTTGTAAGGTGAGAATACCATCAACAGCTTCCTTCAGAGCTTTAGCTGGGTTCAGTCATGCAGGTAAATTCCAGTTGTAACCCGTTTGCTGGTTTCCCTGCCCTTCTAGATTTGGAAATGGAAAGTGGGTTAGAGCAAGGAGGCAGGAAGTGAGCATGGGGGAGAGGGGACACAAGGGCAGGAGAGGAGGCATGCAAGCGGGCAAGTCTACTCCTCCCCAGCTAGAATCCCAGCTATTTGCATGGCCAACGTAGAGTTTTAAAAAAATCTTTGTTGGTCAGCCATCCCTGGTAACCTCAAGTTAATTAAATTACGAGACCAAAGCAACTTCCACCCCCAAGCAAAGGTTTCCTACTCCTCTTTGGGGTGATGGATGAAGGAAGAAGGTGCATGCACCAGGCAAGCTGGGTTCCCCAACTCCAGCCTTCTTTCCCACGTGTTGCTCCCTCTCCCTAGAGCAGGCCAAACGCGCGCGAGTGTGTGCGCGCGCTCGATTATTCGCGCGAGCGGGCGGGGGGGGGGGGGGGGGGGGTAGGGAGTGAAGATGCAACAGTGCCCCCCAACCCCCAGGGCAAGTTTTGATTTTTTTTTTTCAGGACAGGTAGGCTGGTGAGGAGGCCCAGGGCCTAAGAAGAGCCACTGAAAAGGTTTTGGGTGAACAGTAGGGGCCGAGAGTACACGAGAGTGAGAAGCACCTTACATCTGAAGTGACTGGGCTTCCTTGTCCCCTGCCGTGTTCCTTACACCTGTGTTCCAGAGTTAGGCCCTAGGCGAATTCCGCCCGTTAGCAAAGGGTGAATACAGTTCTAGATTTATGGTGAGATGCTAAATGCCCTGGTCAGAAAGGCCATTCCATAGGGTGGCCAAAGGTGGGGATGGGGAGAAAGAGGAGGGGACCCACAAGCCACTGCATTTCTTTGGTGGGTTTACACTCACCCATCTGGGCCTGACAGAAAAAGGAAACGTGGGGTCCAAAATTCTCTGGAGTCTGAAGAGGTTTGAGAGGGCTCCAGCTTTTACCCTGGGATGAAAGCGCGCTCCCCAGAAACCATCTGATCTCCCCTAGACCACCATATAGGAACGGCTAACGCCCCACCGCCCACCCGGAGGTCAAGAGGGACACCCCCGTCCCCCACCAGCCCCGGCAAGGGAAGCCGAGCCGCCGCTGCCCCGCACCTTCCCCACCGTCTCCTTCTCGGCGCCCCTGACCGAGTGAGGTCGACGAGCGGCGGGCAATGCTCCTACAGACACTGAGGAAAGTACCTCACTGAGGCCGAAACCAACCTCTGTTCCTTAAAAATCGTGAAATAAAATTCTACCCAAAGCATAGGGGAGAGGGGATTCAGCGGCCGCAGGCCCGCCTCCGAAGGCCATTGATTGGAAGAGACGGGCCCAGTGCCGGCAGTTCTCCTTGAGTCGCATGATTGGCTGGGAGAAAAAAAAAAAAAAAAAAAAAAATCCTCCGCTTCCACTGCAGCGCTGATTGGTGCCTGGCCGGCTAGTCCCCAGTCTCATGATTGGCGAGGGACAGCCAGCGCTCGCTGGACTTGCAGCATGATTAGTCCAGACCGCGCCCTGACGACGCTCCTAGGGCCTGGAAACGCCCAATGGGGCGCCGTGCCCACGCCGAGGCCACCGCCCTCCGGCTGGCCTGGAGTCCCGGCTAGGAGCCAGCGCCCGGGGTTCGCGCCTGGCCCGGAAGGGTCGTGGGTTCAATTTCCTCGGTAGACCTCGATCTTGCTGGCCTTGGCCAGCATGTCGATGATATGGGCCTCGAAGTCGGCGTCGTGCACCCCCGTCTTCCGGAACTCCCCCGCGTACCGGTTATTCTCCCAGTAGTGGTGCCAGTTGCCCCGGCTGTCGGCCCCGAACCCGTACACGTTCACCTGCAGGGGAGGGCGGCGCAGGTCACCCCGCGTCGGAGAGCGGGAGGACAGGGCACGGGAGAGCCTCGGGTCGCGGTGGGCTAGGAGAAAGGGGCTGCAGCGACCCGACTACAGCTAAGAGACGCGCAGTTCGTCAATTCGCAGAGCGCGGGAGGCAACGGGAATACGCGACACCCAGGCCTGGAGCTAAGGATACCGACTGGCAAGACTGCTGCTCCCTTTCGGTTCTTCCACCCGTCTGATTGCAGCGATACGCCTCGGTCTGGGGCATGGGACCTCTCCCACCGTTGCTAACGTTCCTTTTTTTTGTTTTGTTTTGTTGTTGTTTTTGTTTTTTAATGTAATACTTTTATATGAAAGCTAGTCAAGCACCCAATACCACACACTGAATTTACTGGCAAAAGTGGGTGTGCTGGGCGTGAGCGAGTATGGCACAGCAGCCCTGCTTGTTAGTGAGATGCGCTCCTGGAACGAATGACCTGCAGTGTTAACACACAGAGGGTAGGCCTAGGGCCCACAGCGGTGGGAGAAGACCATCCCGCTGGAACTTAACTTCATTATTTCCGTTCTATTTATATTTTTGATGATTTTTTTCTTTATGACAAGTAATACCAATTATGGTAGTAATGTTCTGTTTCCTTTTTAAATAAATTTAACTTTTCACTGAAGTGATTTCAGGTTTGGTAAAATCATGAGTAGTAAGTTTGGGAAATGAAGATGTATACTTTACAGCCTAGAAATGCAGGAAATCAAAGCCACTTGGTTTCTGCCTACAAAAACACGTTCCTCTTGCTCTGCTAAGCCCTAAGAAGGGCTAATCCCCTCTGTTCCATGGGTATCCCTATTTAACCCATAACACCGGGTTACCCACCTCATCACACACATGCAGGGCAAAGAAGAGCACCAGCATCCCTGTAGAAGGGTACCGCCCGTGATGCTCTGTCCACCGGTCGTGGATATACTTGAAGAAGGCTGGGTTGTAGATCTGAACCTGGGAAGAGAAAAGGCAACAGACACATGAGGGGTGTTGGGGGCCTGGAGACTCAGGCCAGGCTCTAAGTAGCTTCTGCCAGTTCCTCCATGTTTGCCAGCAGACCTGTTCTTCCAAGTTCCCTAGTTCCTGTGGCCTCCGAGGGGGTCAGGCATACCAGCAGATGGGTGGACTCTGAAGGTTCTGGAAGGGCACTGGGGGACACCTGGGCCACAGGACTGGGCACACCAGTAGTCAAATCTGCACCATTTCTAATGAGATGGGGATGAACAAGGGAGAGGTGGGAGCTTACCTTTTCTTTGTCCACTCGAAGGAAAGACTTCACTGGTGCATAGGTGCTGCAAGCAGAAAGAAGAAGATTTAGATGGCCCTTGGGATCTAGAAAGGTCCACAGATGCCTTTCCTCCTTGTCAGGCCTGAGTGATAACAGCCTTACAACAGATCCCCTGCTTCCAGACTGCTTTCCCAGAGCACATCACTGCAGTACCTTGCTCAGAAAACTTCAGCAGCTACCTATGTTCTTTAGGATAAAATAAGGATGTTTTAGACAAACATTGGTGCCTTCTATTATCCAGCCCAAATGTTTCTTTCCACAACACTCAGCTGTGAACTCCCCACTTAATTTAGCCAATCATCTCACACCCACTATATTTGTCTTAGTTCTGCCTACAATGACCCTCTTGCTACTATCCTCATATTTGGTACAAATCCCTCCTTCCCTATTAGGCAGCCATGGCACCCGTAGTCTATACTCCTTTTCTAAGCAAGGGACTTAAACTCAAACTTAAACTTTATCATAAGATAAAGTCAGGAAACTGTAATTTATATTTCTGTGTTTAAAAAATACATAGTGACAAAATGCAGGCAAATAGCAGGCAATATGTGGAAACAGCTTAACTGTCCACTGATGGATGAATTGATAAAGCAAATATGGTATATCCATATAGTGGAATACTATTCAGCCTTTAAAAGGAATGAAATCCTGTACATGCTACAACACAGATAAACCCTGAAAACACTACACTAAGTGAAATAAGCCAGGACAAACACTATAACTCCACTTACATGAAGTACCTATAATAGTCAAATCATACAGACAAAAAGACTAGTGGTTATCAGAGGCTAAGGGTCGGGGAAATGGGAAGTTATTAATGAATGCAATTTCCACTTGAAATTATGAAAAAGTTCTGGAGTTGGATAGGGTGGCGTTTTGCACAACAAAGCGAATGTACTTATTTAAAAATTTTTTTACATTTATTTATTTTTGAGAGACAGAGAGAGACAGCACAAGCAGGGGAGGGGCAGAAAGAATGAGATACAGATTCCAAAGGAGGCTCCAGGTTCTGAGCTGTCAGCACAAAGCCCAATGCAGGGCTCAAATCCATGAACTGTGAGATTATGACCTGAGCCGAAGTTGGATGCTTAACTGACTAAGTCACACAGGTGCCCTGAGTGTACTTATAATTTTGGTGGAGAATGTGGGCAGTGATCTGAGAAAATAAGTTTGTATTTATTTATTTATTTGTTTTTAAGTAATCTCTACACCCCATGTGGGGCCTGAACTCACAACAGTGAGATCAAGAATCACATGCTCTAGCAACTAAGCCAGCCAGGCACCCCATATGTTGTATACATTTTAACACACACACACACACACACACACACACACACACACACACACAGTGAGACAGTAGATTAGTGGTTGTTGCCTAGGGCTGGGGTGTGGGAGTAGAGGGAGTGAGGGTGATGGCTAAGGGGTACAGAGGTATCTTTAGATCTTTAAAGATCTTCATCTTTAAGAAGATGAAAGGAGTTCTAAAATTAATTGTGGTGATAGCTACACAACACCATATTTAATAAAAGCCACTGACTTGTATACTTTAAATGTGTAAACTGTATGGCATGTGACTTGTACCTCAATAGAGATGCTAAAAAATACTTAGTGATGGGGTGCCTGAGTGGCTCAGTCAGTTAAGCATCCAACTTCAGCTCAGGTCATGATCTCACGGTTCATGAGTTCAAACACCATGTTGGGCTGTGTGCTGACAGCTTGGAGCCTGGAGCCTGCTTCGGATTCTGTGTCTCCCTCTCTTTCTGCCCTTCTCCCACTTCCCACTGTGTCTCTCAAAAATAAATAAACATTAAAAATAAAAAAAATACTTGGTGATGAAACTAATGTAATGTTGTATGTCAACCACACTTCAGTAAAATAAAATAAAAAATGACATATTAAATTTCCTCAGGTTCCCAGCTGTGATTGAGAAACTGTCTCTAAAGAAAATTCTCAGAATGCAGAACTCCCACAGTCAGGAGCCACCTCCTGGAAAGGAGACCAAAACCTTGCTACCCTTTCTACCTACAGGAAGCTGGCTGTCACTATGTAGGAGTGACACTGAACAACCTGTGGCCCCAGCTAACGCACCACTTTGGGCTCTCCCTACTATTGCCTCCCTCTTCACCAGCCCCTCTCGATCAAAATATTCAGTTAAAAGAATTCTAAGAGCCAATCCTTGGGAAGACTCCTCTCAAAATGCTCTGTCACCCACATTCCACTCCCAGTCAACAGAGCGACTTACAATCGGATCTGCCCCGTGGACAAAGCGCTGGCAATCCAGAGGAGGTCCAGGGCTTTGAAGGGCACCAACACAAAGCTGACATTGGCGGGCAGGTTCTTGGCACTCTCGGGGTACATGAAATGATGAGTGGTTCGGCTGCCAACATCCTGCTCAAAGCCCACGGTTGGCGCCTGATTCATCCTGTAAGGACAAGAGGGTGACATGAGAATAAACCGCCATAGAAAGTGGTACAAGATTTTTATCTTTTTTTAAAGTTTATTTCTTTCTTTATTTTTACTTTATTTATTTATTTATTTATTTATTTATTTATTTAATGAAATTTATTGTCAAATCAGTTTCTATACATCGTTCTTTATTTTTTTTTTAATTTTTAAAAAAAATTTTTTTTTTTTTCAACGTTTATTTATTTTGGGGACAGAGAGAGACAGAGCATGAACCGGGGAGGGGCAGAGAGAGAGGGAGACACAGGATCGGAAACAGGCTCCAGGCTCTGAGCCATCAGCCCAGAGCTTGACGCGGGGCTCGAACCCACGGACCGCGAGATCGTGACCTGGCTGAAGTCGGACGCTTAACCGACTGCGCCACCCAGGCGCCCCTCTTTCTTTATTTTTAAATGTTTTTATTTTCTTTTTTAGAGACAGAGAGAGACAGAGCGTGAGCAGGGGAGGGGCAGAGAGAGATAGAAACAGACTCTGAAGCAGGCCAGGCTCTGAGCTGTCAGCAAAGGGCCCGATGCGGGGCTCAAACTCAGAACCGTGAGATCATGACCTAAGCTGAAGTAGGCTGCTTAACCGACTGAGCCACCCAGGTGCTCCATTAAAGTTTATTTATTTATTTTGAAAGACAGAGAGCAAGAGAGAAAGAGAGCAGGGGAGGGGCAGAGAGAGACAGAGAGAGAGAGAGAGAGAGAGAGAGAGAGAGGGAAATCTCAAGCAAACTCTGCGATGTCAGCACACAGCCCCATGCGTGGCTTCCACGAAGTGTGAGATCATGACCCAGGCCCAAACCAGAGTTAGATGTTTAACCAACTGAGCCACCCAGGTGCCCCTGTACAAGATTTTTATAGGACAATTTGCTTCTAGCCATCAAAAATATAAATGGGTGTACACTTTGATGCAGCAATTCCATTTCTAATTATTTTTTTAAATATGTGTTTATATTTGAGAGAGAGAGGGAGAGGGAGGGAGAGAGAGAGAGAGAGAAAGAGACAGTACACGAGCAGGGGATGGGCAGAGACAGAGACAGACTCTGAAGCAGGCTCCAGGCTCTGAGCTGTCAGCACAGAGCCCGAAGTGGGGCTCAAACTCACAAGCCATGAGATCCTGACCTGAGCCAAAGTCAGATGCTCAACCAACTGAGCCACCCAGGCACCCTGTGGCAATTCCATTTCTAAGTATCTATCCTATAAAAATGGTTCCATAAGTCTGCAAAGACATGCACACAAAGATATTCACTGCATTATTATTTACAGTAGTGAAAAGGAGAATCAATTTAACAATTAAGAACTGGTTGGGCCTCCTGGGTGGCTTGGTTGGTTAAGCGTCCAACTTTGGCTCAGGTCATGATCTCACGGCTCGTGAGTTCAAGCCCTGCGTCGGGCTCTGTGCTGACAGCTCAGAGCCTGGAGCCTGCTTCGGATTCTTTGTCTCCCTCTCTCAGCCTCTCCCCTGCCCATGCTCTGTCTGTCTCTCTCTCAAAAATAAATACACATTAAAAAAGAGAACTGGTTAATACATTTTGGCACACTCATATCATAGAACACCATGTAGCCATGAGAATGAGTGAAATAGATTACACGTGCTGGTAAGAAATAAGTCCAAGAGGTACTCAGTGAAAAAAAACAAGTAATGTGAGGTGTCTATCCCATTACCTTTTGAATACTACTATGTGCTGCAGGAGGGAATTAAGACAAAAGGAAAACTTGAAACAAGATAGTGTGATACCATTTTTTTGTAAAAAAAGAAAAGGAGGCACAGGGAGCAAAAGGAAGAAGGAATAAAGAAAAAACATATTTTTATATATGAATAAAAAAATCTGGAAGAGTATTACAACTGGTAACAAAGGTTACTCTTGGGAAATGGGATGGGGAAGGGTAATTCATCTTTTAGTATATGTATTTCTTTCTTTTAAAAATGTTTTAATGTTTATTTATCTTTGAAAGACAGAGACAGAGATAGAGAGCAAGGTAAGGGGAGAGAGAGAGGGAGACACAGAATCTGAAGCAGGCCCCAGGCTCTGAGCTATCATCACAGAGCCCGACGTGGGGCTCAAACTCATGAACTGTGAGATCATAACCTGAGCTGAAGTGGGACGCTTAACTGAATGAGTCACCCAGGCACCCTCTACTATATATATTTCTGTGTTTTTCCCCCAATAACAACATATTTATTACTCTTACAATTTTTTTTTTTTATTAAAGAAAAGAACAGCCTTCTACAGCTTCGACCTTACCTGGCTGTTCTGTCCTCTTTCCTAGAAGACGGTGGAAGCAAGATAAGAAGCTGAAGCATTCCCTCAGCCCCTAAGCTGCATGGCAGCCTCTATTCCACCAGCACCAGCCCCTCTGTCCCTGTATGTCAGCTTCTTATCTGCCTTTCTGTTCCAAGGCCAGGAGGGATGCTCCAAGTTCTGACCGTGCCCACCTTGGCTGTCTGCCGGTGATGTGCAGTGTGGATGTGTCTCTCCCATGCTGCCATGGAAGAAGTCGGAAACCCAGAGTGGGTTCACCGTCCTCCTAGGTATAACAAGCCCAGGAGGCTTCTACTTCCTTTCAACTTGTGCAAAACATAGGATCAATAAAATCAAAGCTCCCTCTTTTGGTGAACATCTTCAAAACAGGTGATCCAGCTGTAAACACAAACCTGTTGGTCTTTTCTGCTATGACCATCTATGAGAACATTCCTGTCTTGTGTGGACCACTTTGCAGAATCATGACTGCCTAGATAGATGACCATAACCTTGCCCTCCAATGGGGATAAAGGGACCTGGGAGAGAGGGAGCAAAGTCTCCATGTGCTTTCCCAGCTTTTT
Source organism: Herpailurus yagouaroundi (assembly GCF_014898765.1). Taxonomy (NCBI): domain Eukaryota; kingdom Metazoa; phylum Chordata; class Mammalia; order Carnivora; family Felidae; genus Herpailurus; species Herpailurus yagouaroundi. The sequence goes on along the minus strand of NW_024412421.1, from coordinate 25,122,608 downwards.
ATGCCTATTCTGTAAAACCAGGATGAAGGTTACCTGTACTTAAAGTGGCTGGCACCACTCAGCTGGGCTGAGTAAAGACCTCCTGTGTCACTGGGGCTCCCACAATGCCTTCCTCCTGCTCACCTCCCCCTGATGGCACGATACAGTAGGAGCACATCCAGGAGGCCCCACTGCTGCCAGTCATATTGCTGTAGCTCTCTCGTTCCCTTCCCTTGAGGAATTGGAGGATGTTTGGAGTTGGAAAGCCATAAAGCCTGAGAATGGCCTGATTTGGAACTAGAGAGTGAGTCTTTGTTCTTGGCCACTTCAGTTCTAGTCTGGCTCAAGCAGAAGCCTAGAATCTTTTCTGTAGGACCAACTGTGCTCTAGCCTCCATTTCTTTAGGTTAACTGCCCCTGTGCCTCCTGTCTGGGCACCCCTCGTTTTCCTGGTCTTTAGGATTCAGAGATATTACCTCTTAGAAGAGCCTAAAAGTATACTTTCCCATTTATTAATGACAGTTTTCTGGGGCTACTAGAGCTCTACACACAGCACTGGTGTCCTATGGTCACCAGAACCACATCCAGATCTGCCTTCTGTCACATCAGCCCTGGGGTCTGTGAGGAACAGATCAATTGGGATGGTGTTTCTCAGCTGCCTGGGATATGTAACGGGGTATCAGGAAGTGGACGACGTGGGTTGGTGACACTCAAGTTGGCTGGGGCCTGGACTGGGCAGGAGCTGGGGTCAAGGTCACTCTGGCGTGTACCTAAGAAATAACCTCCTCTCACTTGACATGGAGAGGCCAAATTGGTCCCACAGATCAAAGGGCTACAAGTGTCCCAGGTTGGCCTCTGAAGACAACCCCACTCCACCCCACCCCCATCATCTGTAGCCACAGTCTTGAGGAAGTCCCTTCTTAGACCTGGCAGGCGGTATCAGTGCCTCCACCTCCCTCAGGTCCCTCTCACTTGCTGGGCAGGCACCAACTTTCTAAAATTTTTTTTTTCAACGTTTATTTATTTTTGGGACAGAGAGAGACAGAGCATGAACGGGGGAGGGGCAGAGAGAGAGAGGGAGACACAGAATCGGAAACAGGCTCCAGGCTCCGAGCCATCAGCCCAGAGCCTGACGCGGGGCTCGAACTCACAGACCGCGAGATCGTGACCTGGCTGAAGTCAGACGCTTAACCGACTGCGCCACCCAGGCGCCCCAGGCACCAACTTTCTAAAATGAAGGAACATGGCATGATTTTGAGGGCAGGATTTTGCTTTGAGGTTCTGATTCATTCTGGAGAAGCCAAGCCCTGGAAAGGGGCCAGACAGGACACAGGTTGAACTACATCTCCATGATTCAGGGGAAAAGCATTCTAGAATTCTATCTGTTTCTGGTTGCCTCTGCACCTGAGGGCAGAGGCAGGGGAATGGTGGATGTGCATTCATGCTTAGAGTTTGGTATCTGGTCACCTAGTCTCTTCCATTCACTCATGTATTAAGGTGAGCCTACGACTGCCAGGTGCTTGTTCTAGCTCTGCTGGCTGGCTGAGGCAGGACCAGCTCAACTCCATTTGAAGTTTTCAGCAGGGCTCAGAAGACATATAGGAGGAGGAGGCAGCCGGGGGGTGCGATAGGGAAATATGGGTATAGCCATCATCTCACTGTAACTCAGCCTGGTGGGGTCTTATGTTGGTCTTGCCTCCAGGGACCAGGGAGGCGTCCCCAGTGGTTCCAAACCAAGACATGCCTATAAGGAAAGAGTCACCTCCACTACCATCAGACTGTACACATCAGCAAAAAGCCAATTCAATCTGGGTCACCCCTTACACAAAGCAATTCTGGGGTCCATTCCAAAACGCACATCTCCTAACCTGGTCTCTGTGAGTGAACATCTGTGAATTCCTTTCTGTAGCTTGGCCTGACCAGGTACCACTAAGGTGTCATAGCGGCCAAGCCTTTTTGTCTGCTTCTACCCTGGAGCTTCCCAACCGCCACTGACATGCATAATGAAAGCATCCACTTAGCACAGGGGTCAGGGCAGCAGAGGCAGGAGCTTCAGGCACTCAAGACCATTTCCCTGGGCTTCCTGAGAGTCCCAGGGGTGCACTGAAGTGATGGATGCCTCCTTCCCCACTCTTGGCCACTGTCTCAGGGTAGAGAGAGCCCCCTCTCCAGCAACCAGCTTGCCTCCCTTACATTCTGAGTGCCAGCAGTTGGAGGATAGAGAGAATCTCAGGTGGTTCTGGGTTCCTGGATGGGGCCTAGCAGACCTCCTCTCCCCCCCGCCCCCCCCCCCCCCACTTCTCAACATGAGAAAGGTTTTGCAAGGAATGGTGAAAGCCTCAGAGACATACTGCTGCCTGGGTGTTGCCATGGAAACAGCAACAGTTTCTAAGACAAAGCCCTTCCTTCGCCTCCTGGGAAACCTGGTCTTTCTGCAATGCTCATCATAAGAGATGCTTAGTGAAAACTCGGCATTTTCAGTATATTTACTCTCAAGTCTCTTTTTCCACCAAGGAGTGGGATGGAAGGATCCCCAGCATGGCATTTCCCATCCCCAAGTCTAAGGAGAAAGTCAGAAAACAGGATGAAAGTCAGGAACAGAATGAGCAGTCCATGTTGGAGTTTTAAGTCCACCATGTAGTCCCTGTTCACCTCCAGGCTCATAGCTCTGTGTCTTTGTCTGAAATGAATGCCTTTCCAACCCCTCTCCTTTCCTTAAGGCTGGGCAGAGATGTCTGGTAAATGAATCTGCCCCACATAATCTAAACCTTATCAAATAAAGGTGAGGGACAGCAGCCCAGAGCAAGCACTGAGCAGTTCCTCTTCCTGCCCAGGACCTCCATCTTCTGTGAGACTGCCAGGAGGAACCATCTGTGGCTATTAATCAAGACATTAGTGTGGGGCCTCACTCCTGGCTCAGCACTGAGGGGACCAGGCAGGTGGGAGTTCTCACCAGAAACCAACCAGTGGTCTACTCTCGGTTCTTTTCAGAGGAGTTCAGGACTCGAAACTGAGTGCAGGCCTCAAGCAAAGTACAGAATGGGAATTCTGCCTCCCCATCTACCCAACAAATAAGAGTGAGACACTCAAGGCTTTACAGAAGGTTCTGGTATGGGAGGCTCACAGCAGCAGGCAACTCCTACACTGCCAGACAAGTCTATGGAGGCCAGTGCCTCCTTCTGGAGGCCTGTCCTGGGCCCACCCTTGCGCTCCCTGGGGCTCACCTCATGATGAAGTTGTGCCCATCCACATCCGGACCGTAGCCAGAGCCCCGCAGGTTGCCTGAGTTCCCCACCACGGCACAGCGCCGGCACTGGTGGGGGTCCCGGAAGCGGTAGGGGTTCTCGCCTGGCACTATCTGGAACAGCTTCTCCAGTACCTCGTTGGTATTGTGTGACTTGAACTGGGGCTGCAGCATCTGTGGACAGGAGAGAAGAAGGAAGGAGAGGGGCGGGTGAGCAGGGAGGGATTCCCGCCTGTCTCGCCTCCCTGCCTTCACCCTCTAATCTCAGTCAGGGAAAGGGAATTCTCTCTCAACAGTGAGGACATGCCCCCATTCCCACACAGTAAAGTTCCTTTCTGAGGCTAGTGCCCTTCTCATCAGGCGCACGCTCTAACGCACTGGAGGGGACTCGGGGGTCAAGGGGTACCGCAGAGCAGAGAAACTTCCTGGGCTCGTCATGGCTGCAGAGGCCCCTGCTCTGCTGTCCTCTCAGGGAAGCTATGAGTCGCAGGAAGAGTCATTTTGAGGTGCAGTTAATGTGGAAAACCCTGCTGGGCTTCAAGGGCTCATTCCCAACCCGCCTACAGAGGGCGCCTCTGGGACTGAGCCTGAGGACTCAGGGTTAGGAAAGCTCCATCTTGACGCAATATCCACAGGGATAACTGGAGTCACCCCCTGAGCCCTAGGGGAGAGGAGAAGAGCAGGCAGAGAGGTACAGGAATTCTTTCAAAGTCACAATGGCTGGAATGAAACTGGTTCCCTGTGCTTCCAACCACCAGTAACCGTGGAAGACCATGAAATGAAGCTGGGGCAGCCCTCAAACGCCAACACGCCAGGCAAGTAACTGCACAGGAATAAAGTGGCAGATGGGGACTATGGCAAACAGGAGTCCCCATCAAAAAGGAGTGAGCTGACTGCTGCTGTGTTGTATCGTGAGCTCAAAAGCACCAAATTTTCCAGTTTTTCAAGAGAAGCTGAAAATATGGATTTCACAGGAAATATCCCAATTCCTAAATGTTAACTAATGCAAATATTTTAAAGTTTTTTTTTTAATGTTTATTATTTTTTGAGAGAGAGAGAGAGAGAGAGAGAGAGAGAGAGAGAGAGAGAGAAACACACACACAGAGTCCAAGCAGGGGAGTGGCAGAGAGAGAGGAAGACACAGAACGCGAAGCAGTCTCCAGGCTCCGAGCTGTCAGTACAGAGCCTGACACAGGGCTCGAATTCACGAGCCATGAGATCATGACCTAAGCTGGAGTTGGGCACTTAACCAAGTGAGCCACCCAGGCGTCCCACTAATGCAAATATTTTAGAAATATTGAGCAGGGGCACCTGAGTGGCTCAGTCGGTTAAGCATCCAACTCTTGATTTTGGCTCAGATGATGATCTCACGGTTTGTGAGTTTGAGCCCTGCATCGGGCTCTGCACTGACAGCGTGGAGCATGCTTGTGATTCTGTCTCCCTCTCTCTCTGCCCCTCCCCGGCTTGCTCTCTCTCTCTCTCTCTCTCAAAAATAAATAAAAATAAACTAAAAGAAAATATTGAGCAGACTGGACTTGGGTCACAGACCACAAATCAGTAGGGTAGAAACTAGGGCTTTAACACGCTCTGTGGTCTGAACCATAATATGGGGAGTGTGGCTGAGCAGGAGCTGCTCAGGGGACAGAATAAATGAAGGGAATGGAGTAGGCCTGCTTCTCTGCCTCTTCTCTTAGCACAGGAGCACAGGAAAGGCTCTTGAGAACAAGAATACAAACTGAGTGTGGACAGGAAGCTAAGCTTGAGATAAGAATTTCTAAGTTCACAGCAAAAGGGAGTGACTATGGGGAGCCCGAGAGAAATGGCTTCTGTGTCTTGGCTGAAGAACATGCTTGGTGCTTAAACAGCCCCGAGTTCCATCCCTAAGGGAAGGAAACCTGGCCTACCCATGGGTCTACTTCTGCCCAGGATCCTGCTCTGGTTCTAGGTGGCCACCACCTCAGGCAAGCTCTATGCACTATCTGAACCTTGATTTTCCTCACAAAATGAGGGCTGTGACTATGATTAACAGTGCTCCAGGCTGCCACAGGAATGGCCCCTGGGGCTCCTGGTGATCCTTGCTCTGTAGACCTCCCCATTCTTAGGGACTTGGACAGTCTGAGCCAGGAAGCAGGATCTGTGAGTTGTTCTGATAAGCCTGATCACAGGAGCTCCTCCTCACTGTCTCCCTGAATGTGAGAAAGAGCGGGGAGTCATCATCTTCCCCATTTTCCAGCTGGGGAAACCAGGAGCTGACTCCCCAGTCCCCCAGCGGGGAATGAAGGTGGCCTGAGGGCCCTTGGGCTAAGCACTGACACTGCTCCACCTGACACAGTATGGCAACCAGATGGCCCAGGAAGAGCCTAGGGAGTGACATTCCAGAGATGACAAGGATGAGGTAAAGGGAGTTAAAAGGAGCAGAAAGGCGACAGGAGCCAGAAAAGCAGGGAGCCTCGGGCATACCTGTCCTCTCATCCCCTGCCCCTCACCTCCCTTATCTCCCAAAGAAACTCACAATGTTTTCTTATCCTGGCCCAGAAGAAAGCCTCTTCCAGCAATTGTAGAAAACTAAGTGAGTGGCCCTCACGGTGTTTAAAATTCTTGTGAGCCAACATTTACAAATTAGGATATTTAGCAAAAAACTGTGGACTTCCAAGTTCTCTTAAGGGGTCAGAAGATCCAGCAGTGATGGGTCACATCCCTGCAGAGCACAAGTTTGCTATAGCTGAGAGGGGTTGCCTCCTTTATAAAGGGCAGACATTCTCCCCGCCATGGTCCTTACCTCTCAGCATCTTCCTCCTTGGGGCCTGTATCTCCTGTGTTATCTCCCTGGCCTAGTGGGCATTTCTGGTGTCTGCTCAGCCCCTGTAGGCACTAAAAAGTGGTTCTCTCTCATTGCAGGCCAAAGCTCACTCTGCCTTTCAGAATCTGTGACCCTACCAGATGGCTCTGGTCAAATGGACCGAATACTTTGTCAAGGCTCTGGGGGCCAGAAGGCAGAATGCCCAAATCCAAGAGGGGCTTGAAGAGTGACTCCCAAACCGGGGGACCAAGGGGGCAGCAAAGGGGAGGCAGGAGGGGCTGTAGCTCTCACCATCCACCACCTCTGGACATCTGGAGGCAGATCCATATTCTCTCGGGTCCACACAGGGGAAATGTTGCTGTTGAAGTGGCTATCGAACCAGTCAGAGGCTCCAGTGTCACCCATGCAGCGGCGGCAGGCACAGCTCTTGCCGGGGAGCCCCTCCTTGCTGAGGCGCTGCAGGCCAGCATAGCCAGGCACCAGCTTCACCCGGTGGGTCCCACCCAGGGTCCCCGAGTCCAGGTAGGGCAAGGTGGCCATGCTGTGGTGGGAGTAGGTGAAGAGCAGTGACATGATGAACACCAGCAGGAAGGCCACAGAGAGGAACCACACCCGTAGGGAGCACTTCATGGTTTGGCGCCCCGGGGGGCCAGACCACCAGCCTGGTGGGCAGTGGGGTGTCACTGTGGCCACTCCTTTCCCAGCCCACTGACGGGCCAGCCACAGCGTAGCCTGCCTCTTCTGGCACCACGTGCAAAGGGCATAGGGGCACGTGCTGAGGAGGGGACAGAGGCAGGGGTCCCTCACCACACCCTCCCTCTACGCAAGGAGAAAGCACGTAGGCAGGAGTGGCTCCCCTGTCCCTGGGCCACTCGGGCCCCTGCTTATGGCTTCATCAGGTCTCTCTGTCACTAGCTGGGCCACAGAGGCTCTGATTCTCCCACTGCCCTGGTGAGGGGCAGGTCAGTCCATCCCAGCCCTCTAGTCCCTTGGGGTTGCTGGCTGCCAGCTCCGGGGGCCCCCCTCTTTGGTGGCTCGAAACGGTCCAGTCTGGAGCATTCGGAGTCCTTGTGGTTCATGAGCAGACACGGAGGCGGCCCCTCGTCCCCTGCAGTGGGGAAGCCTTTGAACCTCAATCACAGCAGAGAGCACATGAGCTTCAAGTGGTCTGGATTCCATCCAAGAGTTGTCCCCGCCTCAGCTGGCCCTCCTGGGCCAAACCCTTCACCAGGGGAGGGAACGATGCCCCAGTCTTGAGAGAAGAAACCCAGGAAGCTCTGTGGGTGTCAGAAAACTCGCCTGAAGAGACCAAGATCCTCCTTGCATTAGGTTCTGCCCTTCCGCTTCCCATTCAAGGCGCTGCTCCCTTCTCCCAATGGTCACAGACCCAACTGTGGTCGAAGAGGGTCTCACAGAGCTCCTGCTCCTGCTGAGAGGTCCTCCAGGGCCTGGGGACAGCTGCTGCTCAGTGGGGATCTACCGTGAATGCCGTCTGGGTCAGCTGAGCGTGTGCCGAGCTCCCTGCCAGGGCCCAGGCCTCCTTGGTGCTGCTGGCCCAGCCTCACAGGCTGCTCTGCCCATCCCCACTCCCCTGAGGCCTGCTGTCCTGCTGTTAGCTCTCGCTAGCAGTAATCCCCTGGCAGGTTCCCCCTCGCTCTCGTCAGGCGCCAAGCTGCCGCAGCATGACCCTGAAATTGCAGAGAGGAAAAGTAATGTGCAGATAAATTGCACTCGCACATGCACGCGTGCATGCACACACACACACTCTCTCTCTCTCTCTCTCTCTCTCTCTCCCCCGGCCCCGCCCTCAAGTCCTAGAGGGGACAAGTTAGCAGGAGAGGAGACGCCCACTTAACCAAAGGGTGAACAAAAGAAAGGGCTCTCTCCTCTCACCACCCACAGATAGCTCTCAAGGGCTGCAGAGGAAGAGATTAGCCTACTCTCCTCACTTATTAGCCAGAAAGTAAACAAGGACATAAAGGGATTTCCCTGGAGTCCAAGGCAAGTCACTGGAAGAACCAGGTTCAGAAAGTTCCTAGTCCAGCTGTGTGAGGTTAATTCCAGGTGAAACTGAAGAGAAAATGGCCCAGAGAAAATATCACAGGAGACTTGCCTGCAGCTATGACTCCCCACCCTGGTGCTCTCTACCCTCTGAGGAGTTGTGAGAAACCCTTCTGGGCAAGAGAGGGGTCCATGGGGGAGGGCTGGGCCTCTGCCCTGGGATTTGCCCTCTCCTCTCCCGGGTGTGGGCTCTAGATGAAGCATTCCTGGGTTAGCTCAGTGAACTATTAACAATCCTTCCAGCTCTGGTGTCAGGATGCAGGGGTGTTGGGCTCAGAGCCCCAACCACACAGTCATCTAGACAGTTACCTTCATCTGTATGTTTGAATGAAGTGAATGCCAGGGTCCTTGGGGACATGGGCAATCTGAGGCCTTAGGCTGCCCTGGTGGGCAATAGCAGGAAGAAGAGGCTAGCAGTTTAGGGAGGGGCCCTAAGGAAAGGAATTTGGATCCATGCCATGTGCAAGGGAGGCTAGGCAAAAGTCAGGGACAAGGTTGAGAGTGGAGGCCCTGGGCCCTGGCTCCATGCCATAGGGATCACTTCAATCTGGCTGCCTGCCTGTCCCCACCAGCTCTTCTCCAAATCCAGTTAGCCCCAGTTCTGACCTGGCCCCTGGGCACCACAGCCCTTTGCTGAAAGCTCCAGCTCCAGCCAGCCCTTCCAGGGTCCTCTGGCTGCTGCCAGCAGCTTCAGAGAAGGCCTCTCAGACTGTGTTCAAGGACCTTAGCTGCCCTCTCCACTCATGGCAGCTCAAATTTCTGGAGCCAAGCCAAACCACAAAGCCATCGGGGAATGGAACTAGCACATTCCAATAAGGAAGACACGGTTCTGGGTGAGGAAACAGTGATCACAGAAGTAAAGGAATTTGCCTAAGGTCACAATCTTGTGAGTGGAGGTGATATCTGTGTCCAGGTCTATCTGATTCCAAAGCCTGTGACCGGCCAGGGCACAGAAAGAGGCCTGTGACTTCTTCCAACTACCAAGGGGTTCCAGGACGAGTGACAAGCAGACACAGAGGTGGTTTCTAGGGCCTAAAGCAAAGCTTCCCCAACATGTCTCACCCAGGGTGACTGGCTCTGATTCCCAGGGGGCCCAACAGCACGGGTTCCAAGGTGCTTTGCTTCTGATGTTTTTTTACTGCACCTGTTTGGAAGGCGAGATTCCAGGCATAGCCTTTGGCTGATTGTCTGTAAATAGGAAGCCAGGTCATTGTCTCTTTCAATTCCCTCTTTGCCCCTTTCTATGCCCAACATCTGAAGAAAAGCACTTGGTTTTACAGGGTCTTGCTCCTAACATCCTGTGACCCAGCGAGAGCCAACCACAAAGTAACCCGGCAGTGACTTTCCAAGAGGCCTCTCCAGGGAGACCTGGTGTCTGGTGGGCAGCCCATGGTGGCCATTGAAGGTCGGGGCTGGGCAGAAGTTGGCACAGGAGGCTCCAAAGGAAATGTCTCCCTATTGGAGAAGTAACTCCTTGGGATTCCAGCTCAACAAAGGGGGCATCTGAGGTAACTGGCTACCTTGTGGGGAAGAAGAAAAGTCCTGGTTTCATCAATGTGTTGGAGAAAGGCAGAGAAGTGGGGTAACCAGCAAAAGCCCTTGCTTTGCAAACCCCATGGCCAGGCTGTTCCTGGGAGCTTGAGCAGCTCAACATGTGTTGAGGGCAGAGACACAGGGAGGAATTGTTGCTACCTGGAACTAAGAAACATCAGAGGCCCCTCAACATGCACCCCAAACCCCAGAAGTCACCCAGTGCTGACCCTTGAGAAGTACTTTCATGCACCTTGTTTCCTCCAGTGGACTCCGCGTGCCCTTCAGGTGCTCACTGCCTAATTCTGATTTCTTCCCTCACAGCTGCTCTGATCTTTCCCGTGAAGCCCAGGCATACACACACCAAGAGAACAAAGTTGGAGGGAAGGCACGTGCTCTGGTACCCAAAAGGGAAGTAGACCATTCTTCCGGACCCACCTGGCTGCTGGGGACTTGTTTGTTCATTCAGCAGATACTTAAAGGGCTAGTACTGGGCATGGGGACAATGCGGACAGGACACACCCATCCTGTCCTCACAGAGCTTCTGGTCTAGTGGCAAATACAAAGGGAAATTACAGGGAGCCAGGAGAGAGAACAAAGAATGCAAAGAGAATGAGGAGGAAGCAAGACTGACCTGATAAACATAGAACAAATGGGCCCATGAAGCAGGGGGGGGTGGTGAGGGTGTCAGAGACGAAGGCACAGAAGGCTGAGGGTGACCACAGAGGGCTTTGAAGGGATTAGGATTTATTATGAATCTGATGGTAGGGTTTGTGAATCATGAGCTGATTTACATTTTAAAATGGGCTCTTGGAGGAATTAAAAAAAAAATCTATTTCAGCACCCCCCTCTGGTAACCAGTTTATTCTCTATAGTTAAGAGTCTGTTTCTTGGTTTGTCTCTTTTTTTCCATTTGCTCATTTGTTTTGTTTCTTAAATTCCACTTATGAGTGAGATCATATGGCATTTGTCTTTCTCTCACTGAATTATTTCACTTTTATCCATTCATCTATTGATGGACATGGGCTGCTTTCATAATTTGGCTTTTGTAAATAATGCTGCAATAAACAAAGGGGTGCATGTATCCCTTTGAATCAGTGTTTTTGTATTTTTTGGGTAAATACCCAGTAGTGCAATTGCTGGATCATAGGGTAGTACTATATACACACACACACACACACACACACACACACACGTATATATGTGTATATAAATGTGTGTTTGTTTGTTTGTTTGTTTGTTTATTTATTTATTTATTTATTTATTTATTTATTTATTTATTTTAAGTAGGCTTCCTGTGCAGCACAGAGCCCAATCTAGAACTTGAACTCACGACCGACCTCAAGACCTGAGCTGAGATCAAGAGTGGAACCTTTAACTGGCTCAGCCACTCAGGCAACGAAGTTCTATTTTTAACTTTCTGAGGAACCTCTATACTGTTTTCCACAGTGGCTGCACCAGTTTACATTCCTACCAACAGTACATGAGTGTTCCTTTTTTCTCCACACCCTTGCCAACACTTCTTTCTTGTGTTGTTGACTTTAGCCATTCTGACAGGTGTGAGGTGATATCTCATTGTAGTTTTGATTTGTACTTTCCTGATGACAAGTGATGTTGAGCAGCTTTTCATGTGTCTGTTGACCATCTGTATGTGTTCTTTGGAGAAATGTCTGTTATGTATTCTGCCAACTAAAAATTTTTTTTAATGTTTACTTATTTTTGAGAGACAGAGACAGAGCACATGCAGGGGAGGGGCAGAGACAGGGAGACACAGAAGCTGAAGCAGGTTCCAGGCTCTGAGCTGTCAGCACAGAGCCTGATGTAGGGCCCAAACCCACCAACTGTGAGATCATGACCTGAGTCGAAGTCGGAAGCTTAACCAACTGAGCCATCTAGGTGCCCCTGACCATTTTTTAATTGGATTATCTGTTTTTTGGGTGTTGATTTGTATAATAAGTTCTTTATGTATTTTGGATACTAACCCTTTTAGTTTTGTTGATTGCTTCCTTCATTGGGCAGCTTTTTATTTTGATGTAGTCCCAATAATTTATTTTTGCTTTTATTTCTCTTGCCTCAGGAGACATATCTAGAAAAATGTTGCTATGGCCAATGTCACAGACATTATTGCTTGCACTGTCTTCCAGGATTTTTGTGGGAAAATTAAAAAAAAAACCTAACAGTACCAAGAATTGGCAGAGGATGTGGAGTATTAAGAACACTCACACATCACTATTAGGACACTAAGTTGGTACAATGCTTTGGAAGATAATGTGGTACTACCTAATAAAGACAGACATAAGAATATCCCAGTGGTGTTTTGTGTTTTTTAAAAGAGAAATTAAAAACCATCTTTCTCACAAAAAAACATGGTGTGGGAACAGAATGCAAGAGTAGAAATTTTCCTCAGTTGTCCTGGGCTAATTTATTTTATGACTTCCTTTGTGTGAGTATCTTCAGAGATAAATCTTCCTGAGGTATGGGTGGGAATGAATGCTTTCTCATTGAAAGGCTAAATATTTAGAATCACTGAATAACAAATCCAGGGAATTTGGCCTGCTTGTCATTTTAAGCAGATTTAAAGCTCAAGGTGAAGCCTGACAACAGGTTAAATATACTGTTTCATTCCCCCCCCTCCCCAAATCTCACTCCCACTTGGGACGATCTATTTTTTCCACTGGGGTTTAATTCATATCCAATAAAATGCAGTGGTCTTTCAATGTAAAGCTTGATGAATTTTTACCTATGTGCACATCTGTGTAGCCACCCATTAGAAAACAGAGAGCAATTTCTATCACCCCAGAAAGCTCCCTTGTGCTCCTTTCCGATCAATATCCTGCACTCCACCACTTTTCTGATTTCTGTCACCATATGTTACATTTAATTGCTCTTGAAATTCATAGAAACACCTATTATGTATTCTTGTATGTCTGGCTTCGTTTGCTCAGTGGAGTGTTCTGGAGGTTCGTCCATACTGTACGTATCTGTAGTCTGTTCTTTTCCATGTTTGGAAATTTGAGTTGCTTCCAATTTGGGGTCGTTATGAATAAAGCTGCCCTGAACTTCTTGTATACGTCTTTTTGTAGACACTTACTCTTATTTCTCTTGGATAAATACCTGGGAGTGGAATTACTGGGTCATAGGGAAGGTGTATGCTAAACTTTACTAGAAATTATCAAATAGTGTTTCAAAGTGGCTGTAGCATTTTACATTTCCACCAGTGGTATATGAGAGTCCCATTTGTTCCATGTTCTTGAAATTTTCTATCTTTAAAATTTTAGGCCTCCTGGCAGGTGTGTAATCAACTCTAGTTATTTCTACTACCAGGTACATATGGACATGTGCACCAAAAGACATACAAGGATGTTGAAGACACCACTTGGTAATAACTGAAAAATGCAAACAACCCAAATGTCCCTCAGAATAAAAAGGGTAAATTGTGGTACATTCATGTCATATAGAAAAAATGATTGAACTCTAGTTTCAGACGTCAATAGGGATGAATATGACCAAAAAATGACTATGTTGAGCAAGAAAAGTAAGTCATGGATGAATGCCAGTAGTAGGAGTTCATAAAAAGTTCAAAAGTATGCAAAGCTAAGCATATGCCTCTCTATATATATAGAAGATAAAACAATAAAGAAAATCAAAGAAAAAATGTAAAATTCGGGAAATTCCTCTGAAGGGACAGGAAGGTAGGTAAGATCAAGGAGGGGCTTACAGAGGCTTCAGAAGTATTGGGTAATGTATTACTCCTTAACTTAGGTGGTGGAAACAGTCTTTTTTATTTTCATTCTTTTTTAAAAATTTATTTTGAGAGAGACAGCAAGAGAGAAAGTGCACACGAGTGAGCAAGCAGCAGAGGAGCAGAGAGGGAGAGAGAGAATCCCAATCAACCTCCATGCTCAGTGCAGAGCCTGATGCGGGGCTTGATCTCATGAACCATGAGATCATGACCTGAGCTGAAATTACCAGTCGGATGCTTAACTGAGCCATCCAGGTGCTCCTATTTTCATTCTTTTTTTTTTTTTTTTAATTTTTTTAACATTTATTTATTTTTGAGAAAGAGTGATACAGAGCATGAGCAGGGGAGGACCAGAGAGTGGGAGACACAGAATCAGAAGCAAGCTCCAGGCTCTGGGCTGTCAGCACAGAGCCTGACCCGCGCGGGGTTCAAACCATCAACTGTGAGAACATGACCTGAGCTGAAGTCAGACACCCCTATATTCATTCTTTAAAGACAGAGAGAGAGAGAGCGAGAGAGAGCGAGTGTGTGTGTATACACATGATATGAAATTTCCAGAATAGGCAAATCCATAAAACAGAAGTTGCCTAGGGGCAGCTGGGGAGTGACTGCTAATGGGTATGGGGTTGCCTTCTAGGTGATGAAATGTTCTAAAATTGTTTGTGGTGATGGATGCATAACCATGTAAGTAGACTAAAACCCACTGAATTGTACCCTCAAAATGAGTGAACTGTATGGTATGTGAATTATAACTCAATAAAGGTGTTGCCAGAAAAAAAAAAAAAAGAAATTAAGAATGGAACGAAGTGGAATGGGGGTTAAGTTGGGAGATACTGCAGAATATTTGTATGCTGGTAGAGGAAAAAGTTAATGCTGCAGGAAAAAGAATACAGTGGAGAAGCCAAATCCTTGATAGTAAGAAGGGATGGGAGCTGGACCTACACGGAGAGGGTCTGCCTAAGAAACAGGAAGCAAAGCAGAGTCAGGGCACAGACACAGGGAGGGATTCGGCAGTAGGAAAATGAGGGTCTCTTCATTGTTGGGGTTGGAGATTTACAGAGACCAGATGTGAAACAGGCTTCTAAGAGAGAAGGGAAGTCACATGAGAAATTTAGTAGGTGGCAGAGCAATGCTGCCTGGTTTGCGGTCACAAATTAGCATATTTGGTAAGACTGCTGAACAATAAATGTCCCCTAAATGGCTGACCGAGCTTAGGATGCTGAGAATGAACTGAGGAACTGGTGACCGGAATCCAGAACATCAGGGACAGCACGGGCCTTGAAGAATGGATGGTCTCCCTCCCCTACACCTTCTATCAATCAAGGGATGCACGCTTGAGCAACCAATACAAGCTAAAGGGGGCCTTTAGTTTACAGGTAGAGGAGAGGAAAAACAGGTGTATGGGATTGAGCAGCAAAGGCTGCTCCAAAAGGAGAACAGGGAGGATTGATTGGCTTTTGGAGGCTAGGGTGGTTTTAGAACCTCGCCTCTGGTCAGTTCCCAGGAGACAAGCCATCGAATTAACCTAATGAAGCACAGGATAGCACAGCCTCAGACCAGCGCAGCTGAACACAATCTTCTTGGCAGGCAGAGAAAAGAAATGTCAAAATAAGGCTTGGAGGATGGAAGGGGGGCGCCCCCCCCCCCCCTTAATCTGGAAGGGAAGGGGGAAAAGAAAAAAAAAACCCAGCAAGACGCTGACAAAGTACCCTCTTTCCACCCACTGTCACACAGCCTGAGGACGTGTCCCAGAGTCTTAATATGAAGGCATCAAACCACAGATTACTCACACTGCATGATGCTATATGAGTTTCTGAGCATTTGGGGGCATAGCCTCTCATTTAGTATTCACAGAAGTCTCAAGACTAACTGAACGAGGTCATCCAGACAGTAAGTGATGGAGTTTTAATGCCAACCAGGCCTGATGGCTCCAAGGCCAGTGCTCCTGCCACAAGCACCCACTGGCTACCAGAGAGGCTCTTCCCACTAACTGGGGTAAAACAATTGAAAGGTTCCCCGTGCCCCAGATCCCGGCCAACCTAGCAACCCAGCAAACTCCCTGCCTCCCTGCCTACCCTGGCAGAAGGTGCCTGGGGCAAAGGGGGGCGGGGGCAGTCATTGTTTTGAGGAAGAGACCTGATAGTCTCAAACCCAGTGACGCATGCCCTTGAAGTGCCTGAGAACTGGTGGCTTCACCTTCCCGTGTTCAGCTAAGTGAAGTCATCTCATTGCAATAGCCTGGCACCAGCCTCTGGCACAGGCCCATCACAGTTATCCTAGTGACTCAGGCCCTCCTTGCACCCCAGTTATATACCCTCGGGCAGCCTCTGTCTCTTGAGCGCCTCCCTTCCTTGACTTGACATCCAGTCTGGGCTCGGCTCTGCTGGTGCTGCTGCTGCTGCTCAGAGTTAGCAGTCAGGAAACCAGAGTTCATGAGCGAACAAATTTCCTCAAATCCACAGCCATCACTCTCGCTAACTTTAAATTAGGTCCTAAAAAATAAACCACCAGTCTTCATGATGAGAGGACCAATGTTGCCCCTTAAGAGGCAGGCTCTTGGGGGAGGACTGCTAGGCTCTGAGGTGTGGCAGTGGGTGGGGCAGATGGAGCACCACGATGTGCTCCACTCTGGCCCAGCTCTGCTCCACACTCATGGGGTCCCAATGTGGTTTGTTTTCATCAGGGAAAAGTCCAGGAATTCACTATACATATCCATACTAGGGAAGAAAGAAAAGTCTAGAAAAACAACATTATCTCAAGAGCTGAGCAGACAAGGCCAGACATAAACAGTTGGGGAGAGAGGAAAAGATGAGGCAAGGAACAGAAAGTCATTTAAAGAACAGAACCACCTGGTGACAAAGGCCAAAAGCCATTCCTGATAAGGCCCTGAGTCTCACTGATAGGCGTCTCCACGCTCCAGACCACTTATGGCTTTTTTTTTTTTTTTTCCACTTATTGCTTTTTATCCAATATGATAGAGGTTTTTTTTTTTTTTTGAAAACATGAATGTAATCCATTATATTTATGTATTTGGACTTCTGTTATTACCTTACTTTGTGTTTTCTCTTTACGATTTCTTTAGTTCTTTTTTCTTTTCCTGACTTCTGTTGGATTGGCATGCTTTGTTCTCCCTGATCCCCCCATTCTTTTTCCTCCTGGCTTAAAAATTATATTTCTCTTTTTTTAGTGGTTAAATTGTTAGCATATATACATTTTTTAAAAAGTGAAGTCTGCAAGTTTTTAGCCACGCTATCCCCTTGAACAAGGCAACAATTTGGTGTGATTTAACAATGAAATTCCCTACTTCATTATACCTTATTCTTCCCTGACAATGTGGTCAACAATTTTAACTTTCTTTTTTTTAATTAAAAAACAAATTAGACACTGGATTTTTGTGTGTTTCGTCATCTGTGGCAGGCACTGCTGGTTGCCTACCAGCAGCTACTCCCCTTTTTTCTTGCCAACAGAGTCCTGATTTTGTTCAGGCAACAAAGGAGCCAGTCCCAGGAGATGAGGCAAGCCTAGTCAAGGCCAAGCACAGTAAGTCTGTTCCCTTTTATCTGGAATTGGTCTAAGGATGGATCAGCCCGGGCCAATGAGACATAAGGAGATGTCTGCAGGGGCTTTCTTGGAAAGGTTCTCTTTCCCAACAAAGAGGCACATTCAAAACTTCCTCTTAGCTAGCATCTCCTTGCCTTCCTGCTTGGGATGCTAGAGTAATGACAAAATGCATGGAGCTGCAGCAGCCATCTGAAAACCATGAGGAGAGAGATCTTTCACCCTGAGGATGGCAGAGCAGAAAAACGGAATGATCTAGGGTCCTTCATGTCAATACTGGACTACTGCCCCAACCCTGGAACTTCCTATCTCCGTATTTCTCATTATAAGCAAATTAAGTATTTTTTTAGAGTTTAAGTCACTGTGGGTTATTCTTTTACTTGTAGCAGAAAGCATCATGATATACTGTCCTATAGTTAATTTATCAACATTATGTGTCAATTTCTGTGCTCCATGATGGCACTAACAACCTGCTCCTTTTCCCAGGTTTACTTTTCTTCTTGATGAAGTATACCTTTAGTAGATCTTTTAGCAAAGGCCTGTAGGTGATAAAACTGCCTTAGCATGTTCAGAAATACCTTTAATTTTACCTCGTTCTTGAATGATAGTGGGGTGGAGAGTTCTAGCTTCCATAAGATACCCCTCTATCATCTTCTGGTGTCTAAGTTGATGTGGTGTACATTAGCCTAATTGTCATTCCTTTGAATTCTTGTTTGCTCAGGTAGTTTTTAACATTTTCTCTTTATTTTTGCCTACTGTTTCACTATATTATGCCTAGATATCTATTTATTGTTTGGTACTCATGCTGTCTCTTCAGTTCTGGAATTTTCAGCCATTTTCTCTTCAAATATTAATTCCTTGCCGTTTTCTTGACCCATATCTGGAATTCCTATTAGGTACATGCCAAGCCTGTCAATCTGTCCTTCATATCTACGTTGTATTCTAGATGGAGTCCTCAATATTATCTTCCAATTCATGAATTCTGTGTCCAGGCTAGAGTTCTATCTATTGTTTCAAATTCAAATGACACTATTTTTCACTGCTAGAATTTTTAGTACTTTTCATACTGACATCTTCCTGTTTCTTTTTCCTTTTGTAGCTTCCTTTATTTTCTTTAATGGATTTAACGTTTCCTTATCTCTTTGAGGGTCTCTTTTTTTTAAGTTTGTTTGTTTGTTTGTTTATTTATTTATTTATTTGGAGAGAGAGAGAAAGAGATAGAGAGAGAGGAAGGGAGGGAGGAAGATAGAATGTGAGCAGGGGAGGGACAGAGAGGGGTGGGGAGAGAGAATCCTAAACAGGCTCCACACTGTCAGCACAGAGCCCAATGCAGCACTCGATCTCACAGACTGTGAGATCATGACCTGAGCTGAAATCAAGAGTTTGCGGGGCGCCTGGGTGGCTCAGTCGGTTGAGCATAGGACTTCGGCTCAGGTCATGATCTCACAGTTCGAGCCCCGCGTCGGGCTCTGTGCTGGCAGCTCAGAGCCTGGAGCCTGCTTCACATTCTGTGTCTCCCTCTCTCTCTGCCCCTTCCCTGCTCATGCTGTGTCTCTCTCTGTCTCAAAAATAAATAAACATTAAAAAAATTTTTTTTAAAAAAAAGAGTTCGCAATTGGGGGTGCCTGGATGGCTCAGTCGGTTAAGCATCTGACTTTGGCTCAGGTCATGATCTCAAGGTTTGAGCCCCACATTGGGCTCTGTGCTGATAGTTCAGAGCCTGGAGCCTGCTTTGGATTCTATATCTCCCTCTCTCTGTGCCCCACCTCTGCTTGCGCTCTGTCTCTCAAAAATGAATAAATGTTTAAAAAAATGTTTTTTAAAAAAGAGTCCACACTTAACCCACTGAGCCACCCAGGCGCCTCTAAAGACATTCTCTAATTACTCTGTTATTTTCATTTCTTCTGAGGTAAATTTTTTTTTTGATTTTTATTGGTTCCTTTTTTCTCATTAGTTTCCCCATATGTTTCTAAACTTTAGTGTATAAATTCATCTTATCTGTTATACTTTACTTTTGCTTCCCTGTCTAGAGGTTTTCACCTTTGTCTCCCCAGGTCCTCTGGCTCTAAGATCAAATCTTATAGCACTCACTCAGCTTAGGTCCAGGATGTGAGGTTCTTTCTCCCTAGGCAAGCATCTTTATAAGTCGTAGCCCCAGAGCAGGGTTGGAAACTTTTTTTTACCTACTTTTCCAGCCCCTGAGTTCAAGCAGTGTACAAACTCTAATTCTATGCTTCATGTGGAGAACTTTATAGCTCTGTTACCCCAGATTTCCAGCTGCTTCTGCCTGCTTCCAGACTCAAAGAGCAGCAGGTCTGCAGCTTCAGCCCTGGTCTCCTCTTTGTGTTCCTGCCCCATTTCTCATTACAGGGATGTTTGTGGTTTTGTGTGTGGGGAAGGAGGGGGAGTGTATGACTATGTTTTTAGAATTTTATCTTTTTGTATATTACTGCTATGTGTTTAGATATAAATTTATAGTGCCATCTTGACTTGGATGAGTTGGATTAAACCATCTGTACCAAGTAACTGAGGATCCCTGCCAATACCAGTCTCCGGGGAAGGCATATCAAACCATCTCTAACAAGATTCACAGAACTCCAGCCAGAACTCTGAAGGAAGCAGACTGAGAGAGCCTGAGGTAAGCTGATCAAGAGTCCCGATTAAAACTGTTCTCCCATCCCTGCCCCATTTTCAGTACAGTCCACCCTAAGGGTAGGGATGGGGTGTGCAGACATGCAAACAGGATTTTTCAGATGTGGTCTGACTAGGCCTTCACAGGAGAAGGCCACCCAAGCCATCAGTCCCTCTTCCATACCACGTGACTTTCACAGTCTTTTATCTGGCCAGAGAAAAATGCATATTGGCCATAAGGACACCATTGATGAAAGGCCCATCTGACTCTCTTGAGTCCCCAGCCTGCCTACAGTAGGCCGAGGTTTTTGATTCAATTATATCAGGAGAGTAATGGGTTGGGGCACCTGGCTGGCTCAGTCAAAAGAGCAGGCGACTTTTGGGATGCCTGGGTGGCTCTGTAGGTTGAGCCTCCAACTCCTGATTTCGGCTCAGGTCATGATCTGTTTGTGGGATCAAGCCCTGTGTTGGGCTCTGTGCTGACAGCATGGAACCTGCTTCGGATTCTCTCTCTCCCTCTCTCTCTATGCCTCTCCCCTACTCTTGTGCACTCCCTCTCTCAAAATAAATAGACTTAAAAAAAAAAAGACAGAAGAAACTCTAATATATATATAAAAAAAAGGGGAGCCTGGGTGGCTCAGTCGGTTGAGTGGCCGACTTCAGCTCAGGTCATGATCTCACGGTTTGTGGGTTCAAGTCCCACATCAGGCTCTGTGTTGACAGCTCAGAGCCTGGAGCCTGCCTTGGATTCTGTGTCTCCCTCTCTCTCTGCCCCTCCCCAATCCCCACCCCCACCCCCGCTTTCTCTCTCTTAAATAAAGAAAAAAGAAAAAAAGAAAAAAGAATAGGTGAATCTTGATCTTGGGGTCATGAGTTCAAGCCCCATGTTGGATGTAGAGATTACTTAAATAAACAACAAAATAATAAACTAAATAAATAAGTGCATAAACAAACCGAAGAAGAAGAAGAAGAAGAAGAAGAAGAAGAAGAAGAGGAGGAGGAGGAGGAGGAGGAGAAGGTGGAGGAGGAGGAGGAGGAGGAGGAAGAAGAAGAAGAAGAAGGGCAGCAGCGGATTCAGGAGCCAAATTCTAGTCCAGGCTGTCACCAGGCAGCAAGCCACTTTTTTCTTT